>NC_064639.1:281514078-282115686 GCF_023864345.2 Schistocerca serialis cubense
ATCGTCTGTTGCAGAGCCCCATGTTCATTATGGGCATTGAATGGTGTGCTCTGAAACACTGGTTGCGCGCAGCAGCATTGAACTCAGTCACCAGATTTGCCACGGATCGCTGCCTGTCCTGGTTTGCAAAGTGGGCAAGCCTCCTAGCTTCATGTTCTATGATGCATAGTTGTTCAATACCTTGTCACTTACTTGTGGTTTCACAGTCTATTAACCAGTTACCAAAGACAGTTAACAGCTTTGCTGTTTCAGAGATGCTTGTTCTCAGGTGTCAAGTCATAACAAACTGCCTTTTGTCATAGTCACGTATGTCAGGGGATTGCCCCATTTGTGGTCCATAGTATTGCTAGAGTGATTCCAAATTCATCTCTGCTTCATTTGTATACTTTACTTACCACTTCACATATTCGCAGAGCCGCCATGTGGTATTCAGTCATGTTGAGGACAGTAGTAAGTATACAGAGTGACACAGAAAAACGGAAACATTTCCACAATCCAATAAAATTAGAATTGGTGAAGGAAGGAAATTGCATTCATAGTAATTGAAACCTTACAACTTTGCTATTTACGAAACATTGATGGCATTTATCATTTTTTTAAAATTACATCCTTTAGATGGCGTTCTCCTGTACGAATACATTCGTGAAATCTGCTGTTGAGATTCCTCAATGACCGCTGTAATACCTCAGCTGGGATACTGTGAATTTCATCCTGAATCCTCTGTTGTAACTCATCCAAGGTTCTTGGTCGAGTCATGTAGACTTTGCTCTTGAGGTAGCTCCACAAGAAAAAATCAGAAACGGATAAATCTGGCAATCTAGGGGGAAAGGGATTGTTACCAAATCATGAGATCACACGGTTACCAAACAATTCTCACACATATGCCATTGATTGCCATGCAGTGTGTTATGTCTCTCCATCCCGTTGAAACGAGGCTTCTTGCACGTTAGGAAAGTTGTTCAATGTAGGTGTAACAAAAGTTTATAACATCTCCACATAATGATCGGCATTGACGGCTATTGTGTTTCACTGTTCATTTGCAAAAAAATATGGTCCAATAATCGCATGTGATGAAACACCACACCATACTGTCACTTTACTAGCATGTAAAGGGTGCTTATGAATGTCATTAGGACTTGTGTTTGCCCAGTAATGGTAGCTCTGTTTATTCACATAACCTGTAAGATGAAAATTTTTTTCATCTGACATCCACAACTTGTTCAGAAATATATCGTCATTGTTTATTTTTGTTATCATTTGTTGACAGAATCCTAATCATAACCGGTAATCATTGTCCTTCAATTGTTGTACCATCTGTAGTTTGTACGGATGAAATTTTAAATCAAGATGAAGAATTCTGAGAACACTCTTCTGGGACATTTCAACCACTGCTACTTACTTATGAATTGAACACCATGGGCTCCCCAAGACAGACTCGCGTACAACATCAATGTTTGCTGAAGAACGCACACTTATTGACCGTCCTCTTGGTTTCTTATAGAGTCTCTTCAAAGTTAATAATCCAACATTTTGTCGCGTGTTTTGACGGAATGGCATCATGACGTCCTAAATTATATAAACGTCGAAACACCCTCTGTGCCGCTACCAAACTATCGTTGTTTTATAAAACATTTTTATAGCTAACGCACCCTGTTGTACATTCCACTGATCCATGATTACTGAAATGGTGGACTGTTTACTCTCTAACTGTCATGAACACGCAGTGCTGCCACCTGCCCATCGCTGGCACTACTTATTTCAAACATTCCCGTTGTTCTGTATCACTGTATTTTTGCTCATCAGTGTATATGATAATAGTGAATAAAAATCTATCACTGTATCTAAAGAGATCCCAGTTGTCAGCATTCCAGCCCTTAGGGTACCACTCCAGTATAAATACGACTCTCAGTCTATTACTGTTAATGGTGCTTAAGGGGTCAATAGACAAGTAGTTCATCTATGGCACATTGATGACGTGTGTTGTAGGATGTCCGGTACCTGTGTCCATGTGGAAGGCACATAAGCAATTGTCTTGTGTAATGTTTACTGCAAGATATGCCCTTAACATCTGCTGTTAGCTGCATGCTCCTTGGATCGTAATAACTCTCGCTATGGTATGCATACAGTGCTTCACACTAAGCTATGTTCTATACCTCTCCCTCTCCCCCCCAATACATATGTACACACACACACACACACACACACACACACACACACACACAAACACACACACACACACACACACACACACACACACACACACACACAAATTACACATTCAGAAATTCTTCTTTGGATTAAGAGTTGTTGTGAAGATGTGATATACTTTTTGTTTGAAGTTAATTTGTTTATCCATTAAGTTCTTTAGATCGCTGGGTAGGTGATTTTGTAGTTAAGTATCGCACTCCTTTCTGTGCCACACTAAAGCTGAGGAGTGATGGATAGTGTAAATTATTTGTCCTTTTATATATTTACGAAATTGCTGTTGTTTTAAACTGTGATTAATGTTGACAACCGACTTTCTAAAGGAGTAAGTAAGTTAGACTTGGTCAGTGAAAGTCATACTGAAGTCAATGCTTGCTCTCGTATATGATCCAGTAATGGATCATTGAGACATCAGAATAGTTAGACTAATGCAGCCCTGTAGTCCTGAACTCATAGGAGGCTTCAGAGCACTATTGCTTTCCTCTGTCACTGTTGACCTTAGTGATCAAACAGCCCTCACTAAAAGCTATGTTTCATTTCACTATGCTGTGCTAACTCTGCTAAAACAAATGATGAAGCACTTTCCGATCAGTTGCATGCACTACCTCTGTTTATCTCTTCTGCATTTTTGCTTGCTCAGTATGAAGCATAAATGCTTACGGGCCTGTATCATTAACATCGATATGCAGCAAAATTTTGGAACATATATTGTAGTAGAACATTTTGGATTACCTCTAAGAGAACAGTCTATTGACACACAGTCAACACGGATTTAAAAAACATCTTTCGTGGAGAACACAACAAGCTCTATACTCACACGAAGTGTTGAGTGCTATTGACAAGGATTTCAAATTGATTCCATATTTCTAGATTTCTACAAGGTTTTGGCACTGTATCTCACAAGTGGCTTGTAATGAGATTGTGTGCTTATGGAATATCATGTCAGTTATGCGACTGGATTTGTGATTTCCTGTCAGAGAGATCGTAGCTCATAGTAATTGATGGGAAGTCATCGAGTAAGAAAGAAGTGATTTCTGACATTTCCCAAGGTAGTGTTGTAGGCCTCTGCTGTTCCTTATCTGTATAGACAATTTACGGGGCAATCTGAGCAACCGTCTTAATTATTTGCAGATGACGCTGCTGTTTATCATCAAGTAAAGTCATCAGAAGATCAAAACAAATTGCAAAATGATTTAGAAAAGATATCTGCATGGTGTGAAAGTTGGCAATATGAAAATTGTGAGGTCATCCACATGAGTGCTAAAAGGAACCGGTAAAAACTTTGGCTACACAATAAATCAGTTAAATGTAAAGGCCATAAATTCATCTAAATATCTAGAAATTACAATTATGAACAACTTAAATGGGAAAGAACTCATAGAAAATGTTTTGGGGAAGGCGGACCAAAGGCTGCAATTTATTGGCAGAACACTTACAAGGGAACCTCCCCATCAGAAATGCTTTTCTTGCCATAGCCAGTCTAAATTTTATATCCTGTCTACTTTGACCATCATCAGTTATTTTGCTTCCCAGATAGCAAACTCATCTACTACTTTAAGTTTCTCATTTCCTAACCTAATTCCCTTAGCATCATCTGATTTATTTCAACTACATTCCATTATCTTCATTTTGCTTTTGTTGATGTTCATCTTATATCCTCCTTTCAAGATACTGTACATTCCGTTCAACTGCTCTTCCAGGTCCTTTTATGTCTCTGACAGAAATACGATGTCGTCAGCAAACCTCAAAGCTTTTTATTTCTTCTCTGTGGATTTTAATTCGGACTCCTAATTTTTCTTTCGTTTCCTTTACAACTCGCTCAATATACAGATTGAGTAACATCGGGGGTAGGCTACAACGCTGCCTCACTCCCTTCTCAATCACTGCTTCCCTTTCGTGCCCCTCGACTCTTGTAACTGCCATTTGGTTTCTGTACAAATTATAAATAGCTTTTTGCTCCCTGTATTTTACCCCTTCCACCTTCAGAATTTGAAAGAGAGAATTCCAGTCAACATTGTCAAAAGTTTTCTCTAAGTCTACAAATGTTAGAAATGTGGGTTTTACTTTCCTTAATCTTTCTTCTAAGGTAAGTTGTAGGTTCAGTATTACCTGGTGTGTTCCAACATATTTATGGAATCCAAACTAATCTTCCCAGAGGTCGGCTTCTACCAGTTTTTCCATTCAACTGTAAAGAATTCATGTTAGTATTTTGCAACTGTGACTTATTAAACTGATAGTTCGGTAATTTTCACACCTGTCAACAACTGCTTTTTTTGGGATTGGAATTATTATATTCTTCTTGAAGTCTGAGGGCATTTCACCTCTCTCATACATCTTGCTCACCAAATGGAAGAGTTTTGTCATGCCTGGCTCATCCAAGGCTAACAGTATTTCTAATGGAATGTCGTTTACTCCTGGGGCCTTGTTTCGACGTAGATCTTTCAGTGCTCTGTCGAATTCTTCATGCAGTATCATGTCTCATGTCTAATCTTCATCTATGAAGTACATACCCTTATAGGATTGGTTTTTCTTCTGATAGTTCCCTTTTCTCCAAAGGTTCCTTTTCCTGTAAACAGTATCTATCTTATCCCTAGTGATATATGCTTCTACATCCTTACATTTGTCCTCTAACCATCCCTGCTTAGCCATTTTGCACTTTCTCTCAGTCTGATTTTTGAGACGTTTGTATTCCTTTTCGCCTGCTTCATTTACTTAATTTTTATATTTTCTCCTTTCATCAGTTAAATTCAGTATTTTTCCTGTTACCCAATGATTTCCACTAGCCCGTCTTTTCACCTACTTGATCCTCTGCTACCTTCACTATGTTATCTCTCAAAGCTACGCATTTTTTTTCTGTTGTATTTCTTTCCCCAGTTCTTGTCAGTTGTTCCCTAATGCTTTCTCTGAAACTCTCTACAAGCTCTGGTTCTTTGTTTATCCAGGTCCCATATTTTTAAATTCCTACCTTATTCTCAGTTTCTTCAGTTTTAATTTACAGTTCATAACCAATAAATTGTGGTCAGAGTCCACATCTGTCCCTGGAAATGTCTTAAAATGTAAAATCTGGTTCCTAAATCTCTGTTTTACCATTATATAATCTACCTGAAACCTTCCTGTGTCTCCAGGCTTCCTCCACGTATGCAACCTTCTTTCATGATTCTTTAACCAAGTGTTAGCTATGATTAAGTTGTGCTCTGTTAAAAATTCTGGTAGGTGGCTTCCTCTTTCATTCCTTACCCCAGTCCCTATACACCTACGATTTTTCCTTCTCTCCCTACTGTCGAAATTCAGTCCCTCATGACTATTACATTTTTGTCTCCTGTAACTATCTGGATAATTTCTTTTATCACATTATACATTTCCTCAATCTCTTCATCATTTGTGGGACTAGTTGGCATATAAACTTGTACTACCGTGGTAGGCATGGGCTTGATGCCTGTCTAGACTACAGGGTGGTCCATTGATCGTGACTGGGCCAAATATCTCACAAAATAAATGCCAAACGAAAAAACTACAAAGAACGAAACTTATCTAGCTTGAAGGGGGAAACCATATGGCACTATAGTTGGCCCGGTAGATGGCACTGCCATTGGTCAACTGCGTTGTTTTGTGCGTGTGTGTGTGTGTGTGTGGTTTTTTTTTTTTTTTTTTTATTTTTTTTTATTTTTTTTTTTTTTTTTTTATTTTGGGAACCCCCATTTTTTATTACATATTCATGTAGTAGATAAAGAAATATGATGTTTTAGTTGGACCACTTTTTTTGCTTTGTGATTGATGACACTGAAATAGTCACAAACATATGGGCACAATTTTAGACAAACAGTTGGTAACAGGTAGGTTTTTTAAATTAAGGTACAGAACGTAGGTGCGTTTGAACATTTTATTTTGGTTGTTCCAATGTGATAACTGTACTTTTGTGAACTTATAATTTATGAGAATGCATGCTGTTACAGTGTGATTACCTGTAAATGCACATTAATGCAATAAATGCTCAAAATGATGTCCGTCAACCTCAAAGCATTTGGCAATACGTGTAACGACATTCCTCTCAACAGCAAGTAGTTCACCTTCCATAATGTTTGCACATGTATTGATAATGTGCTGACACATGTTGTCGGGCATTGTCAGTGGATCACGATAGCAAATATCTTTCAACTTTCCCCACGGGAAGAAATCCGGGGATGTCAGATCTGGCGAACATGTGGGCTAAGTCACACAGCCATGAAATAAAACCCACCCACCTCCCCAGGGGTCGTAACCCCTGCAACCCACAGAAGAGACAGATGCTTCAGTAGCTGAATTAGTGTTTTTATTTAAAAAAAAAAAAAAAAATTTCACGGGGTAGATAAGGATGGTTCTCTTTATTAGGAATGATAATATACAGTAATGTCACCTTGTACTTTAATATAACTTGCTAAAACACCATCAATCTTGGCCCATACATTGATTCTTTCATTAGCATTAACACGTCTTCTGTTCCTAGTATACAGTGAAAACGGCTTGTCTGTTGTAACCACACAAGTTCCATAATTCCTATCAGCTTGTACACCAATTGCAAAAGTGTGTTAAGAAATAATGTCTCTGTCATAGTAGGATTCCAATCCTTGTAATGCTTTATCACTACCACGTACTATGGCAAGTGTTAACCATGCATTACCAGGAACTACTTCTGTTGTAGTACATGAAAAGTTAATCTTGCATCCCACAAATGTGATCTTGCACGCCGCTGATATGACGTCAAGCGGCTGTTATCACCGGAAGTTGCGCAATCCCAGTTTGATTTTCCAGCAACACGGGCCTAGTAAAACTAGGGCCCGTGTTGCTCTCTCTCGCACACTCAAGGTCACCCGCCTGACGTGGCGCTCACTGTACAGTTAATGTTGTACGTGTTAATGCTAATGAAAGAATCAATGTATGGGCCAAGATTGATGGTGTTTTAGCAAGTTATATTAAAGTACAAGGTGACATTACTGTATATTATCATTCCTAATAAAGAGAACCATCCTTATCTATCCCGTGAAATTTTTTTTTTTTTTTAAAATAAAAACACTAATTCAGCTACTGAAGCATCTGTCTCTTCTGTGGGTTGCAGGGGTTAGGACCTTTTTTGACAACCAATCCACCTGTCATGAAATTTGCTGCTCAATACCGCTTCAACCGCACGCGAACTATGTGCCGGACATCCATCATGTTGGAAGTATATCGCCATTCTGTCATGCAGTGAAACATCTTGTAGTAACATCAGTAGAACGTTACGTAGGAAATCAGCATACATTGCACCATTTAGATTGCCATCCATAAAATGGGGGCCAATTATCCTTCCTCCCACAATGCCCCACCATGCATTAACCTGCCAAGGTCACTGATGTTCCACTTGTTGCAGCCATCGTGGATTTTCCATTGCCCAATGGTGTATATTACGCCGGTTTACGTTACCGCTGTTGGTGAATGATGCTTCATCACTAAAGAGAACGCGTGCAAAAAATCTCTCATCGTCCCGTAATTTCTTTTGTGCCCAGCGGCAGAACTGTACACGACATTCAAAGTCGTCGCCATGCAATTCCTGGTGCATAGAAATATGGTACAGGTGCAATCAATGTTGATGTAGCATTCTCAACACCGACGTTTTTGAGATTCCCAATTCTCGCACAATTTGTCTGCTACAGATTTGCGGATTAGCCGCGGTAGCAGCTAAAACACCTACCTGGGCATCATCATTTGCTGCAGGTCGTGGTTGACGTTTCACATGTGGCTGAACACTTCCTGTTTCCTTAAATAACGTAACTATCCGGCAAACGGTCTGGACACTTGGATGATGTCGTCCAGGATACTGAGCAGCATACATAGCACACGCCCGTTGGGCATTTTGATCACAATAGCCATACATCAACACAATATTGACCTTTTTTGCAATTGGTAAACAGTCCATTATAACATGGGTAATGTATCACTAAGCAAATACCGTCCACACTGGCAGAATGTTATATGATACTATGTACTTATACATTTGTGACTATTACAGCGCCATCTATCACAAAGTGAAAAAAGTGGTCCAACTAAAACATTCATATTTCTTTACATACTACACGAATATGTAATAAAAATGGGGGCTCCTATTTTAAAAAATGCAGTTGATATCCGTTTTACCTATGGCAGTGCCATCTAGCAGGCCAACCATAGTGCCATCTGGTTTCCCCCTTCAAGCTAGACGAATTTTGTTCTTCGTAGTTTTTTCGTTTGATGCTTATTTCGTGAGATATTTGGCTCCGTCACTGTCAATGGACCACCCTGTATAATAATGCATTCACTATGCTGCTCATAGTAGCTTATCCGCGTTCCTATTTTTTTATTCATTATTAAACATACTCCTGCATTACCCATGTTATGTTTCACTTTGTATTTATAACTCTGTATTCACCTGACCAGAAGTCTTGTACCTCCTGCCACTGAACGTCACTAATTCCCAATGTATCTAACCTTAATCTATCCATTTCCCTTTTTAAATTTTCTAACCTACGTGGCCGATTAAGGAACCAGACATTCCACACTCCAGTCTGTAAAATGCCAGTTCTGTTTCTTCTGATAACGACATCCTTCTAAATAGTCTCAGCCTGGAGATCTAAATGGGGGACTACTTTACCTCCAGAATATTTTACCCAAGAGGTTGCCATCATCATTTAACCGTACAGTAAAGCTGCATGCCTTCAGGAGAAATTACAGCTGTAGTTTTCCCTTGCTTTCAGCTGTTCGCAGTATCAGTACAGCAAGGCCATTTTGGTTGATGTAAGGCCAGATCAGTCAACCATCCAGACCATTGCTCATTGCGTCTGAAGCTACTGAAAAGGCTGCTGCCCCTCTTCAGGAACCACGTTTTGTCTGGCCTCTCAACAGACACCCCTCTACTGTGGTTGCACCTACAGTACAGCTATCTGTATTGCTGAGGCATGCATGCTAGCCTCCCCACCAACGGCAAGGTCCATGGTTCATTGTGTGTGTGTGTGTGTGTGTGTGTGTGTGTGTGTGTGTGTGTGTGTGTTGTGGGGGGGGGGGGGGGGGGGAGGGGGCGCAACAAGGCACAAGCCATAATATGTGCCTAATATTCTATAGCAGTCTGAACATCATTTCCACACAATCCCTTTGTAATATGCAGAGTATTTAGTTGGACATAGATCCACAGCAGTGTGGAAGTGCAGATGAATACTCAGTCTCACACATTGTGTTATATCTTCTCTTTCATGTTTGGTAACTAAACACTGTTCTGGTTTCATTCTTATTATAACTGTTTTCCTTGAACCCATACTTCAAGAGCCCCAATTTAAACTCAGGCAGTCATTGTTAGAATTGCCCTGGCTCTGCGTATTAAATTATGCAACGTAGCTCTCTTCAATGCTGGATGATGGAAACATCGCACATTTAATACAAGTCAGCATGCATAAGCTGTTGAAGTAGAGAATTACTGAATTCCTTTCTACTCTTCATTTTGGCATGCCTGGAAAGAACGTCCCCATTCCCATTCAACATCTGCAGTAAATTTAATTTGTTGCAATACCTACCCAGATGATCTGATGATAATAATATGGTAAATTTTGATTTCTGTTACTGAACCATTTTTTACACTGAACAGTTATTACTGTTAGTCTCATGTGGGAGACATTCTGTTCATATTTCTCTTTGCAGCTCAAATCACTGTGTGTTCAAAGTGTATGAAACAAATAACAGTATCAGGCATCCATTTAAATGTGGAAAATCATTATGGTTGCTAGGCTACATCAGTGCAGTTCTCAATCCTTCAATATCCAATGCCATGTCCCTTGGTCGTGCCTCGCACTGCATCATACTTTGCACTGTAATAAAGGAGGTGTCAGACATTAAACTCAGTGACAACAACTTTAATGGAAACAAAGTTTACTTGGTGGAAATGAAGTGAATGTAGACACTAGACATAAAGAAGCAATGTAGGTGGATCAACTGAACCTACCTATGCCAGATGTCGGCTTCGTCTAGTAACGTTGTGATGATGTGGTGTGTGAGATAGTACATACGCAAAAAGAAAGATAACAAAACACTAGCAATAATTCTTTTGCACTTATATTAATATGTGGAATGTAGATTCTATTGATGGGCTGATCTGTAGTGTAAGCCAAGGTGTAGGCAAGGTCGGAAGTCTAGCATTAAATGCTCTGAAATTATATTTGTATCATTATAAAATACACTCAGTATCATGTTAGTTCTATTACTCTCTGTCATAGTGGCACCACTAAAAATATGATGATCACACACTTTTATCAGCATGCATGGAAGGAATATTTTCATCTCTTGCAGTTCAGCTGTTACTGTGCGAAGTATATTTCTTTCTATATGCCAAAACATCTACATTGTATAGCAGCATTTCACATGTGTACAAGAAATGACGACGATTGATGCAAACTTACACCTCTGAAAACAAAATTCTTGTGATTTTAGGTTTTCCTGGTGTAGGAAGTTCTTGAATAGTTCTCGAGTAATCAGCCGAATGGTGTTGTCCAGATGATGCGATATGTTGGCGAGCCGACTTCATACCATCTTCAGGCATTCCTGATGATTGTGTTCAGGTATTCTTGGAGATTTGGTAATATCTGCTGGGTGATGCCTTTATATCTTTTCTCCCCTCCCTTCAACTGCCTCCATACAGTGCCTCCAGATGCAGCCATGGTGCAGTGTCGGGGCAAGCGTGGCATCAGGCATCAATCCAGGGCCTTTAGTAATGCCGTAGTTGGTACTGGATGCCAAGAAAGAAAGAAAGAAAAGTATGTAAATGGCAACTAGAAGATTCTGACACAAGTCATCCTCCCAGCAGACAAAGGGAATTGTACTGTTCTGCTACCCCATCACATTTACAAACAAAAATTGTATGACCTATTAGAGGATAACACATACAGGATAACTGAAGATAACCCTACAAACCAAGTTTGGAAGAAAAATATTGAGCTTTCTAACACTCTTTTCCAGACAAGAAGATGGTAAAGAAAGTTCGTCCGCAAGCAGCTGTGCTAACTAGACTTTACGGACCAGCCAAAGTCCGCAAGTAAGAAATGGCTCTTCATCCAATTGTTAGCAACATTGGCACACCAACACATGAATTAGTGCCTTTTCAGGCAAACACCAGCACCACATAGTAAGTACAGCACATTTCATTGCTTTTGACTGAGCCAAGACGTGGTACCTCTCCTCACAAGGGTGCCTCTAAGAGACTCCCTAAGCCCCATAGGAGAAAAGTGTGGGCCAGCACTACCAAAGCTGTTTGAGTTCATGTATATGTCAACAAATATGGAGACATTTGAAGGAGAAGTCCTGGAATCGGGAGTGTACAAGTGCCCCCCCTCCCCCCCCCCCCTCCCTCCCTCCAATGTAGATAACACACTTGTAATCTGGCCACATGTATGTCATCACCTACAAGACTTTTGTGCAACATCTGAAGTCAGTGCACCAGAATATCAAATTCATGATGGAGATAGAAGAAAACTATCAACTTCCATTTATGGATGCGTTCATCAAACAAAGACCAGATGGCACACTAGGAAACAGCATCTACCATAAACTGACATATACAGATTTGTTCTTGCATGCCTCCTGCTGTCACGCCCCATCACAATGAGAAGGTGTCCTAATCACACTAGTGCCCCAAGCAGACTGTGATGGTTTAGTAGATGAATTGCACCACTTATGGGCCATGTTCAATACAAACGGTTACAGCAACCACCAATACAATGTGCTTGCAAACCAAAGAGGCCAAGACCACAGCCTGCTGAAGACAAAGATGAAGTGGCTGTGACTGTGATTATTCCACACATTGGGAACGCATCAGCAAAAATCAGAGGAATATCCTGGAAACACATCATGTGCTTATTCTGCCCTCCAGCTAAGACAGAAACCTTATTGGGATCAGTGAAGGATGACCTAGAACTCCGGAAGCTGGGAGTCTACCACATCCGTTGCCAATGTGGGAAAATGTATGTAGGCCAGACTATACGGACAGTAGAGGGGAGACACGCTGAGCATAAATGCCACACAGACAATGTTCAACTGATGAAGTCCACTATAGTCCGCTATAGCAGAGCGCTGCATCTCTTATGGACATATCATGAATTATGATGACACCAAGCTGTTGCAACAATCCAGTACCATCCGGGACTGTATTTTCAAAGAAGCTGTAGAGTTTCGACTGCATGATAATCAAATAATGACAACAGTTTTTGATTAAGAAAGCTATGGGATGTAGCCCTGGGTGCCATGAGTATGTAACAGCAGTCTGTGTGGAGGTCTGCTTCTGTCCCGACAGCTGAAGAAGATGATGAAACATCGTCTCCAAGCCAGCAGAGATCTGTGCCCAACTCTGGCCCTGGTGCTACTAAAGACCCTGGATCAATGTCTGATGCCGCACTTCCCGCCACCACCGCACCAGGTCCATGCCCGGAGGCACTGGCTGAAGGTGGAGGTAGGGGAATTAAAGGTGGCACCCAGCAGATATCACCCAGCCATCAGGAACATTTGTAGATGCCAAGGAGTTGGCTTACCGAAATATCATAACCTTTAGACGATGCCACATGGCGGGATACTCAAGAACTACTCTAGGAAATTCTTCATGTACATTTATAAATGAATCTGGACAGACTGTAGCTCTGGTGGTTAATCACCCTGTTGATAATTATTAATTTACTGCAGTATTTGTTGTGGCTTCCTCGTTAGTGATAGATAAGTACATTTCATGTTCTACATTAAATGGAACAATGCACATGAATCCAGGGAGTTAAACAGTGACTGAATCCAGGGAGTGAAACAACAATTGAATCCAGGGAGTTAACCAACAACTATGTATGAACCAAATCAGATGTTGCTTCATGTGAACTATTGTAATGTCTGAATTTGAGGTTCTGGAAAGCTGTGTTGTAGTTAGAAATGCTGGAGGCTATGGGAGTTCTGTATTACAAATTTTTGTGTGTGATGCTTCCCAGAAACATGTATAGCCTCACAGATGAAAATCTTTTGTTAGGGATAGACCACGTCAATTTTATGATTCAATTTTCACATTTGCTCAAGGACACCCATGTTCACACAAATGAGAAAACATTTTTAACCACACTTGCCTGAAGCCGCCTCTGTGGGTAGAAGTAAATATTTGTTATTTCTACAACACAATTTGTTTTTGTGAGTCAGTCAAATTTAAAGGTTTATACTGCTGTATATATCTCTAATTGAAAAACTACAAATGAAAATTATAAGGGGTCTGTGAAAAAAACAGTGTGTACTATTTTAAAATAAGGAAAAAGGAAGAATGATGTACCTTTGTTCGCCTTCAAACGGCTCTGCATTGGTAATGATTTAGCTTTGTCACTGTACAGGGCAATTATAATTAAAGTTTAAGCTTCAAAATGCTGTAGAAAAAGAGCCACTGTTCAGAATGATGTCAAATTTGAACAGAATATTATCAAAGCAGTAGCAAACATTAAGGAAACAAAAAATTTTACCACTAGATTCTTCTGTAGCCGGCAGAATATGCTAAATAAAAAATGCAGAGTACGTGGTTGTTCATCAGTTTGCATCTTAGACACACTGCATGACTTTCTGAATGCAGGATCATGTGTAGTTGGTAAAGCTCTTTCACAAGAACTATGACTCTGTGCCAACAGCTCTGCAGAAACTCTGGACATTCAAAAAAAGGTGTTGGTCCAATGTTTGCCATGGATCTGGAGGAAAATGTTAACAAAATTACAAAACACAGGTCATTTGAAGTGCAATGTGGCACAGGTAGGAAAACACTTGATCTGGCATCAATAGATGATGTGGCCACAGCATTGCTGGAGGGGTCGAACAGTGGGTTGCAAACATGCAATGCCCGGGGAATTACCCCAGTTTTGGACATGGGTGCATAAAATTCAACAAAAACATCCTGTATTGCTATCCATACAAAATTACCCAATTTTCAGGAGTTGCTTCATGCTTACCTGCCAGTAAGACAAATGTTTTGACATTGGATGGGCTTACCTAACTAGCAGTGCCACAATTTTTGAATGTCCAAATGTCCAATTTGGACATCTCACACTGTAGCCATCACATTGTGATTCATCTGCATTTGTAGCTGAACCTATTTATGTTATGACACTTACAGTGCCACCTAGTGGGAAAATCATTGTCAATTCCCCCCCCCCCCCCCCCCCCCTCCATAAAGTTTCCCCCTTTCTTAATAATATCCCATTCAACTTTCACATCATTCTGGTTAGTGCTTCTTTCTTTTACAGTGTTTCAGCTGGAACATTAGTTATAACCCCCAGCCTATATAGCTGTTGGAATGTGTTTTTTTAAATCAGTTAAAACATTTTAGTCATGTGTAGACGTCCATCAAAATATGATGCTGGTAGTTTTGCACCATGCCTATGATGGATGCTGACCCTGCTTTTTATTAAGTTTTATTGATTTGTGATGATGATGTGCAGAAAGAAATGTATTCTGACCACACATATCAATGAAATTTCAGTGTCCAGTCACTAACTTTGTGCTGGCACTTGTCACTTATTGGTAGTGGACCTGAATGAGGTGTGGCAATAGCCATATCGGTACCAAAAGCGTTTGAACAAGTTGTGAAAACATTTTTTTCTCAAACTGTTTTGTACATTCCTCTGATGTCACGTGCATCTCTATTACAGTTTCTTTCACAATTTGTTAAAAAAATTTGGTGTTAACAAATTGCTCCATGGCTCTGTGACTAGACTCTATTTGACTGGTTGCAGCAGAACAGTCTTCTTCAATTTAATCTATTTATTGCTATTTCACACATCTTAATATATATATATCTGCATACACAAACATCAATTTTTAACACAAATTGCCATTTTCACTTCAGTCCCTGCAGTAATTGCACTCAATGTACTTAGTACATTGTATGATGGCACTGTTTAAAAGATGCAGTACTGATTTACTTGGAAATTAATTATTTTAAGTGGCAAAACTCAGAGTAAAATAATAGGAAAGAGAACATAACACAGATTTGAAATTGCACTGACCTGATCGTCTGAGGTAAATTGTTGACAATCAATCATACCATTATACTTGAAACTTTTTAGGAGAAGTAATAATGAATATTTTGAGTTAAATAACATTAGAAGATCACTAAAAGTGAGCTAAAACTTGTTATGTTGTCGTACATATGTGAGAAGTGAATTAATGATCTGGTAGCTATATTTGCTACAGAGTAGCATTGCTGTTATGCAGTGGCTGCAAAGAATATTTTTCACCTTTGGAGATGCGAGAATATCTGCAGCATTTGATGTGGCTAGTTTGCTTGTTTGTCTCATTTCATATTCATATTCAAATTCAAAACATTTCAGTGGTAATAAATGAGCTGAACATTTTTTGCATATGAAAAAAGTAAGTCAATATATCTAAAAACAGAGATGATGTGACTTACCAAACGAAAGTGCTGGTAGGTCGATAGACACACAAACAAACACAAACGTACACACAAAATTCAAGCTTTTGCAACCAACGAGCAGACATTTGTAAATGCAAAGAGTTTGGCCCAAACACCAAGAGTTTGGCCCAAACTCTTTGCCTTTACAAATGTCTGCTTGTGTCTGTGTATGTGCGGATGGATATGTGTGTGTGTGCGCGAGTGTATACCTGTCCTTTTTCCCCCCTAAGGTAAGTCTTTCCGCTCCCGGGATTGGAATGACTCCTTACCCTCTCCCTTAAAACCCACATCCTTTCGTCTTTCCCTCTCCTTCCCTCTTTCCTGATGAAGCAACCGTTGGTTGCAAAAGCTTGAATTTTGTATGTATGTTTGTGTTTGTTTGTGTGTCTATCGACCTGCCAGCACTTTCGTTTGGTAAATCACATCATCTCTGTTTTTAGATATATTTTTCCCATGTGGAATGTTTCCCTCTTTTATATTCATATCAAAAAAGTAAGTCAGAAATATTTGCACACCAAAATAATAATTTTCTTGAAACCATGAAAACATATGAACTAAATACTTTGTCAAATTAAAATTGCATTATAGGAGTAAGAGAAAAAGAAGAAATTTTTCTATCTAAAGGAGAGAGTGAGGTCGGCTATAACATAAGATCATGATACGGAAGTTATTGTGGGACACCTAGGAAAGCGGAAAAGGATCAAATGTCAGGATAGTTAGTAATTTGGCAGGTGTCTGATCTCAAAGTAGTAGTTAAAATCAAATAGAGATTAAAGTAACACAGTAATAAGTAATAATTAATTCTCCACATAAAATAATAAATTAAGACAAAATTTCAATACACATTTGATTCCTATAGTCAACAGATGTTTGTGTTATTGTTGCCTTAGTGTGGATCAGTTATTCAGGACTTCCATTGAACTGAATGACTGATTACACACAATCAGCCAGACAGAAGAAAGTTTATGACATTTCCAAATTGTCAGTTGTTAGTTCAGTAAATTAAGTCCATACACTTTTTCTTCTGTGTCCATTGGCTTTTGATCCTGCATAGTAACATATCTTTTTCCTAGAATCTTCTCCCATTTCCACATTAGTTCTTTGAAAACTATCAACTTTTAGTTTTGGGTGTATTGTTTAGTGTTTTATGATTGAATTTTATTATGTATTTCCATCTTTTGTGTCAAGAAGTTAGTGGTGAGAAGCTTGTGGGAGTCACCTTTGATTGCAATTGAAAAACTTATTTCCTTAGGTTCAGCCTCTACAATCCTTTATTTTAGAACTTAATCCTTTGCCTACTTCATAATATAGACGTACATACTAAATATTGTTTTGCTCTGTGTCACAGTTCATATTATATGTACCAGTAACCGATGTAGTCTGTCGCTCCAAAAGCGTGTAATACTGCAATTTACATTTTGTGCTATTTCAAACAAATTTCTCAACTAAATTGCTACTTTAAAAGCAACATAATCTTCCTTATTAGTGTAGTAAAATGTTTTGTGTGTATATATATATGTGTGTGTATTTGTGTGAACATTTAGTAAACTAAAAGTCCTTGTTGGCTTAACAAACAAGTGTTGAGTTGTGAGAATGCAAGGAATGTGTGGATGGACTTGGGGCTAACGTCCATGTGTGTTGTGTGGCGTGCGCAGGAGAAGCTGGGTCGGACCTGGTCCTCCCGTACCAGAAGCTGCCCTACGCCTGTCTCCTGCCACGCGCCCAGGTCCTTGCGACTTGGGCCAAAGCTCGCACACTTGAACAACTTGCCTGCGACCTTATGAAGATTCTTTTTACAACTGAGGAACGTATCCTGTGCAATGTCAATGGGAAGATGGGCAAGAGACAATTTAACATTCACAAAATCCAGCTCATCCGAGAAGTTCTTCATTTTTTCAGTAGTTTGCCAGCAGCCGAATTTGAAGAGCAGTGGAAAAGTTGTGTTACAAAAATTGACACAGCAAACAGGGGCTTGAAAAGAAACCTTGTGTTACGTGGGAGAAAGGCTACTTGCTTCTTGTAACAAGTCTTGATTGTAGATGTTGTGGTATAGGCACAGAAAAATAGAAAAGTATAAATATTTGTTTCTCCTGTTGGTTAACCAAGCTGTGCAGACACTTTGATTAAAAAAATGACGTAAACTGCCTTCACGGTTTTTAAATTTTTACAGAAAATGAAACCTCCAGATATGAAAGGGAGAAGACAATCTACCTCTAAATACAATATTTGTATATAGAATTTTAATACCACAAAATTAATTTCTATGGCTGCAGTTATAATTTTCATGACGTACAATTAGACGCAGATAAATATATTACCTGTTAAATTATTTTATTAAAGCCCATGTTGAAAGGTGGTTTGTTATATATTTCTTATAACAATATTTTGTGAGCTTGCCTATTGAAGCCATTGTTTTAAATACTCTGGGTTGTTTGTGTAAATTTACACAAACTGCATGTATGTATTTGTACATATGCATATTGTAATTTTATAGTGAATGTTTATATAATGTTTAGATGATAGCACTTAAGAATGTGCAGATCCTAAGTGATTTTTATTGCATCTTATGTTATGAGCAATCTCAGTCCATGCGTGAAAGATGTACATATTTTATGTGATGTCCAACGTGTTTTAAATAAGAGCAGATGTTCTATGATTTGCCAGTTAATGTTTCAGAGCTTTATACAATGTGCTTGTGTTTCAATGAATAGGGCTTTATTCTGTTGTAGAACGTATTTATCTAACAGTCAGACAAAATTGCCTTCAGATTACCTAGTAAGTGAGATTCAGCTAGCTATGCAGATTCACAGGTATGCCAGTGTTTCCCTGTGAAAACAAAAGTTACTTCTTTCTCTTCAAATACCCATAGCATACAATTTTGTACTACATTTAAAATTGTTTGGACAGGGATAAAGCCAAAACAATTAAGTTGAATGTTGGGGTAAAACGGAAACCAGGAATAGATTTAATTTTTATAGCAGGAATGATTTAGTAAATTATGTCATTATGACTTAAATGCAATTTTTGCAATAATGAACAATTTTCTTAAATTGTTAATGTGAGAGGGAGACACAAAAGAACTTCTGAGAGGAGTACATAGTTTATAGATTCCTAAAATTATTACAGCATTTTACTGTGTCAGATTAGTAAAAATGGGTTTCTCCTTATAACATATTCATGATATTGATTTGTCTGTACCTAACACATTTAAGAGAAATAAGAATACTGATCATCACAATTTACCACTACCGCGAAACTCTCATTATTTGTTTACTACCTCCCTCTCCCCTGGCATCATTCTCCTTTTAAATGTGGCTGAGAAACGACTGAGTAATTGCTAGTAATGGATCGTTAATTTTCACTGTGGTTCCAAAGATACCACGAGAATAAAAGTAACTTAACAGCAGTGAAACTGAATTTCATCTACTTAAAAGGGGAATATCTATATATTCCATGAGTGAATAGAAACCCCCTCCCCCCCCTCTCTCTCTCTCTCTCTCTCTCTCTCTCTCCTCTCCTCTCTCTCCACTCCTCTCCTCTCCTCTCCTCTCCTCCATCCCTGTTTCCGTCTCTCATCTTGCACTAATTAATTCATCAAACTCACTCTAATTAATTCATCAAAATAATTGAGCAGTTTGTAATAGGTTTTGGAGAATCATATTTTGTGGAGGCTGACAAGTAAAAATTATATCCTTCTCATCATGCAACCGTCTCGCTATTGCTGGAAAATCCTCTATTCCTTGGAGTAAGGCTTAGTACAAAGTCACTGTGCTGGGATCTGTTGTATAAGGCAGTGTTTTGCCAGTACCTGGTGTGCTTCACATCCATATAAAGCCCAACTCTCTTGTACATTAAACACCTATGTCATGACCTTTCTAGTTTGAAAATGACAATGGTGTAATACTACTTACTATTGCAGAGGTATTAAAAAATCTCATTTTAAAAGATAAAAAAATGTTGAAAAGTCCTAGTAACTGTGTCAGAAAAATAAAGGTGGGTTACATTTTGTAACCATTGTCAGTATTGACATGTCTGTTTCTGAATATGTGTAAAAGAAATAAAAATACTGGATTTTAACCACGCATCATAATTTACTGCTTCTCCAACCCATTCTGTTAATGAAAAACACAGAAAGTAGATAACATTATACAAATGTAGGATCCTTTTATAAACAATGAGTTATAATGCACATTAAATCACGTCCTTATTTCATAAATACTCACTATTAAGGATTTGGTTCAGTTTGGCTTCCTTTCCCTCTCCTTTGTCATATTTGAAACTATAAACTACATGATTTTATGGAATAGCCTGATTTAGGTTGTTTCATTGCTGTACAACACACACACTCACTTCCAAATTCACAGACATATATATTTGTAGCGTTCTGTTAATTATCCAGTTTTGCACTGCCTCACATTGCTTCACCCTTGAGAACTCATGATTTTTTTCATTGCCTTCTTTCGTACTTGTAGCAAGTAATTTATTCAGTGCAACACAATTTTCAATATTCTTATTGACAACATAGCTATAAATGCAGCCTGTAAGACCATTTGCTCAATTCACAAAAGATTTCAGTAAACTTTCTGTAATTTCAGAGTTTCCTTAAATGGAATTGTATTGTATGATAACGAAAAAGCTGCCTCATTCTGTTGTTTATTCAGGAACTTGCATGCTCAGAACTTACATGTTTAACATTGAAATTTCATTTTACTCTCAAAATAAATATTTAACATATTCAAAACTGTGTTATTTGCTTTTATTGCTTAATTAAGTTGTTATAAAGAACTCTAGGTATTTCCGTCCATTTGCAAGTAAGTTTAAAAAAAATTTTACATACTTTGCCTTTGTTTTATTTTAATGTTGCAATCCTTAGCCACAAAAGTTACTTCCTAACTTTGAAATGTGATGACAAAAGCCCTATTCATTGAGAAACTTGGCAGTTGATTGTGCAATAGATTGATTTTAAATTATTTTTATAAGCGCTTTTTGTGTGCTAGATTTAATGTGTGCAAGGCCTAGGCTTTTGGGGTAACTTAGTGTATAAGAATCATTTCACAGATGTGCCCTGTGTATAAAGGCATTTTAAGATGAGGGTATTATAAAATGCTTCATTTGCATTAATGTGATTGAAAGATAGAAATCAGATTTATGTGACACGGCTTGCTTGCAGATTAGATTTTAGAGTAAAATGTGTGATACATGTGTGTATACTAGGCTGTTAGTTGTTATGTTAATGAACAACTTATAAGTTGAAGTTAGTGAAATTAGTGGAGTTCCTGAGTATGCTGTTATTTAATATGTCATGGAAAACATGAGTATGTTATGTAAGTATATGGATGTGTGATTATATGCTCATTAGAGAGAAGAAAGAAAATGGTGCTTTTCATGTTAATATTTAGTTAACTGCTGTCAAGGTTAATTGGCAGCAACCTTTTGATTTAAAAACAAAAAAGTAGAATAGAAGTTGTTGTAAAATTGATACAGGGAGGACACATTAATTTGTTTGTTGCAAGAAGTGTTGTTTACCGAACATCATCATGCTAGACTTCTGTTAACTTTTATTCAATAAGTTGTCATTTGGTATATAATATTTATTACATGTGAAACAAGAAGTTTTATACGTGCTGAAACACCATAATCTTGTGTCTTGAGACGAATTAAATTTCACTGAAGGTGTATGTCCAAAGTAAATGAAAAATTGGGACAAAGAATATGTTTTATAATAGAATTTCTTGGTCCTAAGCAGCTTGTCTGCAGAAAAAGACTGAAAAGAATACATATTACAAATGTACTTTGCATACATTTCCAATTTATTTGACATATTTGTTTATAGAATTTGTGCACTATCACTTAGTCTGTCCACAAGTCTAAGAAAGAAACACTAAGGGAATTTTAAGTTTCTATCTTTTTATTAATAATTAATTGATTTGAAATGTGCTGTTCCTCCTTGAAATATTTGTTAACTCAAATGCCTAAACATCTTCAGTGGAAATGTCGATATAGAAGTGTTCCTATTATTATGTATTTTGTTATTACTACTTGTATGTCTTCTCTAACTGTTGTTTTCCAGTTGAAAATTTTTCTTTTAATATTAACTATTTAGTTGATAATCTTGAATTTCTAATATTGGTTGGTTGTCTTATGAGAAATCTATGAAAAATTCTATGGCTGTTGCATTTAAAAAAGATGTTTTGTGATAAATTATACAAGAAATCATATGGCCAAAATTAAATGGTAAATAATGTATTATGTCACAGAGCTAGAAATGGCAACACATTTTGTATTGATCTCAAGAGCTTCACCAAAATGAAGTGTTGTGTCACACAGGAAATTACATGTTTCAACTGGAGCTTTGAGGCAGCAGCACCATACCTGAAGAATTGTAAGTGTGATAGTTGGAATGTCCAACATTATTAAATGAAGATTCTAAGTGCTCCTGCTTGCCTTCATTTGAAATTTACACAGGTTTTTTTCTCCTTTTTCTGCATTACAGTTGCCACTTGTGATTTTGTAGAAAGTAGAGTTTAGTTATTGAGATTTGCATAAAGTTGTTTGTGATACTTCATATTATTGCACTGTTACTGTTATGTATTCACTTATCTACTTTTAATGATGTTCACTCTTGTTGCAAGGTTGCATTCCATTTCTGCATAGCTATAATTCTGACCAAGTGGGGTAGCTCAGTGTTTAGCACTCTGGACTCATATTGGGGAGGACATCGGTTCAAACACAGGTCCGGCCATCCAGATTCAGGGTTTTAGTGATTTGCCAAAATTGTGTGAGGTAAATGCCAGGTTTCCATTCACGGCATAATGAGATGTGGGTAAAACCATGTGAAATTAAGGTCTATTGTTTTGTACAAACCCAGTAGCCTGTATATGAAAGACACCATCAGTTTGTCCTTAAAAAAAGTGAGACATAGTTATCTAAATGAGTAGTATACTTTTTAACTTTATAATATCATAACATATAGTTCACAATTTATTTTCCAATTAAGCAAGATGTAAATTATTTGCACCACAGAGACAATTCTGTTTGATTTTTACTCTTTGTTGTTGCCATGACCCGTCAGATATTGCAAGGTCAGTGAAACTATATGAGAGGAAAAATGTTTCCTAGTTCCAGAGACAAGTTGTCCAATAATTATGTGTAAATCAGCTCTACAATGGAACAAAGAGATGCATTCTTTTATGTATTCTGTTTAAGGAGCAAGAAATGATTAAATCTCCCACCCTTGAGCAACAGTTAAACCAATGCCATTTTCGTGCAGACTACACATTTTTATTTCTCAGTAATAACAATGCGCAGATTTGCTGTGCATCAGCTTACAAATCACTCGTGAAACTGGAAAATCTGCTACAGGCATGGTACAACTAAAATAATTTATCTGAAAAAAGGTCTAATAATTTATCTGAAAAAAGGTCTTGTGTTGTTGTGATTAGCAGCCAGCCACTTTTGAGAATGAAAAGTAAAGCTAATAAGATATCTAAAGTATGTAAAATATCATCCGAAAGGCAGGTGGGAGATAATTTACTGTCTGCCATTCAGAGACTCTAAGGAAAGTGTAGTGTGTATCTAAAAAGGCTGTAAGTGAAAACTTATTGTGAGGAAAGTAATAGGTAACTCGATAGAAGATCTTGCTTACAATAATGAGCAATCTTGACACACTGGAATAAGTCATAATCTTCATTTAGTAAGGCAGTTGATCATGGGTCTTCTAATAGCCCATTCATCTAGGTCTATAGTACTGAGCTGTTACAGAAGTATTATATACCACTGTGTTCTTGAATATCATTTATGGTCATGTAAATGTTTCCAGCACTTGTACAAACATACTTCATTTATTTATTTGGAACAGTTGAACAAGAAATACTGCAATAATAGCCACTGACACTCAAAAAATTTCCTTCCTGTTAATAATTTGTTTCATCTATCTATTTATCTACTTTTCTGCACACCCACTGCAAGGTATTTAATTATACAGCTCCCCCACTCCACCCTAAAGAAATAAACTTGTTGTAGTTTGCTTTGTATCTGTTCCTTTTACCTCTACATTAGATACAGAGGGAAATCTACATTTGTTTGTGCTGTCTTTACTTATTTTTGTACATTGTCAAATTTCATGCATTATTCCTTCCAATTTCACTTTGGGAAGTTGTTGCATGCCTGTTGGTGCATTTCCTTTTGTGTTTCCTCTACGTTTAAGCTGAACACTCCTGAATATGATTAAGGTGACACAGTGATGAAGGCAGTGGTCTCACATTTGTGAGGCACTGGGTTCAAATTCCCATCTATCTATCCATATTTAGGCTTTTTCATTTTTCCCAAAATCACTTTATGTGAAAGTGGAATTAAAGAGATGATTTCTTTTCCCATTCTTGTCCAGTCTGACCTTACCCACTGTCTCTAATAACCCCATCATCAATGAGATGTTAAGTCACAATTTTCATTTATTAATGTTATTATTACCCAGTCCTTATGTTATATTTCAATTAAAATAATTTTGTGAGTGACATTTCAGTGAATTGAGTGGTAGGAGGCAAGTTGCCAGCCGGTCATAGTTGCTTCTCAAGTGCTGTATTCTTCTACCCATTCTCACTTGCCACTGCAGCCTCTCAGTCATATAGTTATTTTATTCTAGCCTTTAAACATAAGTAATATTGTGTAATTAGTACTGCTTGTCTTCTCTTAAATATAAACCCCTCTCCCTTCTTCTTCTATTTTGTTTCTTTTGTTTAGACCTCTGAGTGTTATTTCCATCTTTTTCCCCAATTGTTTCTTGCAGCTAATCTAAATACTTTTTTCAGATTCCCCATTATTTAAATTTTTTATTTCTGTCTTTATTTCCTATGTTTATTTTATTGCCAACTATTAATCTTCCATTGTCACCCTCACTATTTTCCCAACTTATGGTATACCATCTCAGTGTACATAAAAGTTATAAGCACATTTTTCCATTCTTACAGTAACCCCTGCGATGAAAAATTTCAGCCTATAACAAGAATTTTTTTGCTTTCCAATACCTTTTCCATTTTCAGTATGCTTTACCCAGGATCTTTCTACAGAAGTGTGTGCATTTGTGTTTCCTTTATCCCAGTATTGCTTTTGAATAAAATTTTAGGATTAATCTGTAAGATTTTATTGATCTATTAGCTTCAGTTTAGCTCATTTCTAATTGTGAAATGTAAACATTTATGTCCGGAATTGTCACAATTAATAAAAATATTCCGGGCTGTTATGCCTTGGTCGAAGGGATTTCAACATGGCATAATAGCCTGGAATATTTTATTGATTGAGTCATTTTCAATTACCTGTGTTTATTGTAACTTGAAACTTCCATCTATCATCACTCTGTTTGTGCTGAGATGTAAAAACCCACTGTGGATAAGGCATGAGCTGCTTTTAAGTGGCCTGAGACACCTACGTTTTGCGCTTCTTTCTACAGAATTTTTTGTTGCTCTACTGTCAGGCATCAGTGTTTGTTTACCTCCTTGATGACACAGGAATTTAGTTACTTTTGTATGTAGCAGTATTTGTGTTACTAAAATTATACAAATGTTTAGATGTCTAGGAAATTCACACTCTGATCTGCAATTTTCTGTACTACATCATAATTTACTTTTTCTTGTTGTGAAACCTGTAAATTTTTTCAGTTACCTCCAGCAGCAAGCTTTCAAAATCCAAAAGTATGATTCCAGCAACTTATAATAGTGATTTTGCAAGAGTTTCATGAGATCAGATTCATGTATGTTGGCCGTGTTGTACAAGAAGTAAAACCAGAAATGAACTGCAAATAATAGGAACATAAAACTACAATTTCCCACGTCCAAATCATTTTTGAGAAATAAACCATGAATCATTAATACATGTTGTGCTGAAATGATATGATCTGAACTGTGGTTGCTTGTGAACATAGAGCAAAGTAGGTGGAGAAAATGTGTATTACCACTTAAAATTGCAAGCCTTGACATTCTGTTTGAGTTAATTTCTGCTTAATATTTTGGCACATATGATAACTATCTGACTGAGCAGATGTACATTGTCATAGAACGTTACTGCTTTAAAAGCCTCTCAAGTTCTCTGTCTGCATTCGATAATAGGGTGCCCATGTCATTCCATTCCCATCTTCAGTTTCTAACTATGTGAAATAATCACATAATTTATGCAACATTTCATGGAGGTTGCTGTCTCAATTTCTAAGTATGACAGTTTTTAGAATTTCCACAGTATTTCAAGGGAAATATGGTTGAGATTAACACAACAGTTCTTCACTAATCAATGTATGCTTTCTCCAACCTTAGAACAAACCAATTAGCGGGGGACCTACTGGAAATGTGAACTCCTGAGCATGGTGGTACATTGTATTTTTTCCATTAACAAAACACACCAGAGGTGAATGAAGTATTAAATGAGAGAAAAAGCCATTGGACTATCTGGAAATCAAACCCCAGACATTTGAATTGATAGTCTTGACACTTAACCCACCTAATGCCAAAGCCTCCACAAGAGAGAATGTATTTCCCAAAACAGAACAGGCATACTGTGAACTAGCGTGTTTAGAAATTTGAAATGCTTTTATACCGAAAATATGAATGTTAGATCAGTTTCCATTGGGTTAAGTTAAAAGTGGCTTTCGTGATAGTTTCACTGATGGTGTCTTAAACCTACAGGTGATACAAGCATTAGGTAGAATTAACTTCTTCAGTAATGGAAGTTAATGATAACATTACAGCTGATTTGTTAGAACTTTCAACATTTTTGTGATCCACATCCACTATTAGTTGTTAGCAATTTAACCAACCATATAAAATTTCAAAATTTTGTACAGTTGTCCCAATGAACTATTATGTTCTCAAGCTCTGTTGTAATAGAAGTTTTTTAAACAATGTATTGTTTGTTTATCATGGTTGGCAGTACTCTCAAACAAGCTTTATAAGTAGTTTATTATAAACCATAAAAACAGGGGTTATTGGTGGCACAACGCATTTGTTTTAAAACATTTAACTCCACTGCAAACAACTAAAATCTGCTGTCTTGAAGATTTTCTGCAGTCTGAAGACATGTTTAAAAACACTGGTGGTTTCATTACACTTACTTCACATATCTGTACAAAAACGTTTGTAACACAAATGAGATTTGTTAGTTTATTTTTTGTGCATTGTAATAGACAAAAGTGTAATAAGAAAGCATTAGTGGATTAAATATGCCTACAGATTGTGGAAAATTTTCACTTTGGTGGAACTTGGCCACCTGCCATAACTCTGACAGATTTATTTAACATGAAAGTCACATTATTAAGCTATAAATTATTTTTGTAAAGTCTGTCAGAGAAGACAAGGAATACATTTTTCCAAAACTGTTGTTTCTGCTGAAAAACTCCAGTACTTTTTTTTTCTACTTTGGTTTCATTATGCAGCTTACGTGTACGTAGTTCTGGAAAATTTCATTTCTGTATACATAAGACAAGAGTAATTTGTATAGAAACATTCTGCTGAGCTGCACAGCCATAGAAATACTATTGAGCACAGATCATGAAGTTAATAGTTGTTGTATGTAAGATGCACAGCATACAGTGTGTACACTCTTGCGCCAAAACACAAATTCATTATTTCTCTTCTGGTTTGGGCTGCTTTGTACTTCACTAATTAGAAACTTAAGCTCCATGTGACAACTGCCATCCGGGTATGTGAGGAATATGTGCCAATGAAAAGTTTTAAAAAAATGCTGTATTTATTTTTTGACAGTTTGATAGAATATACAGTAATATGATCAGAAATGGAAGAAGGCTACACTGAAAATATTTCAGTATGGCATTGATACAAGTAATATAGCTGCAAATTGCCCATTAAAATTGTGCATTATAATACACCATGCATGATGTAAGTAGCAGCAGTCCATGTTAATAGAGTGAACTAAATGTATTATATGTATATTTATACTATATGTTTAGAGAATATATTTATAGAAGAAAATCAGTATTCATTTACATGTTAATCAGTATAGAAATTGTGATATGTATTGCATCTAGAATGGATATGTTAGTCATGGACTAGTTAATTTCTGAAAGCAAAAATGACCTATTGCATAAATTTAGCAGCATCACAAGCATTTGGGATTGTCAGCAGTGTTTCATTATTGAGTAATGCTTTGTGTCTTAAAAGACTAAGACTGTTGTACCTACAGATACATCCTTTAGATTGTACAAGAAAAATGTTATTGGACATCAACTTTTTCAATTTTTTTTCCCTTTGTTAACTGACTACATATGTAGGGAACACAATTAATAACTATGAGTCATCAGTCATTAAAGGACCTGAAAGATGTCACAAAGTGTATGTAATTCTGACATTTTTTAGCATGTGTAACATTTTGGTTTATACAAAACAGTTATCTGTTTTATTTTTCATGCAGCTTTTAAATATTATTAATTCCTTTCATTTTCTTTTTGTGCCTAGTTGATTTCATGAGGTTGAGTTGATGCTATGCTGCGTAAGAAATATTATTTATAAATTGTAGATGTGGTATTCCTTCCCAACTCCACCCATTTTAGGAGGGTTTTTTAAAGCATTGTATAGTTTCCTAAATGTATGAAAGCTAACCTAATAAGAGCATGGGGAACAAAATGGTTAATTTTACTAAGTTGTGACAATGACATCAGTTAAAAGGAAAACTATGTTATGTTTAAGAAAATCTAGAAATTGTAGCTATGTTTAAGAAAATATAGAATTGTAGCTGAGAAGAAAAGCAGATTTGATTCCATAGGGAAACAGTTGTGCCCAGCAACTGTATTCATTTCAAGTAGTAAAGGATACTGCAATCAGTTGCAATGGTTCCAAAATGAGATTTTCACTCTGCAGCAGAGTGTATGCTGATATGAAACTTCCTGGGAGATTAAAACTGTGTGCTGGACCAAGATTAGAACTCAGGAACTTTGCCTTTCACAGGCAAGTGCTCTACTGTTGGAGCTACCTTGCCCGCAAAAGGCAAAGGTCCCGAGTTCTAGTCTCGGTCCAGCGCACAGTTTTAATATGCCAGGAAGTTTCATATCAGCGCACACTCTGCTGCAGAGTAAAAATCTCATTCTGGAAACATCCCTGAGGCTGTGGCTGAGCCATGTCTCCGCAATATCCTTTCTTTCAGGAGTGCTAGTTCTGCAGGTTCGCAGGAGAGCTTCTGTAAAGCTTGGAAGGTAGGAGACGAGGTACTGGCAGAAGTAAAGCTGTGAGGACGGGGCGTGAGTCATGCTTGAGTAGCTCAGGCAGTAGAGCACTTGCCCGTGAAAGGCAAAGGTCCCAAGTTCAAGTCTCGGTCCGGCACACAGTTTTAATCTACCAGGAAGTTTCAGTTGCAATGGTTTTTATTGTGTGTATAGATTTTGGTCACTGTGTGGTAGTTGTAAGTTCAAACATTAAAAACACTTCCACGTGCACATAGTTCCAGCTGGCCTTTTCATATCAAGAGGTCAAACTCAATCTGTTGTGACTGAATAGTCCAGCTAAGAATATGTGCATATAAAAGTGTTTTTAATGTTTTAACTTTCATTTCCTGCTCTGACACTGCAACACAGTGACCAAAATCTACATATGCAATAAACTTCATTGCAACTGATTTCTGTACCCTTTACTATTTGGACAAAAGAAAATAGTGTTAAAAATTAGAGTATAAAATTAAAACATAGTTTCTTTAAAAAATGCAAGTGAAATTTCAATTTGTTAAAGGAGTGTATAAAAATGGAATGTTACCAGGGATGGAGCAAGGAGAATGCCTTTGACTGAGTTCAAAATTGAATATGAATGAAATTGTGACATGCTCCACAAATGATGTATGTTATCATTTACTTATATTCTTCAAGTAACGCTGGGCTTTGCCTACAGATTCTTGACATCCCTTCATGTCTCACTGATATATTGGGCCAGTGTCTATATGAAAAAGAAACTTCCACATCTTTGATAAATGATAAAATCTAATTTGATTTCCAATTCCATTATTCTTTCTCTTTGCCACAAGTAAGGCAGCATTTTTAGTTCAAAGTATCTCTGTTATGATGCATTTGAAACATCCAAGAGCCAAATTGGAATTCCGATTTTAGATATTGCATGGAGCAATAAAATTCACCCTTAGTCACCACAAACAACTCATGACCTCTGACGAGTTCTTGCTCCCATACTTCTCCCCCGTGGTGTGTCCTCCCCTCCCTGCTCCCCCCCCCCCCCCCCCCCTCTCTGTCTGTCTCAATGCTGTGCCATAACTGAGAAGCTCTGAAATAGCTGTAAAATTATTTCACAGGGTAAAAGCTGAATGCATACAGCTATTGAAAGTAATGGCAGTGTTGATTTATATCAATTTAAGAAGTTTCTGGATAGAATAAATAATAAAAACACATTAATTTTACTAGAAGGTACATAGAAACTGATTCACTAACTTCCAGCGAGAAGCTAAGGAAAGGGTACAAAATGAGTAAATAAAAAACAGCAAGGGTGATTTATATTTGTAATCTTATCAGATATTGTGTAAGGGAAATGCTGGAATTAATCAAATCATTAACAGTTGGAAATAATGACATCCAGTAACGGAGGGGAAAAAAATTGTTTTTTACTTTATAAACTTCAGGGGTATATCTGGGGTCAATATGATTAGGCTTACCAGTCACTGCATCATCCTTCATGTAAGGCAGTATCGTGAAGGCACCTGTGGAATACACTTCTCTCTCAGCCATTAATATTGGCTTTTCAAACTGGAACCCCTGCTTCCTGCAAAATATTTCATTATTTGTCCTCAAAAGTGTGAAGCAGACCTCTTTGATTTCCTCAGCCATCATTAGGTCTGTGAGAAAATAATTTGAACATAACATGTATAACCCTTTTCCTTAACTGCATATTGTAGTAGGAGTTTTAAAGACCTTAAGGTGCACAATTTATTTTCATTTGCAAGGATTGCTCAGTCACTTCTCATCTGGCATTAAATTTATTTTCTTGTCATATCATTTGGCTCTCTTATAACTGCCTGTTCTTTGTTACGGTGTGGTTTCAGAATATTTGTTTTAAGAAATTCACCCTTTTTAATGATAAAGGGAAAGGAATGTAACAAAAATACTGTTACATAATAATCATCTGTTATTAGATCCACACACACCATTTTCAGCATTCTGCCTACTGGCAGTTCTGTGGAGCTCATAAGGTGAAAGAGTTTTTGACAACTATACAGTAACAACAGTGTACAAAAATATACAAAAATGAGTACTGCAGTTCACTGTGGGATGAAAGAAATTTTATCAAATAAACAATGACATTCTTTTGATCTGCTATTCTGTCGTGAGTTTTGTGTTCACATTCATCATCATCATCATCGTCATCATCACCATTATTATTTTATTAACATCCTCCATTGCTTACAGTAAAACTAGATTTGTTTGTTTTCTTAATTACTGCCTTTGTTGTAGACACACAAACAATATTTTAAATATTGTGTAATCTCTCGTAAAATGGTTACTGGCATAAAATTACTACAGAGTTTGTTTTGCAATTGGTGACTGAAATTGGAAATTCTATTGAATTACATAATTTCTAGAAGTCTTTTGAGAAGAGCTGTTCCAATTCATTTTTGCTTGTTGGCCAGTTTATGCCCTTCATTGTTACACTTTCAATAGTATGTTTCTCTGCCTGTCCAAGTTACTACATTCCAGTAACATGTGCTCCAGAGTTTGGTTTCCTACAGTACATGGACATATGGCGTAGTTGGTTATGCTGAGTCGATGGTTGTAAGCCTTCAATTTTCCATCTCCCATTAATATTGGTGTGAAATTAAGAGATATTGGCAATCTGATCACCAATCTACTGCACTGTTGGAAAATATTCTTTTACAACTATTTCTTTTGTAATCGTTGTCCCCCTTTCTCTTATTCTTTCAGAACCGCTTTTTGTGAGATTTATTTCACAAAGATTTTGGCATGCTTCATAAAACTAATTTCCTCATGTGATCTGGATACCCAGTTTGCCAGCTTGTCCACAAGTTCATTTTCATGTATGCATATGTGAACTTTATCTGAGCAAAAGCGTATAACCCAATTCTTTTTTGCAACATTCTTATCTGATTTCTTGTTATCACGATTAGGCTTTTGTGATGGTTTGGATTCCTCAAAGAATGTAATGTTGCTTTACTGTCAGCATTTATCACCGCAATTCTTTGTAAAACGTCTAATGTGTTTATAGCTTTTTAAGAGCCTTTAAAAAGTCAAAGCACTGAAAGTGTGAGCATTCATTTTCCAGTTTATATTTCATCAGATATGTTTTTTTTTAAATGTTTGCATTTGTAACCTGTGCTTTGTTGTACTGCTGGAATCTGGTCCTGTGAAAGAAAAATACCAATGAATTTCTGATTCAGTTATGAAGCACATTTTTGTTGTCACTGGTATCCCATTGCTTTGTGATTCACTACAGAAACCATGTTTGGTTTGGGTCGTTTTCCTTTATTGTTGTTGTTGTTTGTTTATTTTTATTGTTGTTGTTTATCTGTTGTCTTGTAACTGCTTGAATTATGCTTGCTTCCATGTGCAAGCCACATTTTACATCACGTCATGTTGTTATCACAAAATGACATGCTTGCTGAAGATGGAAATAGTCTTCTGATAATTGTCACTCATTCTGATTTACACAGACATGATGAGAAGAGCAGAAGGAAAGACTTGTATTTGATTTGTTACTACTGTATCATAACTTTAATCTTTCTGCTGTTTTTCAAATGGTAATTATGTTAAAAAGTGTAAAAACTAGATGATATAAGTTATTTTTTGAAATTAGTTTACTTTGAGAAAGAACACTCATATTATTTAGGTGCTTCATAGGTGTAATTAAAATAGCTTTGACACAGTAGTGTAGTATAAGTATGTATCTAATTTTGTTTGCTTGAATATGAACTCCAGTTCAGTGGAAAGAAGTGTTGACATCAGTGCTTCTGTTCCCCCCTTCGCCACACATTTCATTATCATGCCATTAATCTTAGCAGAAAAGTGAGTTAAAACAAAGTATTTCCTGAAATGTCATCATTGTAGATCCAATGCATTGTGTTTAATGGAGACAATATTTTGATGATATTTCCTGCTGGTCTCTTTGTGGCACCCCAATGACTGAGACAATCTTTTATAATGTGTTTGTTCTCCCCTCTTATACCGTGGACAAATTTGTGATCTTCTGTGTGAGTCCTTCTTCTCCAACAGTCATTCAACTGTCTTTGATTCTGCATTTGCTCATGCACTTCAATTCCCTCCTTGTTTGTGTATGATCTATGAGTTTTTGATAACCCTTGTCAATTTAAATAAATAGTAGTAGTAATTATATTCTATATCCTCAACCAGACACAGTCATAGAAGACATGACAAAGAAGAAAGCAATTTAAAAAACCTAGAACCTGAGCAATAGTCTCTGGGTAAACTGACCAGAACACCAGCAAGATGGCAGTGAATCTCTCACTGCTTCTATATTTTTTGGCATCTTCGATAAAATTATTAAAACAAATAACAATCAGTCACAAGATTAACCATTTGAAAGTGTGTTTATGGATGTGGTATGTGTTTCATGCTGCTGCTGAAAACCCATCTTGCAGCATGAATTCAAGAATGAGGGAGAAGTAATAAAAAATAGAAACAAATGCAGTTTCAAGTGAGGAATTGCTGTGTAGATATTCTAAGTTTTAAATTGTGAAAATTTCATCTTATTATTGTTGTTATTGTTATACAAGACACCATTTGTGTAGTTTTGCTGTAGCCAAATATGTTTGATTACTTTCTATCCTATCTGCAGTGATTTTTGTTCTGTCTTACATGACACTGTCTGTTATTTCAGCTACCTTGCATTCTCTAGCTTGTCTTAGTGGTAAACGTGTAGTATTGTTCCCCATTGTTTTAACATGTTTAAACCAATGGAAAACAAGACTACAGAATGAAAAACAGTGACAAGCTGTAGAATGAATGCTATGGTGGGGGGGGGGGGGGGGGGGGGAGGGGGGGGGGGAGTACCCACACAAAATAACAGCTAGTATCATGTGAGATGGAATAATAAACAAACCCACTGAAGACAACTGAGAAAGTGCTTTAATATGTTTGGGCAAAGCAAAAATAAACAAATGGTGCCTTGTATAAGACCTAAATTTTAGCTAGCATGGAAATTGCAACCCAATGGCTTTGCTGCTGTAACATCGTTTCCCGTCAGATCACCGAAGTTAAGTGCTTTCAGGCTGGGCTAGCTCTTGGATGGGTGACCATCCAGTCTGCTGGGCACTGTTGGCAAGTGGGGTGCACTCAGCCCTTGTGAGGCAAACTGAGGAGCTACTTGACTGAGACGTAGCAACTCCGGTCTCGTAAACTAACGTACAGCCAGGAGAGCCCCTCCATATCTGCATCCGGTGATGCCTGTGGGCTGAGGATGACATAGCGGCCAGTCAGTACCTTTTGGCCTCCATGGCTTGTTTAGTAGTATGGAAAATAAGATCTTCAACATCCAAAGATGTTATCTAATCATTAAACAGTTATCCAATAAAAAGGGAAGGAAGAACACAGTATACATCTACAGATGAATCATAGTGGCACATAGAAACTACGATTAACACTATCTTATAAATTTTCCCATTCGTGGTAGCCATAGCTGTGGATATATATGCATGCGTGTGTGTGTGTGTGTGTGTGTGTGGGGGGGGGGGGGGGGGGAAGGAAGGTTGTACTTGTAATAGATAAAGAGAGAAAGTTCTTAACTTAGTGCATTTTCCTGTTCCTTCAAGTGTAGATGGAGGCCCAGAACTAAGTGGCATCAGATCAGATGAGCAAGCTGGGCTGCTTTGTTTATGGAAGACAACACATTGAGGAAATATAGTTTGGGTTGTGTTGAGTATACTAAAACTAGTTTAACGTATAAATTTGACTCTCATACATCCAGAGTTACATTCATTGCTTTAAACGAGCATCTTTGTCTGCTACTACATAAAAATATTGCATGGAATGTGCCAAATATATTACGATTACGCCTACTAATTCATAATGTCAGATGATGTTGGCAACTTTATTTTAAAAGTCATTAGTTTGTAAAATTACTATAATTAAAAATCCAGGATGGAAAAAAGAAACAAAAGTGAGGAAAGACGATGACTCTCAGGACTGAGTGCTGCATGGGGCATAGAAAAACGTAATGTTCAAAGATGTTACCAGCTTACAGAGTTCTCTCTCTTTGTGTAGTGCAAGTACACTCTCTCATGCACAACCACAGGACAGCCAAACACACCAACTCACGGGCATTGTGTCACTGAATGTTTGAGTGCTTAGTCAGGTTGACAAGAGTGAGGAAAGAGGGCAGCAGAGAAAGGGTAAGACATATGTATCAATAAGTAGGTTGGGAGTATGACAAAAGTGGAGACTCCCAGTGGAAGTACTAAATGAGAACTGAAAAGGTAATGTTCACAAAATTGAGAGACATATTCTGTTACATGTGCCACACTCCAATCAGTGGTTGTCTTTCATCATTTTTGTTTATTGTTTACCTAATTTCAAATCCTTGTACAAATATTTGTACTGGCTTAAATGCTCTTCACAGAGAAGACATGAAGCAAATGTCATGTTTTCTGTTTCTCAGCACCTTATTTATTTATTTTATCCAGTGAATGGTTTGGAGAGTCTTGAAGCGAGGAATTTGACTTTAGTCTGTTTAAACACTTTGCAGAATGAGGCATCTGTTTGTTGTAACATTGGTTATGATGCTATACTCCACTGCTATAGAAATCAGTAGCAAAAATGAGGATGTAACATTCGTATTTTGAAAATGATCATTAACCACATTACAGGCACAGAAATGAGCTGAAAAACATTTTTTTATTTTTCAGAGGCTGCAGTTCAAATTTTTTGCTGTTTTAAAGTACTACATGCTGTTAGATTCTGTCTTTCCTTCCAAAGCTTTTTTCACCTTTTTTGCTTATTAATGAAGAATGTGTTTAGTTTGAAATTTTCTGTTATGAATGTTTCTCTGATCTTCCCTCCCCATCCCCCCACCTCTCTCTCTCTCTCTCTCTCTCTCTCTCTCTCTCTGAATCATGTTAATTTCTTGAAAACAGAACTGCAAAACTTTCTCAGAACATTATTAGCAGCCACCAGTGAAACCAGAACTATTTCTAAGTGGCACTCAGATACATCTCTTTTTCCTTATTAACGTGACATGATGACTTTATTGAAATCTCTGTTGATGTGGTTTCTGTTTTGTACTTCCTTACTTCAGTTTGTTAGTCAAGATCGTAAGAATTTTCTTTGTCTGGTTGACCTGCTGACAGTCTTAACAAACAAAAGGTTCATTTTTCACCTCCACAAATACTCATGAATCTCATTATGGTTGTGAAAGCAATTTATTTATGTTGGTAAATGTTGTTATTAGTACATAAGTTCTAGAAATGGTTCTTCTCTTTTATGTTCAAAATTTTAGATATTAAATTGGAGCATATGCAGTATTCATGAGACATTTTCTTTAACTGTGTGGTTGTAGTTCATATATTGACCATACATTGTTTGCTATGTAATTAAATTATGTTGATAATACTTCATTTTCAGTATTATTGATATGTTTTGTTTGATTTGTTGACAATTTATGTACCTTTGATGCAATCATTGCAATAATGTTCCAAAATTAAGAGAGGCGAAGGTTGAGGCTTAACTAATTGTTTTCAGTGATACGTAATGTAGATCCCTTTTGTAATGTATACTTCCCTGAAGGGAGTGGGTCCTATTGTTGTATTTTTTGTCCCAAGAGATTGAAAATAAAGGATGTATGCTGATTACATTTTGCACTTGTCTGATTTTATTTTAGTTCCATTGTAAACACTTTCTCCCCCACCCCCTTCTGTTTCTATGTTTACCATTAGTTATTTCTTTTGCTTTGTAATTTCAGTTTCATAACACTAATTTGTGAAGTATTTTTAGTTCATTTGAATTTTTGTTTTCCACAGGGAACACCAAGTCAGAAACAACAATTGACGTGAATACTGAAGCTTTACCAGGTAGGTTTTGCATTGCATGAAATGTCCTATAAATACAGCAGGTACTCCCATAAATGTAACACACAGCATGAATATTATGTCAATGATGAGTTTTATGAGTTTTAGGGTGATTCATTCAGTGCGGGACAGAACAAATAAATTGCATAAAAGCAAACATCGTTGAATAAAGGAAAAGGAAAAGGTCATTACATACTTGCATGTGTATGTTAAGCATCTCTCCCAATATTGAAACTGGTCAGCCAGTACTGCCAATGACAGGGTAATTTGCTATTCAACAGTCTAAAAATATCAGTGACTCTTGTACAGGTATTTTCGCTGTACCCTCTTCAGTTCTGCTTCAGCTACTTAACTCTGAGGGTCTAAGTCCAATATGCAAGCCCATAATCACAAGGGAAGTCACACATTTTTAAAGGTGTAATAATGCTTCCATACCGTGCATTCATGTGAGACAGTGTCATTTCTTGCTGAAAATCTACCCCTTTAAGCTTGCTGTTGTAAGTCTGCTTCTTCAGAAACAGAGATTTTATTAAGCAATGGATACAAGTTGGTGTATACAGTAATCTGAAAGGTTGTTTAAAAATTATGTTTAGTGCAGGAAAACATTATTTATGTATTCATCTGCCAAGCTCTTAAATATGAACCACACTCTTGGTGTACCCATATGCCATTGGTTCATTCACTGAAGACACATCTGTTGGTTGAACGATGAACAAAGACAGTACCACTTTAAGATGACAGGCAAGTCCATGTTTTACATAACATCAGTGTTGGATAACAAACAAAGTCCAAGGGAAAGTCGCATAGTTCAGCCCACTATCAGTAGGCATATCGGGGAGCTTGCTATAAACATCGGCTATTTGACAGATGTCTGCTTGTGTCTGTGTATGTGCGGTTGGATATGGGTGTGTGTGCGAGTGTATACCTGTCCTTTTTTCCCCCTAAGGTAAGTCTTTCCGCTCCCGGGATTGAAATGACTCCTTACCCTCTCTCTTAAAACCCACATCCTTTCGTCTTTCCCTCTCCTTCCCTCTTTCCTGATGAAGCAACCGTTGGTTGCGAAAGCTTGAATTTTGTGTGTATGTTTGTGTTTGTTTGTGTGTCTATCGAGCTGCCAGCGCTTTCAAAACTTGGTTTTCTCTGGATGCCTTGTAGTTTTTCAGCTTTGTGAGTGCAGTTTCCAACTCTTGGACTGTTGGGGTTAATTTTTAAACATTCCTGTGATTATTCACAGTGCACAAGTTCATTGATTCCTTTTGCCATTATTTGAGGATTTACCTTGTTACTTTGTGCCATGTTCTGTCTGTCCTCACTTTTCAGCATTAATGTAGGGGAAGGGGAGGGCCACATTTTGACACTTGTCTTCCAAAGATTTTGTAATAGTCTCTGGAATTAGTTTTCTGGTAAGTTTCTTCTAATGTGTTGAGCACATCTTTCTGATATTGTCTCTTGATTTACCGATTTACCTCATAATTTTTGTTTGTTTTTTTCTGATGTTTTTGAAGCTGATTGTATGTGCTTCTATTATGTGGCTTTGAAATTGTAACTATGCCCCTTATCTTTCTTTGTGAATCTCGTCACAATCTGAAGTCCACGAGGTACATCTTTTGTGCATGTTTAAGGAGGCAAATTTTTCAGCTTGTAATCAGTGCCAGTTCTTCTAAATTGTCCATTAATTTTGTATTTGTTTGATTTCTTGATAATTGTCGTTTCAGATTAGTTTTTGTGGGTCATAATTCCTCTTTTCTCTGTTGGTTTCTCATTTATTCTTTTTAGAGGTGTGAATTTAAATTTGATTTGACTATGTATAGGTCTAAACCTATGTCTATTCCTCATAGTACTTCAACATTGTAGACTTCTCACTGAAATAATTTGTCAATACATACATAATCAAGACACCATTCCTCTTTTCTCCAGTTAGGATGTTTAGAACCTTTAAGTTTGGTGGCATCCCTTTGAATTAGGTTGAGTTGGGTATGAAGCTGTGCTGTCTGCAGGGTTCAGTAAGTCTGTGACTGTTCCTAGTGGTATATTTCTGTGGAGCCCATTTCTTGGTTGTAAACTGATAGAAAAAAAAATCCCAAGATCAAGACATAAATAATGTAGAGTAATGAAATTTTAGGAATACGTTTGTCTAGGTAACATATTTAAGTGATTAGCATTGCAAGTTCGCTGGCAAATTTAAATGCAAGAAAAACCATTGCAAATTTGACATGGTGGCACATTATTAACTGGTGTAACCACCAGAATGTTGCCATGTGATGATTTCCTGTACTTGCTTAATTGGAGACAGATCTGGTGATCGAACAGGCCAAGACAGCATATCAACTTTCTGTAGAGCATGTTGCTTTACAACTGCAGTATGTGGACAAGCATTATGTTGTGGAAAACACCCTGTAGAATGCTGTTCATAATTGGCAGCACAGCAGGTCTATTCACCAGACTGAGTTATACATTTGCAGTTACGGTGCATGGGATAACTACAAGAGTGCTCCTGGTGTCAATTGAAATTGCACTCCAGAACATAACTGCTGCAGATGCATTACAATGTGCCACAGCCATAAGCTGAACACATTGTTCTTCCCCCGCAGTAGTGCCACGTGGCCATCTGGAGCCCATTCTTCTTGCAGCCATACGTTTCTGCGACCAGTGCTGCCGGAAATCGTGTACAGTGGCTGCATTCCTGCCATGTCTTTCTGCAATATTGCAGAAGGAACATCCAGCTTGTCATAGTCCTATTACACAACCTTGTTTAAACTTGGTGAGCTGCCTGATATTGCCATCTTCAGCATCTTAAAGGCATTCTTGACTAACATCAACTCAATATGTTGAATCTCAAAGGCAACTAACGCTCACATCTGTTACAGCGCATAGTTGAAGCAAACCTGATTTGCATCCTCATAGTGGTATTGCTAGGCCATCTTTCAGATGTAGAAACATGTCTATCAACTTCCATTTACCTTGCAAAACTCCTTCTTAGTATTAGGATTTTTTTCGTCTGTGTATCTCAGTTTTCCCCCACTTCTTATTTGGACTCTGGAGTCTCCTAATAGTGTCTTAATATTGCTTTTATTTACTCAGATCATCATCAGACAAAGCTTTTCCACACCTTTCCTGATCTTTGTCAGAAAATTTTTCTCATTGATATGGGCATGGTTGTTTATGATGGTATGTTGATTTGTTGGTTTTCAGGTTGAAGTTGCAGTTCTTAGTGAAATGGCTTGGAAATCAATTACGTATAATTTTTAATTTTGTAGTAAAGTCTTGAGTCATTGATAGGCAGACACAAAAAGAAAGAAAACTTGCAAGCTTTGTTTAATTATGTTATTGTGTGCTGGTGAATGTTTGGGTGATTTTACAAGCTCCAGTAGATTGTTGCATTCTAGGTGCCTACCCACCAAATCTGATGAAGGCATCTCTTGCTTTATTGTTGGGGAGGTCAGTGGAATTTTTCCCAAAAGACTTGTTCATACTGAGACAAAAATTTGGAACCATTGCATTCCATCTTTTTCTTCATTATAGGCATAAGTTCATACCCCATGACAAGTATTATAGTTTCCCTTCCTGTTTCCAGAAATATGAACTTCCTATATCTGTACACAAGTGGATAATAGTTCAAGAATGCTATCAGGCACAAGAGCAGTGTTTGTATTGATTGTTCAAAATTTTCTGACTCTTTCTTGACTGACATTGATTAAAGGAATCCACACACCTCTCAATTAAAACATGCTACACATCGCCAAATGTTGATGTAGTGGTTATTGAATAGCTCATCCTTCTTGCAAACAGCAACAACCAAAAATGTGAACACAGTACTGTTACTGAAAAGCATCACATTTGTAGACAGGCACAACAAAAAGACTGACACATTGAGCTTTTGGTCAAAGACTTCTTCAGAAAGGAAAAGAAAAACATACATACATTCACAACAAGCAAGCACACCTCACACACACGACTGCTATCTCTCTCCCCTTCAGCCAGAATGCACTGTATCGCATCAAATGGAAGCAGCAATTTTGTTGGGATGAGGAACCAGGGGGGAGAGGGGGAGCAGGTTACAGGTGGGGAAAGAGGAGACAGCACTGCCTGGCATGATTAGGTCTTGAGACAAGGCTGCCAGACACAGTGTCAGGAGGTTGTGGGGGAGGGAGGGGTGGAAAAGGAGAGGAGCAGAGAAAGGGGAAAGACTGGTGGCTGTATCAGCAGAAAGTGGCACACTGTGAAGCTGAAGAGTTGTGAATTGGGGTGGAGGTGATAGGACAGAGGGGCTGGAAACTGTTGGTTGGATAGTGTGCGGACAGTAGGTTACCATAGGTTGAGGCTGGGATAATTTCAGGAGTGGAGAATGTGTTATAACATCTGTCTGTGCAGATCAGAAAAGTTGGTGACGGAGGGGAGGATCCAAATGGCCCAGTTTATGAAGCAGCCATTGAAAATGAGCATGTCATGTTCAGCTGCATGTTGCTTCACAGGGTGGTCCCTTTTACTCTTGTCTACAGCTTGTCAGTGGCCATTCATCCTGGTGGACACCTACCAATAAAAAGCTGTGCAATGATTGCAGCAGAGCTCGTATATGATATGACTGTTTTCCCAGGTAGCCTGGCCTCTTATAGCGTGGGGTAAGCCTGTCACAGGACGAACTGGGTAGATGGATTGAGCAGGCCTTGCACCTGTGGCAAGGGGTTGGGATTGGGATTGGTATAGGGATGGACTAGGATATTGTGGAGTTTGGGTGGGTGACAGAAAACTATTTTGGGAAGAGGTGGGAAGGGTCTTGGGTAGGGAGACCCTCATTTCAGAGCATGATTATACATAATCAAAGCCCTGGCAAAGGATGTAGTTTAGTTGCTTCAGCCAGGTGTGGTATTAGGTGATGAAGGGTGCGCTGCTTTGTAGTTGCTTTTTGGAGGATGATGGGAGGTTGATAGTGTGTGGGAATATGTCTATGTCATGGGAAATCTCTTTGCAGTCTAGGTGTGGGAGGGGAGGGGGGTAGTGCCTGTCTGTTAAGACCCCTGTGAGACTTTCTGCATATTGCACAAGAGACTTCTTGTCACTGCACATACACCATCTCTGGAATGCCAGGCTGTATGAAAGGGATTTTTGGTGTGGAAGGAATGGCAACTGTTAAAATGCAGGTACTGTTGGTGGTTGGTGGGTTTAATCTGGACAGAAGTGTGGGTGGAGCCATCAGAGAAGAGGTGGTCAACATCCAGGAAGATGGTACTCTGCATCAAGAAGTATCAGGTGAAATGGATGGGGGAGAAGGTGTCAAGGTATTCCCACCTGCTGTGTTCAATCACTACCTCTCAGTTCATGTCTTCATAACACCTTCATTGATTTGATTAGATTAGATTAGTACTTGGTCCATAGATCATGAATACGACACTTTGTAATGATGTGGAATGTGTCAGTTTAATAAAAGGTGCCTATACAAATATTACATTACACAAAATATTACATGACACTTAATATTTTTAATTTTTTTTCTGTGGGGGTTGGGGAAATTACCCACTTACTATATCCAAAAATTCATCTAATGAGTAGAAGGAGTTGCCATTAAGAAATTCTTTTAATTTCCCTTTAGATGCTATGTGGCTATCTGTCAGACTTTTGATGCTATTAGGTAAGTAATCAAAGACTTTTGTGGCAGCATAATTTACCTCCTTCTGAGCCAAAGTTAGCACTGCCATTTGCAACACGCTCCTCTCCTTTATTTCTCCCCCTCCCCCACCCTCTCCACCTCTTCCCCCCACCTGTACCCTGCTGTCCGTGCCTCTTCTTCACCCTACACCGGATTGCTGCATCTGCTCAACACAATACACTTTCATTCTTGCCAAAGCGGAGATAGTGGTCATTTGTGCATGAGGTGGGCTTGTTTGTTTGTTTGTGTGTGTGTGTGTGTGGGGGGTGTGGGGGGGGGTTGTTTGTTTGTTTGTTTTGCTTTTCCTTCCTGAGGAAGGCTGTGGATGAAAGCTCAATGTGACTGTGTGCAACTTAATGTGCCATCGTTACAGTTAGTCACAATCTATCCTTTTTATAATATTGCTGATATTCCAACCTGCACTTTCCATTGTATGTGATGTGTCGACAGAAGTGCCGACACAGTGTGATTTGAGGGGACCGCAATGCACGCTATAAACACACGAAGGATGGCGTGAGGTCTGAAACAGGATACGTAATGAATGCTATAAAGAAAAGTACGTAGCTTTTGGAATACTTAACTTTAATCCATCCTTGTTGTATACATCGTTCTTGATGAGACATGCTTTATACGATAAGTATCAATTGCTATGTAAGGCTAATGGCGCCTTGCTAGGTCGTGGCCATGGACTTAGCTGAAGGCTATTCTAACTATCTGCTCGGCAAAGGAGCGAGGCTTCGTCAGTGTGCATCGCTAGCTACGTCGTCCGTACAACTGGGGCGAGTGCTAGTTCGTATCTCGAGACCTGCTGCGTGGTGGCGCTCCATTTGCGATCACTGACAGTGGCGACACGCGGGTCCGACATGTACTAATGGACCGCGGCCGATTTAAAGCTACCACCTAGCAAGTGTGGTGTCTGGCGGTGACACCACAGTATGTATGTTCTTTTTCAGGCATATTATTCTTGCAGCTCAAGAATCTCACAGCACAGAGTGAGAAATTTTATAGTAAAAGCATAGTATTGCCAAATCCTTGTCACGTAGAAGCCAGCAGTTCATATCTCCCCTTAGAAATCCAGATGTAATTTTTCTGTGGTTTCCTTAAGTTGCTAAAGGCAAATACTAGAGTGATGCCTCTGAAAAGAACACAGTTGATCTCAGATCAGAATAAGAAAATGTGAAACTATGGAGTATGAAGACAATACTCATATAGAAAATGTTGATGATAGTAATACAGTATAAGAATTTACTTCATTTTAAGTGTGTTAATAATAATGAATGGGAAAGTGATGGTCATGGTATGTTAGTACGTATCATGTTTGCATTTGGATGAAATGTTTCAGGGAAAATCCAAATCAGGATAACTGTGTTACATAAACAAGCCTAGCAATCTGTGAAAATTATTGAAAGTGCTATTATGGGACTAATTTATGTCAGAAAGAGATAGATTTTGGTAACAGATGTGATTTCTTCAGTTACATCTGTGCTTGACTCTGTTGCAATACCATTATATTTTAATCATAGATAAACTACTTGTCCATATTTTACTGAAACAGTTATTATGAAAATTTCATTTGAGCACAAAACCTGTGCCAACACTTCACATACCTTGTTAGGTATTTTAATAAAACTGTTCATTGCTGGATATTGGGAGCTTTCTCTCAAGAAATGAACATTTTTACAAAGAACATTTGAGTTATACAGGGTGTCCCAGCTATCTTGTCCACCCAAAATATCTCTGGAACAATAGCAGCTATTGGAAAACGACTTTCACCGGTATCAATGTAGGGCTGGGGCCCATGAATGTAGATATTTGGAAACATTCTAAAACAAAAGCATATGTGTTTTTTAACACAAACTTATGTTTTTTTAAATGGACCTCCTATATTTTTTCTTCAGCAATCCATAGCATGACAAAGCACATACACAATGGCGTTGATTGCATCGCAGTATTCCCATTACATCCCGAGATATTGAGATGCGAAGTTGACACTTGAAACACCCGACATGTGCTGCTAGCGCACATCCTGAGGCTCAGGCGTGAACCCCATGCTGCCCGTAATCGCAGCAGGATGGCAGCAGATCGTATTATTCGTTTCGGACCTCTTGATAAGTATGGAAGTGTGATTACGCATGTCAATCACATCACGATTACGGGCAGCATGGGGTTCACGCCTGAGCCTCAGGACGTGCGCTAGCAGCACATGTCGGGTGTTTCAAGCGTCAACTTCGCGTCTTAATATCTCGGGATGTAATGGGAATATTGCGATGCAATCAACGCCATTGTGTATATGCTTTGTCATGCTATGGATTGCTGAAGAAAAAATATAGGAGGTCCATTTAAAAAAACATAAGTTTCTGTTAAAAAACACATATGCTTTCGTTTGAGAATGTTTCCAAATATGTACATTCATGGGCCCCAGCCCTACATTGATACTGGTGAAAGTCATTTTCCAATAGCTGTTATTGTTCCAGAGATATTTTGGGTGGACAAGATAGCTGGGACACCCTGTATAATAAGATGTTAAATGGGCCAAGTCAGTTGGAGCATACTTACCTATAGAAGAAAAATGTGTTAGTCATTCAGTAAACTCTACAGGGTGATGTAGAGGAGTGCTTTGTTTGTTGTTTCTAGGCACTCAGAAATATTGAATTCTCCTGTTCATATGAAATCTGGTATTATGTTTCCATCAGTTAATTATTACATTACTGTACAAAGTTGAATATTGTTGTCATTTACATTACTTTTGGCATCTTAGCACCACCTGAAACTTTTTGCAGGCAGATATTATTAAGCTGGAGATTAGTGCTAAGTACAGATATATACTGGTACATCCCATTGCATTGAGTAGGTTGGAAGTCGTTTACCATGTGTGACATAAGACCTCATATGATCAGCTGCTCTATTATGGAAGAATGTTTCTTCTATCATGAGACTTTTATCAGTAACATTTCTGTAGCTTCCAATAGCAAGCATTCTTAGTTATGGACATTATTGCTATCAGGAAGAGATGAAGACAGGTGAACTCTACTCTCTCTAGTTTTTCCAACATTCATTTGTTGCCTCCATGGTGGAATATGTTGACATAATCTGTTCTAGAATGTACCAGCACTCTGTAAATAAGTAAACAGATGTTCATATCCATGTCAGATCTTAACTTATTTATGCTCTTTTTTAACCTGTTAGTGAGATACTTTACATGAGAAATCCAAATTAAATGGGAAGACAAGATTGTGCCCCAAAAATGAACATATAACTTTATTTAAAAATGATATTTTCCCATTGCTAGAATTTTATTTACCAGTCCTAATCTTATTTGAGTAAAGATTGTTATGGTAGATCTTTCTTTAGAATTTCTAGTTGGTTATCGAAAGTCCATTGATCAAAACTGCTGACTGCTTGATTAAGTTTATTTGGTATCTTTTTTGTAGTACCTTAATGGGTTCATTAGTAGAGAAATCATTAGAAAATATCTGTCCTGGAACGGTCACTTAAAGGTCCTCTGTATAAATATTAAAAAGGATGTGGCTTGAAGTTTCCCTCTTGGGGAAGTTCCAGAGTTCCTTTTTAAGGACTCTGAAGTTCTTTTGATGGTGTACATTTATCATTCTATGAGACAGGAAACTACTGATCCCTTGTACAAAGTTGAATGGAATTCCTGTACTACAAAACTTTTCCAGAAGCAAAGGAACTATGATATTGTCATATGCTCCTTGAATGTCAATGAATCATGTCATCATAAATTTCTTTGTGGTGAATGTTAAATGAATGTCAATATAATGAAAAGCATAGATTGCTACTCACCATATCGCAGAGATACTGAGTCACAGATATGCATAACAAGACTGTTAAACAAGTAAGTTTTTCAAATTAAACACACACACACACACACACACACACACACACACACACACACACACACACGAGACCACTATCTGTGTATGCCAGGGCCATGATGTTCATGACAAATAGTTTTCCTGTGGCCTCAATTGGTAAGTGTTGTAATACAGCACAATGAATATTGTCTATTCCTGATGCCATATTTGTTGTATGCTTTAAGGAGATCATTAGTTTCTCCATTGTGAATGGTTGACTCTGGAAGAGGGCAGAAAGTCTTCTGGGAATTCTGACTGTAGGGAAGGGACATTTATGAGTGCTATTTAATCCAGCAAGTTATCTATCTAGGATATATCTTCAGAATAATTTTTAACTTCAAAATTTCAGCATGGCAACATTTTAATTCTTGTCCATATTTCTTTAGCTGTAATTTTGTTGCTGAGGTTATTACAGTTTCAAAATAAAGTGTCCTTTTGCTTCAAGAATAATTTCAATGTGATCGACTGCTTTTATATTGCAGAAACGGTCCTACTGTTTGCTGTAACTGATAGGCGCTGACTTTTTACTGTTGAACATTGTTATCCCACCATACATCTGGGGGTCCCATGTGTTGCTTTGCTACCTTCTTCATCAGGACATCTTCAGTGCTGCCATTCATAATAAAATTATTAATTTAGTCTCCATTATTTTAGAATGATCACACCATCTGGCTCCTCTGGCATGCCATTTTCCTGCAACTGTCTGGCATGGAGTATAAAGATTGGGAGACCTACTTCTAGCCTTGTGCGTAAATGATTTTATCTCATGCTGTCCTTCTGTATCAGTCACTAACATTTTGTTGCCATTTCTGGAGAAGACACTCTCATGCCTACAGCCATGAGTCAACGACAGGGTTGGTACCAATGATGGTGCCCCATCACTTATGAGGGAAACTCCCCATCATTGGGTGCGCGCACGCACGCACACACGCAAGCGCGCGCACGCACGCACACACACACACACACACACACACACACACACGCACACACACCTCAGATATTTAGTGGTAAGATGACCCAGTGGATAGCCGGTCAAAAACTGAACCCAGATCAAGCATGAAAACAGGAAGAAGATGTGCTGAACTGTGGGAAAAGCAGCAAAATCAAAACAGTGCACATTCCAAGCTTAAGATGTGCAACATCAAGAAAATTGGAATAGCAGTGGCATGATGATTATGTGTCCTGGTATTAGACAGCAAAAGGAGAGACCCGTGTTCAAATCTCCCTCGTGTGCCCCCCCCCCCCCCCCCCCACCCTGTTTTTTTTTTTTTTTTTGCAAAATTACGAACTGGCCATCCGGTCATTGACGTGTTTGTTTACTGTATTCAAATTTGCGTTGGTGTCATGTCCATTTGCAACAGCAAGGTGCAAGGATGGGACCTGCAGACGTATGTACCTTGTATTTCTTCTACCCAAGTACCGTATGTTATGACTCTTTTTGGAAGTTTTGGCTCTTGAATTGCTTTGTTGTAATGTAGTGCACACCCGTTTATTTGTTGTTTTCATTTCTGTGAGAGAGCTACGTGGCATCTTGCCTCCTCTCACTGTTCATCACCTTTACTTGCAAGGTAATATATTCTTACTACATGGCTCATATCCTGTAACCAATTTATAATATGACACTTGCCAAGACTACAGAAGGAGAACAGACATGTCAGTGACCAAACAGAGAGTTCATAATTGTGTGTGTGTGTGTGTGTGTGTGTGTGTGTGTGGGGAAAGGGGGGGGGGGGGTGGAGCTTAAGGGAGATTCGAACAATAACCGTAACCCCATGATTCTTGCAATTTGCTCAATATTCCGTATCTTGAGCTCGGACCATTCACTGTTTCTGTTTTGCTTCTTTTTTCACAGTTCAGTACAGCTTCTCCCTGTTTTCTTGCTCAATTTGTGTTCAGTTTTTGACAGGCTATCCGTTGGACTATTTTACCCCTAAATCTGAAGGGAGGGGGGGGGGGGGTGCGATGGGGAGTTCCCATTTTTGTTAGCACCCATGGTCTGAGGGTCTTTGACTAACAATCAAATGTCCTGGGTCCAGGGTTTGAACCTTGTCACTGCGTAAATTTTGAATGAAAATCATCAGCAATAGTGGCCAAAGACTTCCGCCATAAGAAGTCACCCTCATTCTGCCAGCAGCCTCGTCAAAGAGGGCAGAGGAATGGACAGAGGTTCAAGGTACTCTCTTGCTCTTAGTGTGGAAAATTGTTCCAATAAAGCAGAAGAATCAGCAGTGATCAATGGCTGGAGGATACAGAAGGCAATGGAAGCCAGTGTAGACACATAAGTGTATCCACAGAACTTGTGACGTGTAATTGAAAAAATGTCACGATGATCTCACCATTGCCAAAAGATTTCGGAATAGTTCCCCTTTCAGTTCTGGGGACTGCCAAGGGGGAGGTGACCATGAGAAAAAGAGTGAATAACTAATAAAAGAATAATGTTCTTGGAATGTCAGAAGTTTTGAACATGGTAGGAAAGCTTGAAAATCTGAAAAGAGGAATATTAATGCTCAATCTAGATGCACTGCAGGTCAGTGAAGTGAAATGGAAAGACGACAAGGATTTGTGATCAGATGACTGCAGTGTAATATCAGCAGCAGCAGAAAATGGCATAACAGTAGTAAGATTCATTATGAATAGGAAGGTAGGGCGGAGAGTGAGTTACTGTGAACAAGTCAATGATAAAGTTGTTCTCATTTGAATTGGCAGCAAACCAACACTGACAACGATAGTTCCCGTATACATGCCCACATTGCAAGCAGAAGATGAAGAGATAAAGAAAGTATATGAGGATGCTGAATGCGTAATTCAGTACGTAAAGAGAGAGAGAAATATAATAGTCATGTAAGGCTGGAGTGCATTTGTAGGGGAAAGAGTAGAAGAAGGGGTTACAGAAATATATGGACTTGGTAGCAGGAATGAAAGGGGAGAAAGACTAATTGAGTTCTGCAATAACTTTCGACTAGTAATAGTGAGTACTCGGTTCAAGTATCGTAAGAGGATTAGAAGGTATACTTTGAAAAGGCTGGGAGATATGGGAAGATTCCAATTAGATTACATTGTAGTCAGACAGTGATTCCAAAATTATGTATTAAATTGTAAGGTGTACCCAGGATAAGATACAGACTAAGATCACAATTCAATAATTATGAGAATTAGGGCAGAAGTTTAGGAGACTAGTCTGGAAGAATCAGTGTGCCAAGAACTGGAATACAGAAGTACTAAGAAATGTAGGAATACACTCGAAGTTCTCTGAGGCTATAGGTACTGCTATAATGAAAAGCTCAGTAGGCATTTCAGTTGAAGAGGAATGGACATATCAGAAGAGGACAATTACACAAGTTGGAAAGAAAAACAGGTACAAGAAAGGTAAAGGCAAAGAAACCAAGAGTAACAGAAGATGTATTGAACAATGGAAGAAGGAAGTACAAAAATGTTCAGGGAAATTCAGGAATACAGAAATACAAGTCACGTAGTGAATGAAATAAATAGGAAACGCAGGGAAGGTAAGGTGATATGGCTACATGAAAAATGTGAAGAAACCAACAAAGAAATGATAATCAGAAGGAAGCACATAGAAAAGTCAAAGCAAGGTCAGTAACATTAAGAGTGCAATGGGAATTACATTGTTAAATGCCAAGGAGAGAGAGCAGATAGGTGGAAAGGTGGTTAAATGGGGGGAGGTAGGTGGTGCCCCAGGGATCAGTGTTGGGGTCACTGCTGTTCCTTATTTATATAAATGATATGCCCTCTAGTATTCTGGGTAACTCTATAATATTTCCGTTTGCTGACGACTCTAGCTTGGTAGTAAAGGATGTTGTGTGAAACATTGACCCAGTTTCAAATAGTGTAGTTCATGACCTAAATTCATGGCTTGTAGAAAATAAACCAATGCTAAGTCACAGTAAGACGTAGTTTTTACAGTTTCTAACACACAATTCAACAAAACCTGACATTTTAATTTCACAGAATGGGCATATGATTAGTGAAACTGAACAGTTCAAATTTCTAGGTGTTCAGATAGAAAGTAACCTGTTGTCGAAAGCCCTTGTTCCGGATCTTGTTCAGAGACTTAATGCTGCCATTTTTACTATTCAAACGGTATCTGAAGTAAGTGATCGTTCGACACGAAAATTAGTCTATTTTGCTTATTTTCATTCACTTATGTCATATGGTATTATATTTTGGGGTAACTTTTCCGATTCTAAAAAGATAATTTTGGCTCTGAAACAGGCAGTTCGGGGATTGGAATTACTCCTTACCCCCTCCCTTAAAACCCACATCCTTTCATCTTTCCCTCTCCTTTCTTCTTTCCTGACGAAGCAACCGTTGGTTGCAGAAGCTAGAATTTTGTGTGTATGTATGTGTTTGTTTGTGTTTCTATCGACCTGCCAGCGCTTTCGTAGAGGTAAAAACAAAGATGATGTGACTTACCAAATGAAAGCGCTGGCAGGTCGATAGACACACAAACATACACACAAAATTCTAGCTTTCGCAACCAACGGTTGCTTCGTCAGGAAAGAGGGAAGGAGAGAAGGAAAGACGAAAGGATGTGGGTTTTAAGGGAGAGGGTAAGGAGTCATTCCAATCCCGGGAGCGGAAAGACTTACCTTAGGGGGAAAAAAGGACGGGTATACACTCGCTTACAAACTCATAGGATGGATATGTGTTTGTGTGCGAGTGTATACCCATCCTTTTTTCCCCCTAAGGTAAGTCTTTCCGCTCCTGGGATTGGAATGACTCCTTACCCTCTCCCTTAAAACCCACATCCTTTCATCTTTCCCTCTCCTTCCCTCTTTCCTGACGAAGCAACCGTTGGTTGCGAAAGCTAGAATTTTGTGTGTATGTTTGTGTTTGTTTGTGTGTCTATCGACCTGCCAGTCCTTTCGTTTCGTAAGTCACATCATCTTTGTTTTTTCTTGTTAACAATATTAGCTTATTCCCAAGAATAATCAGCTTTCACTCAGTTAATACTTGGCAGAAATCAAACCTGGATTTGGATCGGACTTCCTTAACTCTTGTGCAGGAAGGTGTGCAGTATACTGCTGCATTCATTTTCAGTAAGTTTCCACAAGAATTAAAAAATCTTAGCAGCAATCCACACGCTTTCAAATCAAAACTTGAGAGATTCCTCATGGGTCACTCCTTCTATTCTATCGAGGAGTTCCTTGAAAAACTAAGCTGATTCTTGTTGTATTGTTGATTGCATTTACTTAAACTTATGGCTTGACTTTTTTCAGGTTCATAATCGTTTTATTTTTATCTGTTATTACTTTTATGTTGTAATTTCATGCACTGACATGACATGTTCCATAACCTTGGAGATTTGCTCCTCAATTTGGTCCTACAGAACTTGACTTATAAATAAAAAGAAATAAATAAATAAAAAGTACATTGTAGGCCTCTATGAGCAGGAGAACTTGTTTGATAATGTTATTGAAGAAGAAACAGGAGTCAGTAGGGGAGAGATAGGGGATTCAGTATTACAGTCAGAATTTAAAAGACCTTTGGATGTCTTAAGATTGAAAGAGGCAGAAGGGGTGGATAAAATCCTTCAGAATTTCTAAAATCATTGGAGGAAGTTGCAATAAATCAACTAATCACTTTGGTGTGTAGAGTGTATGAGATTGGTAATATATCATCACACTTTCAAAAAAACATCATCCACACAATTCCAAAGAAAGCAGGAGCTTGAGAAGTGCAAGGGTTATTACAGTCAGCTTAACAGCTTATGCATCCAAGTTGCCAAGAAGAATAATATATAGAAGAATGGAAAAGTTATATGAGGATCTGTTAGATGACTATAAGTTTGTCTTGAGAAAAGGTAAAAGCACTAGAAAGGCAGTTCTGATGTTTGGTTGATAACGGAAGTAAGACTAATGAAAAATCAAGACACATTCATAGGGTTTGTCAACCTAGAAAAAGCATTCAGCAGTGTAAAAGGATGCAGGATGTTTGAAATTTTGAGAAAAATAGGAGTGAGCTATAGGCAAAGATGAGTAATATACAATATGTGCTAGAAGTAAGAGGGAACAAACAGTAAGAGTGGAAGATCAAGAACAAAGTGCTTGGATGGAAAAGGGTGTAAAATAAGGATGTAGTCTTTCACGCCTACTCTTCAGTCTATGCATTGAAGATGCAATGACAAAAATAAAATAAAGGTTCAAGAGTAGTATTAAAATTCAAGGTGAATGGGTATCATTGACAAGGTTCACTGATGATGTTGCTATCCTCAGTGGAAGTGAAGAAGAATTACAGGATCTTAAATGAAACAAGTTTACTGTTACCAGTCACTGTTTATTTATCTCCATGACACATTTCAAAGGTTTAAACCTCCATCATCAGGTGGATTTACATTTGTTAGTATAACATTTGTGTGTGTGTTGTGTTACGATTTTTTGGAGGAACTTGTGGCACTGTCTCCAGTGCTCACAGGTTCCTCTCACTGTCATAATACATCACATGTACACTGTCATATTCTGTAAACAAATATGGCATCTGGAAACTAGTTTGGAAGGGAAAGTCCTCTCGTTCAACACATGCCACAGTGAATTCTATAATGCCCCATTTACAGAGTGGGAGCTCCTCAGTGCCCTTGCACATTGCCCCAACACTGCTTCTGGGCCAGATCAGATCCACAGTCAGATAATTAAACATCTGACTACAAGCAAAATCTCCTCGTCATCTTCAACCGGATTTGGTGTGATGGCATCTTTCCATCGCAGTGGCAGGAAAGCATCATCATTCCGGTACTCAAACCTGGTAAAAACCCACTTGGTGTGGTTAGCTATTGGCCCATCAGCTTCACCAACGTTCTTTGTAAGCTGCTGGAATGTATGGTGTGTCGGCGGTTGTGTTGGGTTGGGTCCCGCAGTCACGTGGCCTACTGGCTCCATGTCAGGGCAGCTTCCATCAGAGTCGCTCTACCATAGAGAATCTTGTGTCCCTTGAGTCTGCCATCTGAACAGCCTTTTCCAGATGCCAACACCTGGTTGCCTTATTTTTTGATTAATGAAAAGTGTATGACATGACATGACGACATCATATCCTTGCCACATTATATGAATGGGGTCTCAGAGGCACACTCCCGATTTTTATCAAAAATTTCCTGTCATTTCATACTTAACATGTCCAAGTTGGTGCCTCCCATAGTTCCCCCCATATCCAGGAAATGGGGTCCCGCAGGGCTCTGTATTGAGTGTCTCTCTAATTTTAGTGGCCATTAATGGTCTAGCAGCAGCTCTAGGGCCCTCCATCTCACCTTCTCTGTATGCAGACGACTTCCACATTTCATACTGCTCCACCAGTACTGGTGTTGCTGAGCAGTGCCTACAGGGAGCCATCCACAAGGCGCAATCATGGGCTCTAGCCCACGGCTTCCAGTTTTCGGCCACAAAGTCGTGTGTTATGCACTTTTATCGGCATTGTACCATTCATCCGGAACCAGAACTTTACCTTAATGATGATCCACTCACTGTAGTGGAGACATGTCTATTCTTAGGACTGGTTTTTGACACCTGATTGACTTGGCTTCCTCACCTTTGTCAGCTTAAGTGGAAGTACTGGCAGCACCTTAATATCCTCCACTGCCTGAACAACAACAACTGGGGTACAGATCACTCTATGTTGCTGCAGCTCTACAGAGCTCTTGTTCAGTCCCGCCTTGATTATGGGAGTCTGGTTTATGGTTCGGCGGCACCCTCAGTGTTGCATTTACTCGACCCAGTGCAGCACTGTGGCGTTTGCCTAGTGACAGGAGCTTTTATGACGAGTCCGGTGACCAGCGTCCTTCTGGAGGCCGAAGTCCCTCCAATGCGGGATAGGCATGCACAACTACTGGCCAGTTATGTTGCGTATGTTCGTAGTTCTCCTGCCCATCCAAATTACTGTCTCCTTTTCCCACCCACGGCGGTTCATCTCCTGCATTGGTGGCCCAGGTCAGGGCTTACAATTGCAGTTTGTGTCCGATTCCTTCTTTCCGAACTGGAGTCCTTGCCTTTACCACTGAGGTCCATTCACGTACACCTCTATGGTGTACACCTAGGCCATGGCTTCACCTGGACCTTTCACATGGGCCTAAGGACTCGATTAACCCCGTGGCTCTCCGCTGCCACTTCTCTCGATTCTTGACATGTACCGAGGCCATGAAGTGGTTTACACTGACGGCTTGATGGCTGATAATCATGTCGGCTGTGCATATGTCCATGGAGAACATATTGAACGGCATTCCTTGCCCGATGGCTGCAGTGTTTTCACTGCCAAGCTGGTGACTATATCTCTTGCTCTTGAGCACATCCGTTCATGCCCTGGGGAGTCGTTTCATCTGTGTACTGACTCCTTGAGCAGCCTACAAGCTATCAACCAGTGCTACCCTCATCATCCTTTGGTAGCGACCAACCAGGAGTCCATGTAAGCCCTTGAACGGTCCAGTCATTCAGTGGTGTTTGTCTGGACCCCATGTCATGTCGGAATCCCATGCAACGAACTTGCCGACAGGCCGGCCAAACAGGCTACGGGCATAACTCCAGTACGCACAACAAACTGTGTCCCATTAAGGAGACTAAGAATGTGGGGAAGACCTCCATGCAGGCCTCTCGCGAGGACTCTGTGGTTCTCTATCGGCTCTGCATTAGCCATGCTTGGGTAACACACGGCTACCTCCTGCACCTCGATGACCCACCTCAGTCTCGGTGTGTGCCTGGCTGACAGTGGTCCATATCTTGGTGAGCTTTCCTTCTTTGGCTGCCCTGCAGTGGACTCTTCAGTTACTGGACTCGTTACCATTAATTTTAGCTGACAACGCTTCATTGGCTAATTTAGTTTTATACTTGGCGGTGGGTTTTATCGTTCCATACAAGTTTTCATGCATGTCCTTTGTCCCTTTGTGTTCTCCACTCTAATGCTTTTAGGCTGGATGTTTTAACGTGTCATAGAGTGGTTTGCTTTTCCATTTTATTCTATTGGTCAGCCAGCCATGGTCGTCTGCTCTCTTGTTTTTATCCCTTCTGCCTGTTTCTTGCTTCTCTCTGTGATTTTCTTTTCCTGTTTTGTCCATAGTAGTGTTGGTTGGCCTTCTGTTGTTCTTCTGGTTCTTCCATTCTCCTGTTATTGTGCTGTATGTCTCCTTTCTTTTCTTCTTTTCCTTGTGTAATTATTTTAGTGGGAACAAGGGACTGATGACCTTTCAGTTTGGTCCCTGCCCTCCCGCCCCAACCCCCCCTTTAAACCAACCAACCAGTGCACCACCCCTTTTATAGCTTGTGTATATGATATTACCGCCATCTCTATATGTGCATCGCTGTCCCATGACTTTTGTCACCTCAGCATACAGATGGTGATGTGAAGGAAGATACGACAAGTTTTGCAAGGAGGGAATATTCTCAATGAACACCATGGAATGTGTACAGATATATAATACTGATCAGAGTGTTATAAAGAAAGAACTTCAATTGTCATGAACTCTGCATTTCAACAGAGAGAAGTCGGTAAAAAGTTTGGTGCGGAGTGATCAAGCAACGACTCATTCTTACACCATCCAACCCATCAGATCAGCAAGGAGATATGTGTTTCCGAAGGTCATTTATCAGGAACATAGAGGTCAGTCTGGAGTGCCAGTAGACCAGCAAATGCTGAAACTGCAAAATCTGATTCAAGTTTCCTTGAAGTCCAGCCTAATCACGAAACAAATCCTGATGTAATTCTTTCAGTATGTCTACTTCCCAAATGCAGTGAAGGAGTCTCTTCTTCTGGTTGATTCACTCATGGCGTATCGTGACCGGATTCATGTTGATGCTATCCAACTGCAAAACAAGATGTAGACAGTCATCACCTCCCCTCCTTGGCGCACACTTCACATTCTGCCACTTGAAGTGTTATTTTTCTGACAGTTCATGGTGGTGCTGAAGTGGATGAAGGTCACAGTATCCTTAATGACTTTCAGTTCACACCATTGTCGAGGGATCCAGTTTCATTGCTGATGTGTATTCTACACAATCAGTTCTGTTCCCAAGAATTCGCAAACTTTGTTCGGTACTCCTGGACTGTAGCTGAATATGACAACTTCAGACCAGGAGGTTTCAAACACCAGCCAAGCGTATTCTTGATGTTCAAATGCTGCGTGACTAGGAAGACTGCTTCTTGCAGGCATTCATGAAGTGCTCCTACTGTGATAAGCAACTCTTTTTTTCTGGAGGTTTGTACTCTTCGGTCATGTTCATCTTTGTAATCACTGCCAAGCTGGTGGTTATATCTCATGCTCTTGAACTCAGCAACTGAACATGCGCATGATTGTCAAGTGCGGTGTAACTGTCGATGACAAATATTGCATACTTGTAAATCTCTGACTTGCAAACCAAAACTTTGTTAGTCCATCTGTTATGTAGTTCATCTATTTTCATACATTTATAACAATAAGGAACTAAAGAGCCACATTTTTACAGCTTTTTATTAGTATTCAAATTAAAATAGTGAAATTCAAATGGAAACACCTTAGACACAGTACAGAGAAAAACTTGGCAATATCAGGCCAGGTGGTCCAGAGCAAAGTCCATCAAAAAGTAGTTCCACTTGGCTTTGGTTTCATTACTATTTCTTAAAGCTATCTTAATTTTAAGAGCTATGCAGATTTCCTTGTTAGTCAAAACAGATCCAGTGAGCCAAATGGCATTATCTAAAGAATTTTTGCTATCAATCTGTGTCACAAGACAACGATCATACTGAGAGATAGTCATTGGCTCCTGTCAATAAAGCATCAGCAGTGCCATCCATCATATTATTAAGAACAAAACCAGTGGGAAAAATACTGAATTTGTGAGTCCATAGCCTTGAATTTCTTCTGTGCTTAAAACTCAACAAATCATTGCACTGTCCAGACAATACAATAAAGTAATGAATTCATTGTGCAGTACGGTAGCACAGACAGGCTGATGGTGAAAAACTGATAATTATACATATGTTATCTACAACATATGTCAGATTAATTTACCTGCCCTGCAGTGATTGAGGGCAAGCTGAACCTGCTGTTTGTTAACCGTCTCAAAGGACATTGATAGTGACAAGATATTAAATCCTAAACTTCCTGCCTTCCTTCTGTTAAAATAGTAAAATCAAAATTGAAACTCATTTGGGTCGGAGATGAGAGGTAATTATTTACAACTTGTAATACTATGCTCTCTCTGAAATACAGAAGTGAAAATTGCAAAACAGAACATCTTGTGCATTAGTCAAATTAGATATAGAAACATCTGTAATGTAGTTCTATTTGTTGGCCTCTACCATTTTTCATCTCCAGCTAGAAACCCATTACGTAGAATGTTGCAAGTTTTAATATAGTCCATCCACAGCAAAGTCCTAGGTTAATTTATTCTTGTCTTCCAATTCCAGGTACAAAATCTACACTCACTACTTGTAGGATGTTGACAACAAATAATTGCTTGTCTTTTATAATGTCAAGTGTGGTGTATTGTAAAATCATAGCCAGTGTAATCGGTCATCAAGGAGGGAAAAACTGGTATAGGTTTGAAGTCTTCTGGAGGTGGATCATTAATATAATGCAAGAGACCAACACTAGGCCTGCATTAATCACCAGTAATTTATCTTTTCTAACCTACAATATGAAAATCGAAGAAGTGGATTTTCGACCTTTTCACCATCGTGGCCTGGTGCACAGTGAACGTAGCCTTTGGCACCCAACGACTCTCATACAAAATACCAATCTCCTAGGAAATATCTTGAGGTCCACACGTGAATCTACTTTCATCATTCTATTGATGCAGAAAATGTTGCCGCTCAGCAAGAAATGCGGCATCCCCAAATGCTCACTGTCATGCAAGTCTCACAACACCGCCGTCTCACACTTCTCAAAGCAGAATACTTTTCCCCATACATGGGCTGCACTTCCCTGTGGATTTTGTTGAGTGTTCATCCCTTTCTCCTTTCTAACCTACAGTGTTTGAAACTACACTAAACACATGCAAACCCTGTAGGCTTGCGATCGTGGCATTGATGCCTTTACTTGTGATCAGAGAGAGATTCTAGTGTCACTACCATTGCAAAAACTTTATTGTAGTTTGAGATATGTCTCACATACAATAATTTATGATCTAAAACATAACTAACACTAAGCTACCCTCTATTAAACATTTTCACTACAAGTCTTGTAAGGCAAAAGCAGGTATTTGACAAATGTCATCATGAATTATGAAAAGGTTAATGGTACATTAAGAAGGTAAGATGCTACACTACCATGTGTACAAAAATCAGATTTTTTAACCGTATACTTTCTTCAAAGGCGATTCAAAAACATTAAGGAACTAGAAAATACAGCGAAAAAAAAAAAAACTGGCATTTTCACGAGGAGAGTAAAGCTTTTAAGGAAAAAGTAATTTCATAAAACTGTGTGCCGTAGTCTTATATACTGCCAAGAGTTTTTACAATATGAAAATCGAAGAAGTGGATTTTCGACCTTTTCACCATCGTGGCCTGGTGCACAGTGAACGTAGCCTTTGGCACCCAACGACTCTCATACAAAATACCAATCTCCTAGGAAATATCTTGAGGTCCACACGTGAATCTACTTTCATCATTCTATTGATGCAGAAAATGTTGCCGCTCAGCAAGAAATGCGGCATCCCCAAATGCTCACTGTCATGCAAGTCTCACAACACCGCCGTCTCACACTTCTCAAAGCAGAATACTTTTCCCCATACATGGGCTGCACTTCCCTGTGGATTTTGTTGAGTGTTCATCCCTTTCTCCATAGAAAATGGACATTCATTACTCATACTCTGCGGATGTGTGAAGTGCAATCGCCACTTTCAGCAACTGACAGCAGCACTGTGCTGTGGAGCTACCAGCAGATGAGGCCAAATCAGTCCAAGACAGCCATGATTTGTCTATAAATAAACTCGGGCAAAGACTTTCTGGTTCACACTTGTATATGAGATATAGTCAAATGAGAGACATGGTAGCCAATAAGTAAACTGAATGAGAATGTTGTGACTAGTAATTCATGAGTTGCGAGTACTATTAACAGTCACTTTCTAAATGTAGCTGCAAAAATATGAGTAAATGTTTCAGTTGAAGACTCAAGAGAATTTTGTATTAAAAATGTCATTTCACAAAATAGCAACTAAAGTACCGACATCCCTTCATTGAAATTAACAGACTTATAAAACTCTGTAAAACAAGAGCTCATATCATGGTGGTGGAATTTCAAAAAGAGTTCCAAAAAGTTGCCTCTAATGTAATAAGTAATGTCCTCATATTACTGGCACAGGGAATTTTTCTGGAGAGATTAAAACATGTAACTGTTAAAGTGCTGTATAAGAAAGGTGATAAGAAAGAATGAAATAATCATCAGCCGGTTTCCTTATTGATATCTGTTTCCAGTTTGTCTGAAAAAGTAATGTACTCCAGAGTATTCTTACATTTAAATAGAAAAAAATTTACTTAGAAAGTCACAGTTTGAATTCCAGAAGTGTTGCTCGACTGACAATGCTATTTATACATTCACTCATCAAATAGCACAGTCCTTAAATAATAAAATACCGCCTGTTAATTGTGCAGATCATTCTACTCTTTTAGGAAAACTCAAGTTTTATGGAAATGGTTTGAATGATACTTTAAAACAGGAATGCAAAAAGTCATCTTGAATACTTCAAGCAGTGTTGGAAAGGTAGAAAAATTTAGTTACTGGGGAGAAATCACAAAGGGTGACCCACAGGGCTCCATTTCGGGTCCACTCCTATATACAATGTGTTCATTTTAACTGAAGACTGAATATCTTGAAAACTACACATTGGATCAAAAAAAGTTAGAATACCAATTTGTTTGTCTTGTAGGGGACTTCCAGTGATACCACACTCGACTGCCACCCCACCGAGACATCCAATGATACCACACTTGACTGCCAGCCCACACCGTGTATAGGTGGCAGGGGGCGAGAGACAAGTTTTTGCAGATTACCATTCTATGACAAAATTACATATGTTTTGACTGAAGCACTTTCTTCATTTCACTGCAGATGACACTGTAATCGGAGGAATAGAAATGAGTACACAGTCATAATTTACGACATGCTACTGAACACATATCTGTTATTTGGAGAACAGATGTGCCGGTGGACTACTAATGTTGCAACCGCAGAAGGAAAAATTGGAATTATCCTGATTTATGGAGAATGTAGGGGAAATGCTAAGACTGCCATTGCCATGTATGCGAAGTGTTTTCCAGGAAAAGCTCACTCTCATTAATTTTTAAAAAGATTATGAATGCCTTTATGTTTGATGGCGACATACAGGCCAGAAAAAGGAAACGAAGCAAGCATGTTACAGGAGAAGCTAATAAAACAGCTGTACTAGTGGCAGTCCACTACAAACTTTTGGATAAGCACCCGACAACTACACTGCAATTCCAGTATGTCCATAGGTAGTATTGTCGCAATACTGCTTCATCATAAGTATCATCCATACAATGTGTCATTGCATAAAGGACTTCATGGCGCCGATTTCCATAACTGGGTTGTGTTTTGTGAATAAGGATGTCATCAAATGCAGATGGCATCCTCATTATTTGCCAATTTTTCTGATGAGTCTACATTCATAAACTGTTTTAGCATTAACCTGGAGTGTAGACAATCCACACTCGTTACAGCAAGGTGACCGTCAATGACCTTCTCAGGTTAATGTTTGGTGTGGATTCATGGAGAACAAACTCATTGGTCTGTAGTTTATCGATGGCACATTCAATGGACACAAATATTGAACATTTTTGGAACAGGAACTACTGGTACTACTGCAGGATGTTGCCCTGGATGTTCAACAACATATGTGGTTTCAGCATGATGGTTGGCCAGCGCATTACACAGTTGAAGCACAGGAAGTATTAGACCATGTTTACACTAGTCAGTGGACTGGCAGAGGTGGCCTTTTTAATTGGCCCGCTAGATCGCCAGATTTCTTTCTGTGGGGATGTTTGAAAGATAAGATGTACCAGCAAGAGCCAACCGTTCATGAAGACATGGATGAGCACATCAAAAACGTCTGTGCTGACTTGCCCACAGATATGCTTCTGTCCTGTATACGGTGATTTGAAAAGCAGATCACTAAATGTATTGAAGTTGACACTACTATGTTTGGACACTTATTCTAATTGGAAAAAAGAGTAGCATTTGTCTTGAGCCATGGCGACAGTGGCACGTCGAGTAGTTCCCTGTTTGATACGTTGGACGAATACAACATTGCAAATGATGTTTCCAATAAGAAGTTATGAAACACTAGCCTGTGCTACCCTTACAGCATGGAGGTGGGCTCCCACGTGCCATTGGATATTCAAGGGCCATTAAGTAGCATGTTGTAAATTATCATTGTGTACCTATTCCTATTTCTCTGAATACAGTGCTATCTGTGGCGAAATGAAGAAAATGCTTGAGACAAAACGTTTGTAGATTTTGCTGTAAATTATAATCTGCAGTAAAAAACGGGCATTCCCATTGAAGATTTCAAAGTTGCCCCCACCACTCATGCACGGGGTGGGTTGGGGGATCGAATGTGCAATCATTTAGTGTCCCCTTGTGAGATAAACAAATTGGAATTATAACTTTTTTGATCCAATGTGTAGTTTTCAAGGTATTTTGATGTCTTGATTAAAAATGAACACCCAATATGTATGTGAATGACTTCCACTTAATAGACAACAAGCAGAATTGGTACTTTTTGCAGGCAGTATTAGTGTTATAATATATCCCATTTAGAGAGAAAGCACCAGAAGAGGTGGTTAATCATATTTTTCAAAGAAGTATTCAGTGGTAGACTGGAATCGATCATTTCTACTAAAATACGAGGGTCACTCCAAAAGAAATGCACACTATTTTTTTGTTTTAAATCCATCTTTTATTCTACATATTTGAAAGTTTTGCAGTGTGTAGATACATCCTTTAGGAACAATATTTTCATTTTTGTACATAATTTCCATCCCTCTGAACTGCCTTACGCCATCTTGGAACCAGCGCCTGTATACTCGCACAGTAAAATTCTGGACCAACCCATGTTGGAGCCACTGTTTGGTAGCATGCACAAGGGAGTCATCATCTTCAAACCTTGTTCCACAAGAGAGTCTTTCAGTTTCCCAAAGAGATGATAGTCACATGGAGCCAGGTCAGGACTGTAAGGTGGGTGTTTCGGTGTTGTCCATCCGAGTTTTGTGATCGCTTCCATGGTTTTTTGACTGACATGTGGTCATGCATTGTCATGGAACAGCAAAAAATCCTGCTTTTGCCGATGTGGTTGAACACGACTCAGTCGAGATTGATGTTTTTTTCAGTGTCGTCACATATGCATCAGAATTTATGGTGGTTCCACTTGGCATGATGTCCACAAGCAAGAGTCCTTCGGAATTGAAAAACACTGTAGCCATTACTTTTCAGTAGAAGGTGTGGTTTCGAATTTTTTTTTTTCTTGGGTGAATTTGCGTGATGTCACTCCATTGATTGCCTCTTCATCTCTGGTGAAAAATGATGGAGCCATGTTTCATCACCTGTCACAATTCTTCCAAGAAATTCATCTCAACCATTCTCGTACTGTTCCAAAAGTTTGCTACGTACCGATTTTCTTGTTTCTTTGTGAGCCACTGTCAACACCCTGGGAACCCACCTGGCACAAACCTTTTTTAACACCAACACTTTCAGTATTCTGCAGACACTTACTTCCCCTATCCCAACGTAGCGTGAAAATTCGTTCACTGTGATGCGTCTGTCAGCAGTCACCAATTCGTTAACTCTTTGCACATTGTCTGGAGTGTGTGCAGTATGAGGCCTGCCGCTGCGAGGACAATCCTCAGTATTTCCGTGCCCACTTTCATCACGTAACCTGCTTGCCCACTGACTAACTGTACTGTGATCAACAGCAGCATCTCTATACACCTTTTTCAACCTCTTGTGGATGTTTCCCACTGTCTCGTTTTCACAGCACACGAATTCTATGACAGCATGTTGCTTCTGACGAACGTCAAGTGTAGTAGCCATCTTGAAGACATGCTATGATGGCACCACTCATGGGAGCAGGTTGAACTAAGTTTGAAAACTAGCAGGAAGGATGTATCTACACACTGTAAAACTTTCACACATGCAGAATGAAAACTGTATTTTTACAAAAATAGTGTGCATTTCTTTTGGAGGTGACCCTCGTATACCATTACAGCTGTGTATTTCATAATGCAGTTCTTGATATTAAGTGGTTCTTTGGAAATGGATGCTTCCTTAATTTTGAGAAAACACGTTATATTCAGTACTGTACAACAAACAGTTGCAACAACAATTGATGTAATACATGAACTGGAGTCAGTAGATAGGGTAGAATACTCAAAATTGTTGGATGTAGATATTTACAAAAACTTGCTGGAAGAAGCATATTATTGAGCTTCTCAAATGATTAAGTTCAGCTAATTTTACTGTTCATATAATTTATAATCTTGGAAACAAACGAATCAACCTCTTGACATATTTTACATATTTCCACTCAATAATGTCTTATGGAATAATTTTCTGGGGTAACTCATCATGTAAAAAGAAAGTATTAGTTGCACAAAAGTGAAGAGTAATTGGTGTTCGTCTGCAGTCATCATGTAGGTACCTCTTCAAGGAGTTAGGCATTTTAACTGCACCATCGCAATACGTATATTTACTAATGAAATTGATCATAAATGATCCATCACAATTCGAAATAGTGATGTCCACACCAACAACACTAGAGGAAAAAATTACCTTTTATTCCCTTTATTATAGTTGTCACTAGCTCAGAAAGGAGTTTAATATGCAGCAACAAAAGTTTTTGATCATTTGCCAAATAATATAAAATATCTGACAGCTAGCAAAGCAAGTTTTAAATTTAATCTAAAATCATCTATAACTCTTTCTAGTCCATTTAAGAACTTGTAAAAACCTATTTTTTAACTATAGTTGCATGAGTAGGACTGAAAAATTGTGTGTTCATTAATATTAGCACTAAACTTGTGTACCTTTCTGTAAACTGATTCAATCCGCGTCATTTCGATAATAGAATTGTTCAAAAGATCTATAGAACATGTACCTAACTAACTACTACTTTTTGCCACATACCAGTCTTGTAATGACCAAAGTGCCAAAATAAGAGACGATTCATGTGGATGCTTCCCAACATGTTCCTTCAATTTTTTTTTAATGTTATTGTCACAATGTAACAACAGTAAAGTCCAAATCAAAAGCCATGGTTGTCAATTAAGCACAACAGGTGGCATGTTCATTACTGACACCAGCTTACAAACAGAACAGAGCAGAGCAGAGGTGAATTGAACACCTGGACAGAGAGTGCTGCTATATATACAAACATCAAATGTTCCACAATATGTGAATGTTTCAAACACAAGAAATTCTGAGTATTGTCCAGAAATGATAACAAGTATTTGCTGGTAGTAATATTTGAATTGATTACCAATAACAGTAACCTTGACTCCACAAAGCATGCAGCACAGCTCGCAGCAGTGCTCTCTGTCGTGGAGAAACGTCAACCCACTGTTTCAGAGGTTCTCATTGTAGCCGACTACAGCGCCCTGGATCTAGGTCTTGTCATTGGTCATCTGTATGACATCAGTGGAGGATTCCCACATTCTGATCACGTTGTCACATCCTCTTCAGTATGATGAGCATTGAGGGAAACCTCTGAACAAATCTTGTTTTCTTGACTGAGAAGCCCCCATCATTGGTCTACATCACAGGGCTGAAGTAAGTCTTAGTATAGAGGACATGGACGATTTGTCTTCTTGATGAGGGGACATAATCCTTGATTATGACAAGTGACAAGGCCAGAGTAGTGCTTCAGTAACTTTCTGATAGTCTCATGTTCCATACAGATGTAAAAATCCATAAGAAGTCTCTCAGGCAGTGTCTCACTGGCCGGTGCTTGACATTATAGCACTCTTCATCCTTCTCCTCGGCATGCAGGGTACATATGCAAGACATCTGTCTTGCTTCTTTGGTCCTAGTGATGAGGTGTTTCACGTAGTCATTCTTAGTATTGTCCAGTGGTAACAGGAACAGCATATCAGTCACCATTTTGGCCCCAATCTCTCTGTTCTACATCAGTTTGTGTGGGGTGCATATCAGGTGACATCTTATTAAAGCAGTTGTCAGGCTGTTCATCTGTGTGTGATGGGCAGTTGTCATTCTGTACATTTGTGTTGTGGGTGATGTCACAACATGAAGTTACCTTAGATACTAGTCTTGACTGAAAAACTTGTCCATGATCGGGGATTATCAAAAGGAGTGCTCCTTGTTTAAAAATTACATTTGTAAGGGCCTTGCAAATTTCGGTGCTTCAGCAGTCGGCAAAGTTTTTTTATTTACATCATAGTGGATGTGGTAGACAGTGCAGACTAGTATCCACTGATTCCCATTTGTCAACTTTGGGTACCTCCCCAAGGGGTCAATGAGAGTTTAGTGAATGGTACTGCATCAGGCAGAATTGAAATCGGATGCCCTGGAGGTAACTGCAGCATGTTTTTCTATCACTGACATTCCTTACAGTGGTTAACATTGTGTTTAATGGATTAGTAGAGACCTGACCAGTGATACTTGTGTCTGATTCTGTCTGAAGTCTTCATGAATCCCATGTGACAAGATGTTGGAGTGTCATAGAAATACTTTGGGATAGCCGGCCATAGATGAGCCGGGATGAGGAGTAACCATTTCTGCCCCCACTGGATCATAGTTCATCTTATAGAATGTTCTGTTTATTAATTGGTATTTTCCTTTGTTCAGGTTCTCTGCCTTGAAGATGTCTATTGTTTTCAGCAATGCTGGATCTTCCCTCTGTCCAGCAGTGTCATGTAATCTGGCAGTGACTGATGTTTCGTCCTCACTTCTGTGTTCTGCCAAAGGATTTCTTGAAAGATAGTCAGTGTTTTTTGTTTTGCACTGTGACATTGTACTCCTGAAGCCTCAGTGCCCAGTAACTTCATGTTGTTACATCATCCACAACACAAATGTACAGAATGACAACTGCCCATCACACACAGATGAACGATCTGAGAGAATGCTTTAATAAGATGTTGGCCTGATGGGTCCATTAGGCTAGTCAGCCAGCATAGAGAATGGTGGTCTGTCACAGCAGTAGATGGTTTGCCAAATAGATGTGGCCAGAATGATGGACCAAACATCTCTAAGGTACTCTTTCTTGGTAGCAGAGTAGTTCGTCTTGGACCTGGAAGCATAACCCATCACTTTCTTGAATCTGAACTAAAACTGTACCTATCCCATACCCACTAGAGTCAGAGTGAAGTTCTGTCTCTGCTTTCGTGTCATAAAATGCTAGGACTGAAGTTGTCAGCACCTCCTTAAGGACATGGAAAGATCTTTCTTTTCTTATACCTTGTTCCAGGAAAGTTTGGCCTCTACCTGCTATAGTTCTTGCAAGGGACATGCCTTGATACAGAAATCCTTTAGAAATCCCTGATAATATGAGCACTTTCCGAGAACTTTTCACATCACGAATGTGTTGAAGAGCTAGAGATTCAGTTACTCCTCTTATTTTCTCTGAATTGGTACATACCCCATTACCACTGACTAGATGCCCTAATACTTTTATTTCATGGGCGAAGAAAAGACACTTTTTCAGATTCAGCAGAGGTTTGCTGTCTGAACAAACTTCAACATAGCTGTCAGGTGGCGTAGATGTTCGTCAAATATATTCGGAAAAAAAAGCAACAATGTTGACCAGAAAACAAAGACATATCATCAATTTAAGGGCATCATATGTTTGAAGGTTGCTGGAGTGTTGCATAGTCCAAACATCATAACTTTAAACTGATAGAGGTGGTCAGGTGTTATGAAGGCAATCTTTTCCTGGTCAGCCTCGTCAATCTCAATTTTCCATTATCCTACTACAAGTCCATAGTTGAGAAACATTGCTCTTTTCATGCGGTTTAGTGTCCCTTCAGTATGTGACAGTGGGTAGATATATTTTTTCATGATTTTGTTCGGGTGTCAGTGGTTGACACTGAAATGCCATGGAGCATCTTTTTTCCTCACAAGGGCAATAGGAGAGGGCCAAGGATTCTCTGAAGGGTCATTGATGTCATCTTGCAGTATCTTGTCCACTTGGTCCCCAGAAATCCATCATTCAGCCAATGACACCCTATGCGAATGCTGGTTTTACCATGGGCTGTTTGGTCTGTCTTTTCTCCTCTCTGAATTTGAAAGCATCCAAAGATTGGCACAGAATGACTAACACTCACTAACGTTGTTCCTCGGCCAGGCCAGATCCTATTGGCATTTCAGTGGTAGCCTCCTCCATTGTGTTGCTTGTAATGGTAGCAGAGCATGAGTCTTCATCAGTGGCACTGCACGCTCCTTCCTGGATCAAGCTGTTTCTATGCACATACCTTTAGGAACCAATCGTAGCAGCTCTTGACCATTAGTGATCCAAAGTACCCATTCCCCTTGATCACCTGCAATGTTTATAATAATCACTGGCATGTACATTACTTTCGTGAGCCCAAGTAGCTTTTATCAATTGAATAAAGTTTTATGGTTTAACTGAGCGTCTGAGTTGATGACTGGAATTCATCTCATTGAAGAGAGCATGATAACAACATCTTCAGTCACGAATCTGGAGTTCCAATCTTCCACAGTCTATGACTGCTTGTGATACCTTCAAGGAGTCCCATCCTGGTTACGTTATGTTAAAATGACAAATTTGAAGGACTGTGTTCTGACATTGATAGGTATTCTTGTAATACACGTTCTTGTCACCTGAATGTGTTTCCCATTTGCTGCATTCAGCACAGTCGCTTTTATATTGCAGAACATAGTCTTCTTTAGCTGGCAACGATATGCATTCAACATTAAAGAAGAAAAAGTCCTGAGTCAACTAGTGTTTGTACAGTTTGGCCACTAATTATTACATCAATGAAATTTCTGGTATCTTGGTAATTGTTGTCCATGGAGGATTTTTATCTCCTCAGATGGCTGCCTCCCTTAGTTTTCCTGAATTCGATGGCTAGATAAGCAGCTTGTACCTCTGTACAGTGACTGTGACATTTCCACATGCTTTTGGTTTCTGGTGTATGACTGGCATGGAAGAAGTTATGCTTGATGGTAAGCTCTTAGCCAGTGTAGCTTAACAAATTCCAGCGTATCACTTACAGATTTTATGTTGTTATTCTGTTACTTACAGTCTGACTGTTGCCAACAGGTTGTACATTCTGTCATACTGTACAGTTGCAGCAGAACATGACCAAAACTTTGTCTAATAACAGATGTGATAGTTTCTTGTGTTCCAAGTACATAGTAATTGCACCCTTACCCAAAGATTCCATTGGTTAGAACAAATGAATTAACACTGTTGACTGTTGTTGTTGTTGTTGTTGTTGTTGTGGTCTTCAGTCCTGAGACTGGTTTGATGCAGCTCTCCATGCTACTCTATCCTGTGCAAGCTTCTTCATCTCCCAGTACCTACTGCAACCTACATCTTTCTGAATCTGCTTAGTGTATTCATCTCTTGGTCTCCCTCTACGATTTTTACCTTCCACACTGCCCTCCAATACTAAATTGGTGATCCCTTGATGCCGCAAAACGTCTCCTACTAACTGATCCCTTCATCTAGCCAAGTTGTGCCACAAACTCCTTTTCTCCCCAATCCTATTCAATACTTCCTCATTAGTTATGTGATCTACCCATCTAATCTTCAGCATTCTTCTGTAGCACCACATTTCGAAAGCTTCTATTCTCTTCTTGTCCAAATTATTTATTGTCCATGTTTCACTTCCATACGTGGCTACACTCTATACAAATACTTTCAGAAATGACTGCCTGACACTTAAATCTATACTCGATGTTAACAAATTTCTCTTCTTCAGAAACACTTTCCTTGTCATTGCCAGTCTACATTTAATATCCCCTCTACTTCGACCATCATCAGTTATTTTGCTCCCCAAATAGCAAAATTCCTTTACTACTTTAAGTGTCTCATTTCCTAATCTAATTCCCACAGCATCACCCGACTTAATTTGACTACATTCCATTATCCTCATTTTGCTTTTGTTGATGTTCATCTTATACCCTCCTTTCAAGACACTATCCATTCCATTCAACTGCTCTTCCAAGTCCTTTGCTGTCTCTGACAGAATTACAATGTCATCGGCGAACCTCGACGTTTTTATTTCTTCTCCATGGATTTTAATACCTATGCTGAATTTTTCTTTTGTTTCCTTTACTGCTTGCTCAATATACAGATTGAATAACATCGGGGAGAGTCTACAACCCTGTCTCACTCCCTTCCCAACCTCTGCTTCCCTTTCGTGCCCCTCGACTCCTATAACTGCCATCTGGTTTCTGTACAAATTGTAAATAGCCTTTCGCTCCCTGTATTTTACCCCTACCACCTCCAGAATTTGAAAGAGAATATTCCAGTCAACATTGTCAAAAGCTTTCTCTAAGTCTACAAATGCTAGAAACGTAGGTTTGCCTTTCCTTAATCTTCCTTCTAAGATAAGTCGTAGGGTCAGTATTGCCTCACGTGTTCCAACATTTCTACAAATCCAAACTGATCTTCCCCGAGGTCGGCTTCTAATAGTTTTTCCATTCGTCTGTAAAGAATCCGCATTAGTATTTTGCAGCCGTGGCTTATTAAACTGATAGTTCGGTAATTTTCACATTTGTCAACACCTGCTTTCTTTGGGATTGGAATTATTATATTCTTCTTGAAGTCTGAGGGTATTTCGCCTGTTTCATACATCTTGCTCACCAGATGATAGAGTTTCGTCAGGACTGGCTCTCCCAAGGCTGTCAGTAGTTCTAATGGAATGTTGTCTACTCCCGGGGCCTTGTTTTGACTCAGGTCTTTCAGTGCTCTGTCAAACTCTTCACGCAATATTATATCTCCCATTTCATCTTCATCTACATCCTCTTCCATTTCCATAATATTGTCCTCAAGAACATCGCCCCTGTATAGACCCTCTATATACTCATTCCACCGTTCTGCTTTCCCTTCTTTGCTTAGAACTGGATTTCCATCTGAGCTTTTGATATTCATACAAGTGGTTCTCTTTTCTGTGAAGGTCGCTTTAATTTTCCTGTAGGCTGTATCTATCTTACCCCTAGTGAGATAAGCCTCTACATCTACATCTACATTTATACTCCGCAAGCCACCCAACGGTGTGTGGCGGAGGGCACTTTACGTGCCACTGTCATTACCTCCCTTTCCTGTTCCAGTCGCGTATGGTTCGCGGGAAGAATGACTGTCTGAAAGCCTCCGTGCGTGCTCTAATCTCTCTAATTTTACATTCGTGACACCCATGACTATTACATTTGTCCTCTAGCCATACCTGCTTAGCCATTTTGCACTTCCTGTCGATCTCATTTTTGAGACGTTTGTATTCCTTTTTGCCTGCTTCATTTACTGCATTTTTATATTTTCTCCTTTCATCAATTAAATTCAGTATTTCTTCTGTCACCCACGGATTTCTACTAGTCTTCGTCTTTTTACCGACTTGATCCTGTGCCGCCTTCACTACTTCATCCCTCAAAGCTACCCATTCTTTCCCCCATTCCTGTCAATTGTTCCCTTATGCTCTCCCTGAAACTCTGTACAACCTCTGGTTTAGTCAGTTTATCTAGGTCCCATCTCCTTAAATTCCCACCTTTTTGCAGGTTCTTCAGTTTTAATCTACAGTTCATAACCAATAGATTGTGGTCAGAGTTCACATCTGCCCCTGGAAATGTCTTACAATTTAAAACCTGGTTCCTAAATCTCTGTCTTACCATTATATAATCTACCCGAAACCTGTCAGTATCTCCACGCTTCTTCCATGTATAGAACCTTCTTTCATGATTCTTGAACCAAGTGTTAGATATGATTAAGTTGTGCTCTGTGCAAAGTTCTACCAAGCGGCTTCCTATTTCATTTCTTACCCCCAATCCATATTCACCTACTACGTTTCCTTCTCTCCCTTTTCCTACTGCCGAATTCCAGTCACCCATGACTATTAAATTTTCGTCTCCCTTCACAATCTGAATAATTTCTTTTATTTCATCATACATTTCTTCAATTTCTTCGTCATCTGCAAAGCTAGTTGGCATATAAACTTGTACTGCTGTAGTAGGTGTGGGCTTCGTATTTATCTTGGCCACAATAATGCATTCACTATGCTGTTTGTAGTAGCTTACCCACATTCCTATTTTCCTTTTCATAATTAAACCTACTCCTGCATTACGCCTATTTGATTTTGTGTTTATAACCCTGTAGTCATCTGACCACAAGTCTTGCTCCTCCTTCCACTGAACTTCACTAATTCCCACTATATCTAACTTTAACCTATCCATTTCCCTTTTTAAATTTTCTATCCTACCTGCCCGATTAAGGGATCTGACATTCCACGCTCCGATCCATAGAACGCCAGTTTTCTTTCTCCTGATAACAACATCCTCTTGAGTAGTCCCCGCCCGGAGATTTTAATGGGGGACTATTTTACCCAAGAGGGCGCCATCATCACTTAACCATACAGAAAAGCTGCATGCCCTCGGGAGAAATTACGGCCGTAGTTTCCCCTTGCTTTCAGCCGTTCGCAGTACCAGCACAGCAAGGCCGTTTTGGTTAGTGTTACAGACCCGTCAATCATCCAGACTGTTGCCCTTGCAACTACTGAAAAGGCTGCTGCCCCTCTTCAGGAACCACACATTTGTCTGGCCTCTCAACAGATATCCCTCCGTTGTGGTTGCACCTACGGTACAGCTATCTGTATCGCTGAGGCACGCAAGCCTCCCTACCAACGGCAAGGTCGATGGTACATGGGGGGGGGGGGGGGGGGGGCGCATGTTGACTAGGCATGTCTAAAACTGCAACACATGCATTGTGCATCTGTATTGGTAGCTTCTGGCACTGACGAAAACCAAGGCTAGCAATCAATAATGGAATGAATTAACACTGTTGACTAGGCATGTCTAAAACTGCAACACATGCATTGTACATCTGTATTGGTAGCTTCTGGCACTGATGCAAACCAAGGCTAGCAATCAATAATGGAATGCCTAATGTACAAAGAGACTGTTGCACATATCCAAAGGGAGAGTGGAGTTGGGCCCCTAAAAGAGTTTTGCCTCCAAACACATCTCCGATGTTTGTCATGTTGGAGGCGTATGCAACATTCGTCGGTGAAGAGAATGTGATGCCAATCCTGAGCAGTCCATTCAACATGTTGTTGGGCCCACCTGTAACGCGCTGCATGGTGCCGTGGTTGCAAAGATGGATCTCACCATGGACATTGGGAGTTAAGTTGCGCATCATGCAGCCTATTGCGCACAGTTTGAGTCATAACACTACGTCTTGTGTCTGCATGAAAAGCATTGTTCGACATGATGGTGTTGCTGCCAGGGTTCCTCAGAGCCGTAATCCGTAGGTAGCAGTCATCCATTGCAGTAGTAGCCCTTGAGCGGCCTGAGCAAGGCATGTCATCAACAGTTCCTGTCTCTCTGTATCTCCTCCATGTCCGAACAACATCACTTTGTTTCACTCCGAGACGCCTGGACACTTCCCTTATTGAGAGCCCTTCCTGGCAAAAAGTAACAATGCTGACATGATCAAACTGCGGTATTGACCATCTAGGCATGGTTGAGCTACAAACAACAAGATCCGTGTACCTTCTTCCTGGTGGAACGACTGGAACTGATTGACTGTTGGACCCCCTCCGACTTAATAGTTGCTGCTCATGCATGGTTGTTTATATCTTTGTGTGGGTTTAGTGACATCTCTGAACAGTCAAAGGGACTGTGTCTGTGATACAATATCCACAGTCAATGTCAATATCAGGAGTTCTGTGAACTGGGGTGATGCAAAACTTTTTTTGATGTGTGTTATGAAAGTTGCTACTCACCACATAGCGGAGATGCTGAGTCGCAGGCAGCACAACAAAAAGACTCTCGCAATTAAAGTTTTTGGCCATTGGCCTTTGTCAACAATACACACACACACACACACACACACACACACACACACGCACACACACACGACTGCAGTCTCAGGCAACTGAAACCACACTGGCAGTGTGGTTTCAGTTGCCTAAGGCTGCAGTCTGTGTGTGTGCGTGTGCATGTCTGCGTGCACGTGTGTCTATTGTTGACGAAGGTCAGTGGCTGAAAGCTTTAATTGTGGGAGTCTTTTTGTTGTGCCTGTCTGCAACTCTGCAGCTCCACTATATTGTGAGTAGCAACTTTCCTTCTCATAATATTGTTATAATTTAAAAGATGAATTGTTTGAGAATCAATAAAATTATTTGTCCCCAAAAAAAATGTTTATTTTCAATGTTTTTCATACTGTCTGTATGGGACCAAGGTCTACAAACCGACTTCATATGTTTTTCATATTAAGTGATCTCCATTGTCATCAACCAATAACCCTATGCAGATACTTTGTGGCAACATAGCAACAGTAATGCTAATCTCAATGTTTTATAGCAATTCGATAGTAGTGCAGATTATTTTCAGTGAAGTGTACTGTTGGAACATAATTTGTACCAGTCTTATCCCTAATTATTTTATATATAATTAGTGAACCCATAAATGCTTCACAGTTGCTAAATATGTATGGGAATTTACATATACATCCTAATCTCCCCCTCCCCCCTCCCCCCTGTCCATCTCGTCAGTCTCTCCATTTCCTCCTTCCACATCTATATGTCCATTTCTCCCCCTCCTACTCTCTGTCCATCACCTCTTCCCCCTCTCACTGAGATTGAGCCATGTTTATTGTAATTGCAAACAAAACCTTGATTGAGAATTGAACTTGCTTGAAATGAATGAGTAAATAGGTTGGGATCCTTGGTATGCAGGGTGTGAGAGACATCCTGAGAGATCTCCCCAGCTGCTGGATCTGTGAAGATAATAGCTTTAGTGACATTATTTCACATAATTTTAATTTGTGAATGGATGCCAGTAGAAAGTTTCAGACTATTCAGATTACATAGCAATATTCTAATCATAAGCCAATAAGCCATAAAAAACAGCTTTCCTAATATGTAAGTTTTCAGTTAAAACTCTCCTTGAGGAAGAAAACAAAACAGCACATTGTTATGTATACATTTTTAAAAAAAAATTATATATACAGAGAAACAATTTGTTTTATTCTTTAAATGTGCTGCTTTCATAGTAAAACCTATTGCAGGACATAAAACTAAACCACACTTTTTCACAGTGACATACAGCACAGCACTGCATCTTATTTCTCATAGTTTTAACAGGAAACCTGTACATTGTTGTTTAAGAAAATATATGCATCCAACTGTGTACTACAGGATCACATAAAAATTTGAAGTGCATCAGTCAAGAATATATTGAGATTTTTGCTAAGTGTGTTCCCCTTTATCTGTTACATATATTAAAAAATAAATCACTATTCCCATCCCAGTGTTTATTAGAGTATCATGTAGAAATATGAAGTCAAATTGGTCATGAATTTGCGAGATTTTTGCTAATATCATTTACCCTTTGTATATTATGAATATACAGGCAATGGACAAAAATATGGAAACACCAAAAACACAACACTCTACCATCCTAATATAGCATGGGAAAAACATTGGCATTCAAGACAGCTTCCAGTCATCTCAGAATGGATAAATACAGGGCCTGTATTGCTTTGGAGGGAATCCTATACAATTCTTCCTGCAGAATAGTGGAAGTTTAGGTAACAATGATGGAGATGGATAGCAATCATGCACTCTTCTCTTAAAAGTAGACCACAAAGGCTTACTAATAGTGTGATGTAATGGTGTTGGCCAGTGGAGATGTGATAGTTCATCCAAATGCCCTCAAAACCAGTCCTGAACAATGCGATCTGTGTGAACAGGCCGCTGTCATCTTGGAACACAGCACCACCATTGGGGAACAAACATTGCACCATGAGTTGGGCCTGATCAGAGTGGTCACAATCTTTGCCAGTAATGCAACCTTGCAGAGCAACTTTGATCCCCATGGCATACTGTGAAATGGCTGCCCGATCATCACCGAATCCCTCCATGTTTCACTCTAGGCACGTAAACCTGCCAGAAGTTGAAGAACTGTGAAACAAGACTCATCCAACCATATGACTCTCTTTGATTCCTTCAAAGTCCAGGGTTTTGCCATTACTTTTTTCTGTTATGGGCATTTGCAATTCCCAGCATATGGAACTCCCTTCTTGTTGATTTGGTGATAACAGGCTTCACAAGTGCAACATTCAGCTCTGCAGTGACTTTTGCAGCTGTCTTTCTTATTTTTTGTCACAATCCTCTTCAGTGACTATCTGTCACAGTGACTCAACACACACTTTCGTCCATGTTGTTACTCAGCGAATGATGTTGTTCCACTCTCCCTGTATGCGATATAAATCTTTGATATGCTGCATTTTGAAACACCGAACACTTTGGCTACCTTGGTTACAAAAGCATCCACCATACGAACATCAACAATCAGCCCTCATTCGAATTCACTTAACACCAACTTAATGCACTCACAACTACACAGAACACTGTTACGACCACAACTGCCTCTTGCAACATATTCAGAAAACTGCACAGGTGTCTTGCATAGTCTCATACAACAATACAACCTGCAGACTTGGCTGGCATTTGCATTTATGTTCAAGCATGTATTTCTCGAGGTGTTTCCATATTTTTGTCAAACCCCTCTATAGTTATATTATTTAATACACTGAAGCCCAAAGAAACTGGTATAGGCATGCGTATCAAATACACAGATACGTAAACAGGTAGAATATAGTGCTGCGGTTGACAGCATCTATATAAGACAACAAGTGTCTGGCACAGTTGTTAGATCAGTTACTGTTGCTGCAGTGGCAGGTTATCAAGACTTAAGTGAGTCTGAACGTTGTGTTATAGTCAGTGCCCGAGCGATGGGACATGGCATCTCCGAGGTAGTGATGAAGAAGGGATTCTGCTGTACAACCATTCCAGGAGTACACCATGAATGTCATGAATCTGATAAAATATCGAATCTCCAACATCTCTGCGGTTGGAAAAAGATCCTGCAAGAACAGAACCAATGATGACTGAAAAGAATCGTTCAGAATGACAGAAGTGCAACCCTTTTACAACTTGCTGCATATTTCAATGCTGGGCCATCAGCAGGTGTCAGCATGCAAACCATTCAATGAAACATCTATTGATATGGGCTTTCAGAGCTGAAGGTCCACTTGTGTACTTTTGATGACTGCAAACATATTGCCTGGTCGGACGAGTCTTGTTTCAAATTGTATCAAGCGGCTGGACACGTGTGGGTATGTTGATAACCTCATAAGCCCATGGACCCTGCATGTCAGCGGGGGACTGTTCAAGCTGTTGGAGGCTCTATAACGGTGTGGGGTGTGTGCAGCTTGAGTGATATGGGACCCCTGATACCTCTAGATACGACTCGGAAAGCATCTCATCTGATCATCTGCATCCATTCATGTCCATTCTGCATTCCAATGGACTTGAGCAATTCCAGCAGGACAGTGTGACACCCCAGACATCCAGAATTTCTACAGAGTAGCTCCAAGAACACTATTCTCAGTTTAAACACTTCCATTAGCCACCAAACTCCCCAGACATGAACATTATTGAGCATATCTAGGATGCCTTGCAACATGCTGTTCAGAAGAGTCTCCATCCCCTCATACTCTTATGGATTTATGGACAACCCTGCAAGATTCGTGGTGTCAGTTCCCTCCAACACTACTTCAAACATTAGTTGAGTCCATCCCATGTCGTGTTGCGGCACTTCTGCATACTCGTGAGGGCCCTACACAATATTAGGCAGATGTACCAGTTTCTTGGGCACTGCAGTGTATATTAAGAAATATATAGCCTATTCCCATCCAAATTTTTATTAGAGTATTGTATAAAAATTTGAAGTATATCAGTCAAGAACTTTCCGAGATTATTTCCCTAATGCTTTCTCTTGAGTCTTTCATGCAAACGCGCGCGCGCCACACACACACACACACACACACACACACACACACACACACACACACACACACACACACACACCTCCCATGTCCATCTAAATGTTTAGAATATCATGTAAAATATAGAAGAAATCAGTCAAAAACTTTTCGAGATTTTTGGGAAACCAGTTTTCACTCTTTACATATTAGTATAGATAATTTATAGCTCATTAATAAATTTGTTCTAATCTAGCACTTTTAATTGTTTGTCATATTTTCTTAGGAAGCTCATTGTCAGATGCAGTGAATATTAGTAAGGACAGTAGCTATGATCCAAATCAAGGTACGTAAATCTTTTTCTCCCTGGAAGTCATTTGATACAGTTAATGTATCTTTTGACTAGTTTGAAATTATTTTACTTCAGTTATGTTTCTTCTGTAAGCAAAATATGAAGATGACTGTAAATTGTACAGATGAAGCACTCATTTGCAGTGATAAAGCTGTTAATGTGATGTGCCTACAACAACAAAAGTGAGTGATGCATTTTGTGCGAGAAGAGACAGATAATACTTCAGTGTGGAATCAGTTTGCTCTCTATGTCCCTTATCAAATGCTCCAACTGTTACTTTTCCTGAAAACAATGTGCATTGAATCATGCCATAAGTAGTGCCTCTGACACTCTCAAATAATTGGTATACACAGAACATCATTGTCCTCACTTGTTTGACTGACATTTGTTGTTTTTCTTTTATGTACCAATAATGAAGACTGCAGTAACAAAAAACCATCATCACACACTAACATGAAAAACATTGCTGAATATTGAACACACACCCGAAGTTCATAGAATAGAAGTAGAATGACTATGGGCTGATAGGCCATTGATACGCTTCGTGTTGCTTCATTGCTCCACCACCCACCTTGTCATACATTCACTCTCTAATGGTGAACTACTTGAGATTCTCCCAGGAAAAAGAAACACTTACTCATAATAAATTTGACAGTTCCCTCTAACCCTAGGCTTCATCTCAAAGAGCTGTGTAATCTCATTCTTGAATAATTGTACATGTGATATGTTGATATGTTAGTGAAGGTCTGCTTAAGAAAATATATATGCCTCTAAAATTGTCAACCTTTTTTGCTGTTTTCCCCTTTCATGTTAAAACATTCTTTACTTCTTTCTTTGTTTTCTTTTCTTCTCTCCCCCCTCCCCCCCTTCTTCAAAATTCTTTTGAGAAATTTACTTCGTAAACTTACTGAACATTCCCTTTATCACTCTTCTTTCTACCAAGGTAAGTATTCATGGATCTGTACCAGATACTGTGGTAACATATTCCTTCTTTTTTTTTGAAGTTTTTCCGTAGATTTATCCTGTTCTTTCCAGCATTTATTTAATCTCTTGTTTATCAGCTCAATTAATTTTTAACATTATTTTCTAGTAGCACCATGTTCAACATTTCACAGGTAGGGGAAAGCTAGCCAGTATACAAGTCCATTTGTAATCTAGAATCAAAGCAAATGTCATCAACAAATTGTGCCAGTGCAGAGAAAGTTCCATGAAGCGAGCACACAAGAGAATGCATGCACTGTGCTGCAGGTGCATGGTTACAGCCAGTTGTTGGTCCAGCGTCCCATCAGGTGACGTGTGCTTTGAGGGCATGGTTTCTTCCTAAAGTGCAACTTGCAGAGACAGCTTGTAGATTGCGGCATGACCTGTGGTGAGGGCTGCAGGTAGGGATCAATCTCTGGTAACTGTGATAGCTCCATGTCACTGTCAGAGTCTGTCCCTACATTCCCCCCACCTAAAGACAGCACATAGCGATGGAATCGGCGCGATTTGTGCTGGCTCCAACTCAGCTATTGGCGCGCTACTGCTAGAACTGAATCTGCGGATGCCACTGATGGAGATGACTTCAGAAGGTCTTGCATCTAGATTAGATTAGATTAGTTTCTCATTCCATAGATCCGTGTTGAGGAGATCCTCGTGGATGTGGAACATGTCACCTTTTTTTTAAAGCTGAAATAACAATACTAATAGTATGAATATATACAATACATAATTTGTTTCTATTAAAAAATTTGTCAATGGAGTAGAAGGAGTTGACCACTAGTAAGTCTTTCAGGCTCCTTTTAAACTGATCTTTATTTGTAACTAAATTTTTTATGTTTGCTGGCAAATTATTGAAGATGAGTGTTTCTGAGTAGTGGACCCCTTTCTGAACTAAAGTAAGTGCCTTTAAGTCCTTGTGCAGATCATTTTTGTTCCTGGTATTGTATGTATGAACTGAGCTGTTTGTTGGAAAAAGAGATATATTATTTAGGACAAATCTCCACTATGATGACTTCTGGTGGCATGGGGGCAGGCACTGCCAAGTCCACACCAAGACTGTGGCTTCTGGTGGTGGAACAGAGGAAGTCTGGGGTACTGGAGCCCAGTTCATGACCAGCATGTCACCAAGGGCCCAGTGTTGGTGGTGGAGGAGAGGAGGTGTTTGTGGCGGACAAGGCCAGGGACATATGTTGCACAGCACAGAAGGGCATGGCAGGTTCTGGTGGCATCTGCAGTGGTGACCTTTGGCAGGAACCTCATACTGCGGGCAACCTTGTGAACCCCAGATGTTGGTCAGCAACCATGTTGGATGGTGTTCAAATGATCCAGCCCATGTCAGGGTGCTGGTCTGGTATTGAGGATGGACTGGAGACAGAGACAGAAAAGGGCTGCTGGTGAGAGCAGAGAGAGGGGGGTTGTGAGACTGCCAACCATGGAGAAATTTGGCTGGGATCTTCCCCACAATTAGGGTGGCCCCAAGGTGGCCAAGAACAACGTGAGGGCATCAAATGACAGGGTGGATTTTGTCAGGCCCCCCCATATTCTCTTTGTAAGTTTGTACCATCCATTCCACCTCACAGTTGGGTTGGGGATAAAATGCTTGAGAGAAATTAAAAAACTGGGCAGAGGGGAACCGGGGGCCATTGTCAAAGATGATTGCCTGTAGAAGGCCCTCAATGTCAAGATTTTGCAAGGGTCCTGATCACGTTCAGCATTGTCATGAAGATCATGGGGTGTGTAAATAGAAATTTGGAGTATGGGTCTACCTCAACAAACCACACCTGACACACAAAAGGACTATCAAAGTCTGTGTGGGGGCACTACCAAGAGACTGACAGGGGCAGGGGTGCATAATACTGTTACGTACATGAGATGCAAGACTGTACCATGGTTTTGATGTCCTTGTCGACAGCTGGCCAGTATTCATGGTGGCATGCCAACTGTTTCATGTAAGATACCCCTAGTGACCTGCATCTAGGAGCACAAGAATCGTGGGGTGCAGAGCCAGGGGGATAATGACCTGAGACCTTTTTTGTTATATTTGCACCAGGAGAAATGAAGTGCAGTGGGAGAGCCAGTTCCTTAAGGCGAATAATGTTTAGAGTAGTCATGGTCCTTCACCGAGATATGTGTGACCACCTCCTCATAACCCACTTAGTAACTGTATAGAGAGTAAGGTCCAATCTTGTCTGGGCTGCAGCCATTGTATCATCAAGGAGAAAATCGTGCAGGGCTGGTGCAGAATCAGAATCCAGCTGTATAATGACCTCGTTGGTGTCAAGTTAAGGATCAGGACCCGCTGGAAGTTGGAACAAAGCATTGACATTACATGACATCTGTTCAGCTTAGAGAGGATATCATAGGTATAGCCAGTAAGAAAAATGCAGCCTTTGTGCTGTCCTGTCCTGGTGGCTAGAACACGGTCCAGACAACACGAATAATGGCTTGTGATCGTTCAGCAGCTTGAATCTGATGCCGTACACATAGATGTGATGGCCGAAGCCTCTATTTCAATCTGGGAGTAGTCCCACTATGCAGCACCGATAGCCTCGAACATGAACACAGTTCTCAGAATGAGAATTTTCACTCTGCAGCAGAGTGTGCGCTGGTATGAAACTTTCTGGCAGATCAAAACCGTGTGCCGTACTGAGACTCGAACTCAGGACCCTTGCCTTGCGGGCAAGTGCTCTACCAACTGAACTACCCAAGCATGACTCACCCGTCCTCACAGCTTTACATCTGCCAGTACCTCATCTCCTACCTTCCAAACTTAACAGAAGCTCTCCTGCGAACCTTGCAGAACTAGCACTCCTGAAAGAAAGGATATTGTGGAGACATGGCTTAGCCTTTGTAGAGCACTTGCTCCCGAGAGGCAAAGGTCCCGAGTTCGAGTCTTGGTCCGGCACACAGTTTTGATCTGCCAGGAAGTTTCATGAACACAGTTGAATGTTCAGAGCCATCTGCCTCCTTGTGAGACCGCACCACGCTGATTCCATGCTGTGAGGCCTTGTGTGACAAGAAGAGGAGGCTTCTCAGTGAAAACAGGATGACACATGGTGCCGATTGGATGGCTCGTTTAAGTGCGGAAAAAGCTGCATTACACTCTGGAGACCACCAGAATAGAATCTCTTGTACCTGCAATGTGTTGAGCAGAGAAGACAATTTTGTTATATGAGAAATGAAATAGGTGTAATTGCTAGTTTTTCACATAAAGGATTGCAGTTCCTGAAGATTCTGCACCCAGGACATCTTCACTGTAGCTTGGACTTGCTGCTTAGAAGGATGGATGCTGACTACTAAGCCAAATGGAAAAATTTACATTTTGGAGGTTACATTTGAGCCTAGCCTCAGTTACTCGAGAAAACAAAGACTGCGAGCTCTGAAGATGTTCATCAGTTGGTGCCCTGTCACTATGATATCATCTAAATAATTGCAGCAAAAAGGTGTGTCTTGTATCTGCTGCTCTGAGTAATGCTGGAAGACTGCTGAGGTGCTGGAAATTTCAAAGGGGAGTCTGTTATACCTGTAGAGACCAAAAGGTGTGTTGAGCATCAACATGTCCTAAGAGTCCAGGTGTAGTAGAAACTGTATGTTTGTGTGCGAGAAATCAACCTTAGTATAACAGACACAGTTTTGTAACTTGGAATACAGGTCTTCTGGATGGGGAATTGGAAAAGTATCGACAATGACTTGGACGTTAATGGCCTTAAAATTGCCACATAATCAGAGAGAGCCATCCGGTTCAGTTTTCTCTCCATTGTTAGGGACGAAGTCTATTCGCTCAGTGAGACGGGGGTAATCACTTCAAAGGCTTCCAATCTGTCCAATTCACTCAAGACAAGTAGGATAGGACATGCCCATGAGAAGTGAGGGACAGACTCTGGTTTTAAAGAAATTTTTACTGCCCATCCTAAGCCAAGGTAATCAGATCTGAATATGAGGCAGTTAAGTCTCCAATGCTGCGAAGTGGAATCACTGTGAAGACCAAACACACATTCTCCAAAATGGAAACCCCAACTGTTTGAAAACTTCTAATCCAGTTATATTTTCTGTATTATCAGAAGTAACAACCAAAATTGAAAGTTCCCGTGAAACATTTTTATAGGAGTAGCAAAAACACCTTTCACCTGTGTGTCATTGCCACTAAATGCCATTACTCTCCTACGAAACTGTTCTAACAGAGGTGAATCTAACACAATGTAGGCAGTGCAGTTCCACAAGACGAGAGAGTGTGCCAGTATCTACCTAAAAAGGGACTTCCAAACAATTCAGTTGCAGCATTAATAACAGTAGCAGGCTGAACCATTTTTAAGTAGAGTGCACTGCTTGATGGGGAGCAGTGACTTCGCACCATACTTGTGTTGCCAGTTGCTGGACGACTGACACACTCCATTAATGTGGCCTCTAACGCCACACACAAAACAAGTAGCTGACTGACGCAGGCAGAGGAAGCACGGGTATCAGTGGAAACACTGAGTTTCAACTCCAGAAAAGATTTTGAAAATGAGCTGTGAGAGACAGATCGTTCAGACGCACTTGAAGTGTGTCTGCCATATTCATGTGCCTCTAGGCTGCCATGCTCAAGACAAGGGCAGCGGCGTGGCATTATATGTTTATTGCAGTGACCAAATCAGTTGTGTGATTTCCTGTTATGTGCCTGGGAAATGTTTAGCACTGCACCAGTGGTGAAGGGAAACACTGCAAACTGAACCTCCCACTGGCTTTCAGTTTCCTGTGTGGATTTGAAAGCCTGAGCAATTGCAAGTACTTTGCCTAAGGCAGGATCCAGTTGTTATAAAGCCTTTGAGCTTACCCCTTTGTTAGGTAAATTTCAGAGAAGCAAGGTGTTGGCATACGATTGTCGTCATGATTCTTCAGTGCACACAAGAGCACAATGACAATTAGGACCCTGGAGATCAGTGACCTGGTCTTTAAAAGTTTCTGGTGGTCATTTACAGGGCTGATAAAATTTCAATCTAGGAAATGCCACACAGGATTGACACCCTTAATGATCCAACAGGTTACAAAATTCAGCAGAAGACAAACTATTAGGAGTTTTTAGGGGGGATGACTTGTAGAGCAAAACCAACACACTATGCGGAGACCACAAAAAAAGTTTTCGATCTGAATTGGTTACTTTGTAGGTAAAGTGAAGTGATGGCTCAGGCGTCGTTATGTTTTTCCTGGTCATCACTGCAGTCCAGAAATGAAGGAAGCGGTGGACCAGCCAAAGTTGTCTCATTCCTGATAGACAATGCTGTGATTTCCTGTTGTGTTGTTCCAGTAGTTACCTATCAAGATGCCACTGTACCTGTTGCTGGAGAAGCCAGCACTTCATAAGAGTCTCAGTCCATGTTGCCTGATATATCAGTACACTGCAAGTCTGGAATTACTTGTCGCCACCGTTGAAGTTTGCAGTTATGATCACAATATATTGGATGAAATACACTGACTCAGTACAGGCACACAGTTAATACAGCAACTTGTAGATTCGATGTTACACAAATAGAAAATAGTTGATCAATATTAAAGACCATGCATAGTCTAGAATCAAAGCAAATGTTGTCAACAGATAGTGGCCAGTAAAGAGAATGTTCCATCAAGCAAGCACATGAGGCAGGAACACGGTTATAGCCAGTTTGCAGTCACAAGGTCCCATTGCCAGGTGATGGAATGTGTGCTCGGGCAGTATGGTCTCTTCTCAGAGCACCACCTGCAGGGACAGCTTGTAGATTGTTGCACCACTGGTGGTGATAGCTGCAGGTAGAGATCAATCTCTGACAGCTGTGATAGATAGCCCCATGTTATTATTGAAGTCTGTTACTGCAAATGTGGCTCTAGTGAGCTTGCAAAGAGTAAGTGACATGGGCATGTGGAGTCAGGGGTGGACAGGAGTGTGGACAGGGGCACAAGAGGGCAAGGGTCTAGAAGAGTCAGGGGCCAGTAAGATTGTGGGATTGAAGAATTTGTTGTAAAGCATCAGTCTCTGCTTTCACCCATGTCAGATACATGTCCATCCTTCTCCCATGCCTCCCAAATCACTCATTCTACATTCACATCCTTCTCTCCACAGTCTTCCTCTTCCTTGGCTCTTCCTCCCCCTTTTCCCACTCCACCCCTTGCCTGCACCAGGGTGAGTTCACTGATTCCACATTGCTGTCCCATGCACCTGCTGCCTCTCCTTACCAGCTGTCAGCCACCTTCTCCTCCAACCGTCCCTCTGCCCCCCTGCCTCTCTTTCCTCCTCACCCACTCTATCTCGTACAGCCTCTCAACTCAGTGCAGATACAATGTAGCTGTCCAGAGCAGTGTCAGTGCAGCTGTATGTGTATGTATTCTGCAGTCATCTCTGAAGAAGGATATTGTCTGGAAGCTATATGATGAGTTGTTACATTTACTTCTTCCATTATTTATATTCTATCATGAATTCTCCATTATCATATTTGGTACCATTAGAGCTTTCTTGTTGAAGAAAATTTTCTTCAAGTACAACAATCTACTTCTGATGCATTTCGTTCTCCTGTACTTTTTAGTAATCTTGTTTCATGGATAGGATGGCTCTTTCATTATTCTCTTTGTTCTCCAAATTAGCATCCAGCAGGTCATTGTATGCATTACCGTTTAGCACTTTCATGTTAGTGTTCTTTATCCTTAATGTATATTCCATCCTATATAAGCATTGACCATACCATCTAGTAGGTCTTCTGTGTCTTCCTTGCTTTCAGATGGAAGGCCTATATTTTCTGCAGGTTCCATCACTTATGTCTATTCCCAATATACTTTCATTCCTATTTTGAAATTGTCTTTTACATACTTCATTGTTTCTTCAACAAATAAACTGAACAATATTAGCAGCAATGTTGCTTTACAATGTTTTCAACATTAATTTGATCGTATTAATCATCTGTTTTTATAACATCGACTCACTGTTTGAAAGTATTGTAAACTGCTTAATCTGTCTCTGAACTTTACTCATATTCTATGGTAAACTGACATTTGTGATCTAGTTACTGTATTGCATATAACTAACATACAGTGTTACATTTAATTTTCCTTTTCAACAGTAGTTTATATTGTCAGCACTTATTTTCAGTTAACATTATTTTCAAGTTTGTTAGCAACTAACCCTCAAAAAAGTTTTATCCCAGATTTTTCTATTGTCTTAGTAGAAATATCATTTTGCATGCTAATTGCTTCAGTTCTTAAAAGAAATTAGTAATACTTTTTGCTTAATGGCTCCAGAAATTGGAAGTGAATGATCAGTCCTATTTTAAAGTTATTTGTTTACTGTTTCATTAGACATTGCAGCAGCCACAACACAGGTTCACTATGAAAGCTGTTCTTGAACATGGGATGAGGTAGTTGATATTCGTAAGTAGCTGGACACTGCCCTGACTACTGTCAAACATTTGAAAGCTACTGCAAATGGGTATGTTGGGAAAGCTCCAGAAGGCCGTACACCAGAGGTACCAAAATTACCTGAAGTGGATCCTGTCTCTTCTACAGCAACTATGGAATCTATCACTCCCAGTCCATGAGGGGAAGGACGTGAGATGTCATACCCACCCCACTAACCAATAAGTTAAACGTGCCCCTGAAATCAAAGTCGAACCAGTGAGACTTACTTCTGCTGTTGGCCTGTAGGGAAACCTGCTGTGTTCTGTATCAGGAGGAAGCAAACACAAAAGGTTAGAGATCTATTAATCATCAACAGTTCAAATATTTGGTAAGTATGATACACCTTAGGGAAGCAGCAACAATGGATGGGAAGGAACTCCAGGTGCACTCAGTGTGTATACCTGGAGGGCTCATTCAACATTTTGAAGACGTTATTTCAGCAGCTATTACAGTAACAGCATGCAACCAACTGCAGATTGTGGTGCACACTGGAACAAATGATGCCTATTGTCTTGGCTCTGAGATCATACTTTGAACATTCCAGTGACTGGCAGAGAAAGTTGAAAAGAGCAGCCTTGCTCACATAGTTTTGACAAAGCTCACAGTTTGCAGTGCTGTGCCGAGCACTGGTCCTTGCCCCCTGTTTCTGAGCTGCATGGAAGGACTGAACCAGAGACTTCAAAGGTTTTGTTGACGAGGTAAATGGTGACTTCTTGGACTTAAACTATGTGGAATGGTCCCCTGAAGGGGTCAAGTGTGCACTAAACATCAAAGGCCAGTTCCCAGATATCTGACAATGTGGAATGTACACAATGGCTTTCTATATTAGGCTACTCTCCAACCAGTCCGGATAGCAATAGCTGTGTCAGTATAAAATCCAAGGAAATGTCCCCTACAGGTTAAAGTGTTAAAATTGTAGTGATTAACTGCCAGAGTTTTCACAATAAAGTGCCGAAGCAAGCACACGTGACAAGTGGAGGAGCTCACATAATACTAGATACAGAAAGCTAGCTAAAATATGAAATTGACAGCAGTGAGATTTTTGGGGAGAATTTAAGCATATATCAAAGGATGCACTTTTGGTAAATGGAAATGGAAATAATGTATTATTTGTTGCAGCAGTCAAGAAAATCAAATCAACCAACAGAAATTGATACTGCATGCAAGATTGTTGGTCAAGACCCAATATCAAGGATGGGCATAAACTTATTATCAGATCCTTCTATTGGCCATCAGACTCACATCCAGATCTAACTGAAAACGTTGGACACAACATAAATTAACTGATACATAAGTTCTCCAGTCAGCACTACCATCATTGGACGAGACTTAAATCATCAACAGTTAACTGGGAAAATTACAGTTTTGTAAGTAATGGGTATGACAAGAGATCCTGTCCTCTGAACATTACCCAGAACAGATTGTTTAGAAAACCATTTATGATGGAAATATATTGTGTCCCCTAGTACAAAATAGATTTGATATTTGTGAGAATGTCCACCTAGAAATTGGTATCAGTGACTATGAATGAGTTGTAGCTACAGTGACTGACAAAGTATTAAGGGCAACAAGTAGAAGTAACAACAACTGATACCAGTTACAATAATAACTGGTATCAGTGACTATGCAGCAGTTGTAGCAAACAGTGATTGCCAAAGTACAAAGGGCAACAATTAGAATGGTTTATATGTTCAACAGACTAGAAAAAGGTGCAGGAATGTTTTGTTTCAACAAGGAACTCACAACATGTAGCTCTGAAGAAGAACTGTGGCTCAGGTTTAGGAGAATGGGAAGTGATGCACGTGATAGATATGTACAGGGTGTACATAATATCCGGGAACACTTTCAATTATTTATTGCACAAGAACCAGACATTGTACAGATATCATACATATGTTATTTTGAAGAGAAACCCTGATTTTTTTTTTCCCTCCATGTATACCGCCACAGCGTAGTTTGGTAATTTGCCGATAGTCAGCACTAGTTGCAAACTTGGCGAGTTCAGGTGCGGAGCAAGCTTTCCGTGTGTTGGAGTTTGACAAAAACAAGTGTGTTACAGCTGTTCAACGGATGTTTAGAACCAAGTATAGTAAGAAGCCACTGACAAGGAAGGCCATTTACCAGTGGCACAACAAATTCGTTACGGTGGGTTGCTTGTGCCCGGCAAAGAGAAGCAAATGTACCAGTGTGAGTGAAGTGAAAATGGAGAGCATACGAGAGACATTCGTAAGGAGTCCAAAGAAATTGGTGCGTCGTGCATCCCGCGAGCTCGAAATGACTCCAATGACAGTGTGGAAAGTCCTGTGACAGAAGCTGCCTATGAAACAATTCTAATTGGATCTATTGCAGAAGCTCAATGATGACGACAAAAATAAGCGTTTTGAGTTTTGTTCGCAGTTGCAACAATTGAATGAGGATGGCGATGGCATTGTTGATCGCGTAATTTTTAGCGATGGAGCCACTTTTCACACTAATGGGAAAGTGAAGAGGCATAATTGTCGAATCTGGAGTACAAAGCATCCACACAAATGCACTGAACTTGAGCATGATTCACCGAAGGTAAATGTTTTTTGTGCCTTGTCACATCGAAAACTGCACCTGCCTTTCTTGTTCGCTGAGAGCACTGTCACTGGATATCCCTGCTTGGACTTGTTGCAGCAATGGCTGATGCCTCAAATGCAATTGGACGCTCCATTCATCTTTCAATAGGATGAGGCTCCACCCCATTTTCATTATGAAGTTCGTGGGTATCTGAACATAGAGCTGCCACATCGATGGATTGGCTGTGCTACAGAAGGGGATTGCTGTTTCATGAAATGGCCTCCCCAATCACCAGATCTCACTCTGTGTGACTCTTTTCTGTGGGGACACATTAAAGATCTGGTGTATGTACCACCTCTACCACGTAATGTAGCAGAGTTGCGGGAGAGAATATGGAAAGCAACGGCCACAGATGACTATGCCATGCTGGGACAAGGTATGGCAAGAATTCGATTACTATATTGATGTCTGCCCCGGGTCACTCATGGTTTGCATATCGTATGCTCGGGGGGGGGGGGGGGGGGGGTGACAACTTTCAGAGTTTCTCTTCAAAGTGCAATATATATGACATCTGTACAATGTTTAGTTCTTATGCAATAAATAATTGAAAGTGTTCCCAGACTTTATGTACACCCTGTACGTAGTAGGAAGGTTCATTATGGGAGGGATTCTCCCTGGTATACTATCACTGTAAAGAATCTTCTAAAGACACATATACTACTGCATAATAGATGTAAAACAAAGCATTTTTCATGTATAACGCCACAACGTAATTTGGTAATTGCCGATAGTCAGCACTAGTTGCAAACATGGCAAGTTAAGGTGCGGAGCAAGCTTTCCGTGTGTTGGAGTTCGACAAAAATAAATGTGTTACAGCTGTTCAATGGATGTTTAGAACCAAGTACAGTAAGAAGCAACCAACAAGGAAGGCCATTTACCAGTGGCACAACAAATTTGTTACAATGGGTTACTTGTGTCTGACAAAGAGAAGCGGACGTCCCAGTGTGAGTGAAGTGAATATGGAACATGTACGAGAGACATTCATAAGGAGTCCAAAGAAATCAGTGCGTTGTGCATCCTGTGAACTCGAAATGGCTCCAATGACAGTGAATGAATGAAGTGCATTTGGCTGTCAAGAGGGCAATGCATAAACACTTAAATTACTGCCACAGCAGAATGCCCTTGAAGCATCAGTCACAAAACCCTAAAACATTCTGGCTCTATGTAAAGGATGTTAGTGGCACCAAACTTAGTGTCCAGCACCTATGGATGAGATAAGAACGGAAATTGAAAGCAAAGCAAATGCATAAATTTTGAACTCCATTTTCAAATGTCCCTTTACAAATTAAAATCCAGGGCTATTGACCCAATTCACTGTGTACATCACTGCAGAGAGGGGTGATATAGATATTAGTATCAGCGGTGTTGAGAAACAGCTGAAATTGCTATAATTGAACGAAGCTCTGGGGCCCAATGAAATCCCCAACAAATTTCTACACTGAATTTTTGTCCGAGTTGTTTCCTCTTTTAACATTAATCTGCTGTAGAGCTCTCAAACATGAAGCCATACCCAGCTGTTGGAAGAAAGTGCAGGCCATACCTGTGAACAAGAAGAGTAAAAAATGTACAGTATCTTGACATCCATTTGCTGCAGGATCTTAGAATATATATTGAGCTCAAACATAATGAGGTATCTTGAACAGGTTGAACTCCTTCATGCCAACCAGCATAGATTCTGAAAACATTGAACATGTGAAACTCAATTTGCACTTTTCCAAAAAGCATTTGACTTTCTACCACACTGATGCTTATTATCGGAAGTATGATCATGTGGGCTGTCAAGTGAAATTTGTGACCAGATTGAGGATTTCTTTGTAGTGGAGGAAGCAGCGTGTTATATTGCATGGGGAATCATCAAGAGATGCAGAAATAACTTCAGCTGTGCACCATGGAAGTGTGCTGGGACCCTTGCTGTTCATGTTGTATGTTAATGACCCTACAGACCATATCAGTAGTGAGCTCAGACTTTTTGTGGATGATACAGTTATCTGTAATGAAGCACTATCTGAAAAGCTGCACAAATACTCAATCAGATCTTGATAAGACTTCAAACTGCTGCAGAAGTTGGCAGCTTATTTTAAATATTCGAAAGAGTAAAACTGTGCACTTCACAAAACTAAAAAACATAGTATCCTGTAACAACAATATCAGTGATTCACAATTGGAACTCGTCTTCTCATTCAGATACATGAGGGCAACAGTTTGTAGGGATATGAAATGAAATGCTTGCATAGGCCCAGTCATAGGCAAAGCAGGTGGAAAACTTTGCATTTTCCTAGTATTCTACCACTTATTCAATCAGTCTACAAAGGAGATTCCTTATAAGTCACTTGGGTGGCAGATCTTAAAACATTGTTCAGGTGCATGTGACCTGTAGCGTATAGAACTAACAGGGGACATTGAACAAATACAGAGAAGGGTAGCATGAATAGTCACTAGTTTGTTTTATTCTGGGAGAGTGTCAGGATATGCTGAAGAAACTGAACTGGCAGACACTTGAAGACTGGTACAAACTATCCCAAGAAAGCATACTTAGAAAGGTTCAAGAACCAGCTTTAAATGATGACTCTAGGAATGTACTGCAATCCGCTAAGTCTCACTCCCATAAGGATCATATGCAAGTGGAACAGGAAGAAACCTTAATTTATGGTACAGTGGGAATTCCCCTCTGCTATGCACTTCATAGTGGTTTACAGAGTATGGCTGTAGATGTACATAATATCCTTGTACTGGTAGTTGCAGATGTAACTACTATTCTTCTGTTTAAAAGTGTCAGGTTTTCACAACCTCTCAGTGCTATAAATCTCCTAGGCTTACATGGTGTTTGTGATGTTTCAGTAAGGATATTCTCTCCTCCCATCTTCTAGCAAAGTACTTGTGTGTCACAATCTGTGTCCTTTTATAGGTGTCAGTGGAAGCAGTAATTTAAATGTTGTAACAGGAACTCCAGAACAGTTGAACTGACACTCCAGTTCCATGTTTTGATGAGTGGCAACTCATGACTGTTCACTACTGACTCATGAGTTGCGGCTGAATGTCACTAGTATCTTTTAGCTTCCAAAGGGGACTGCTCAGTTTTGCTGGGGTAGATCTCTTGGCTAAATTAATCCAACTCATAAGGAGAACAAGGCAGGTGCCATAATCCATTTCCCAGAAACTTCGCTTAGTGGAAGAAGAGTCAAAATAAGTGATCACATGTCTCGGCTTATCCATAGATTCTTGACTGTTTCTGAGAAAGTGATGGTCAATTTTTTGACGTAACTTAGGTGCCTTTTAGCGCGCGATAATCTCAGCCAAGATAGTAGCACAGTGGCTAGAGCGCAGTCTCTCACTTTTGCACCTTGTGCTCAATATTTTTCCATTTATTCACTCAAGGTCATAGAAGGTTATGGTGCAAATGCTTCTTATCAAGTTAGAAGATACATGGGTGTTGTGTTAACTGCAAAATTGCAACTGGGTTTCACCATAAGTGTCATACATTTATGATGTAATGTAGTTGTGTGATATTTTCAGGGATTACAATATTTTTAAATCCTCATATTCCTATATTTCATTCTTACATCATTTCTTACATTAATTCTACAATATAAGGAAAATAAAGATTGCTCCTTGCCGTAAAGATGACATGCTAAGTTGCAGACCAGCGCAATGGAAGGACACTTACATATTAGCATTCAGCCAAAGGCTTCAGCAAAAAAGGAAACGCACATTCATTCGCGCTAGTAAGCACATCTCACACACAAATGAGCGCCTTCTCCAGCAGCTCAGACCAGAATGATTATAGTAATTATTATATTAAATATTATTTTTCGTATTTTATTCTTATATTTATTTTTTAGTAAGATTTGGTGTATTCCTTTGGATGATACTGATCTTAGAAACATTCAAAACAGAGAAATTCTGAACACCACGCGATTGTGCGAAGTCAAGTTTTCCACAGTGAAATTTCTTCAGATGAATCTCGCTCAGGTTTAGAACACGGGGCACAAATGTGTGAAGCCATAATGCTTGCCACTCTGCCGGTGCATCAGTTGAACGTTTACTCACAAGGAGGCACATAATGTACCTTGAAAACTTTGACTTCCTTTTTCTCAGAAATTGTCAAGTATCTGCGAATAAGCTGAGACATGCGTTCGCTTATTTTGAACCCTTGTTAACTGAGCAAAGTTTCTGGGAAATTAGGTTATGGCACTTGGCATGTTCTCATCAGTGCCATATGGGTTTCAACTGCCTCCTTAATTATGCTGTCCCAGAAACCAGCTATTGAATGGATGACCAGTCACACTTCATAATTCTCTCTCTCTCTCTCTCTCTCTCTCTCTCTCTCTCTCTCTCTCTCTCTGTGTGTGTGTGTGTGTGTGTGTGTGTGTGTGTGTGTGTGTGTGTGTGTGTGTGTGTGTGTGTTTTCTATTTCCGACGAAGGTCTGGATGGCTGAAAACTAATTTTCTGACAATCTTTTTGGTGTGCCTATCTGCAACTCAGCATCTCTACTGTATGGTGAGTAGCAACTATACTTTTCATAGTGTGTCAGGTATTTAGGCGTCAAAAGTAAAGGGTGATATATAATAAGGTAAAGTTCAATGTCAAAATCAATTCAGGTTTAATACTAAAGAAACTAAGAAACATGCACTGGAAAACATTAATTAATACGAGTAAATCTATGGAAACCAACCACAGTTGAACTCAAAACCTGTGGGAAGAGAAACTATAGCTTTACCTTTTGGTTACAACAGCAAGTCACTGAAGGTGTTTGTGAGTCATGAGATTAATTAAACCAAGCTTCCAGTCCTCCATTACTGCAATGTTACATACTTTGTCAACTGCTTTCTTGTTTTAAAGTGGACCATTCATCATTTTCACACAGTGTATTTTTTTCATAAATTTCAATATTGTATCTCATTTTAAAGAATATGGGACCAAGTCTCCAGACATCTGATGTTGATTTGCGGACTTTACAGCTGTTATCTTATTTGTCTCATAATGATGTGCTACCTACGTTGTCTCTGCTGTGGTGCAGCAATTAGACTACAGACAGTTCATAATACATTGCAATTTCAATATAGTAAGCAAACAATAGGAATATCTATGATAGCAGTATAGCACACTGGACATTCAGCCAACATCAAACTAAAATAGCCATGTGACATGTATAACACTGATGGTTTACATATTGAGCTAAGATATAAACTTCAATATTACTCTTATTTGGGCTGTTTTACAATTTATTTATTAGTGACAGTAGTAGTAGAGGTTGTCACTGTTATGGATGTGAATCAAAATATGTCAAAGGAGGAAAAGTTACCTTAAGTAGGTCATTGTCGTCATTATCACCACCACCACATCATCAGGTTACAGCTCCGGTTTCCAGGATCCTGATGACAAGTTCTTTTGAAATTTTTCTATTCTTGTATGGCTCTTACTCACAGACACTGTCCCAAAGGAGACCTCTTTCAGGGACACCCTTCTTAATTATGTCAATCCGTCTTCTTCTTGGCTGTCCATCATGACTTTCCCATTTCTAGTAATTTCGAGGATTTTCTTGGCCATTCTGGTTTCTAACATATATTTAACATGACCATACCATCTTAAACTAGATTGCCATAGTTTATCCAGTACGGTGAGTTTTACATTTTCATCAATTGTGTTCCTTTCATACCTTATCTTATCCATTTTCATTTGCCTCATCATAGATCTAAGAAACTTCATTTCAGCAGCTTGGATTTGGCTATTCCCTCCCTCCCTCCCTCCCTCCCTCCCTCCCTCCCTCCCCCCAAGAACACAGAAAGGGCTATGATGTACAGAAATGTGAATGTGGCAAAGTGTACATTGGTTACTCTGAGTGATGCATTAGCACTCACATTGAAGAATGAACACTGTGTATGACTGGTGCAAAATAACTAATCAGCTGTACCTGAACACCCTCAGGACTGTGGCCAAACTATTAATTTTCAAAAACCTTGTGTGCTTACTCAGCAGCTGTGAATCCAACAGGAAAAAAAAAAACAAAGGGAGTCTACTGAAATAGTTAAATACCCTACCAGCGTGAACAGGGACAGCAGCTAAAATTTACTGACAGCCTGGCTGCCATCAGTCAGAGTCCATCAGGGCAAATGTGTTCAACAGCCAGCATCTTCAAATGACCTGGATTAAACAGTATATAAACAAGACATCAATTCGCCATTGCCTGCCAGTCACCAGCCATAGTCACCACTCCACACCACTTTTTGTTTTGAATTATCCAGTGGCATCCCAGGATGAGACATTGGTAGCCACCTGACAACCAAAATAAGGCAGTGTGTAGGGGAAGACCGTCACCAGAATCCAACATTCACCCTCAAGAGGACAGCTGCAAAGTTGTTCAAAATGTCAGACTTTTAGTTGTTTTAGTATTTCATAATGACGTGGCCTGTTTCTCAAAATGATTTTATTGAAGCTGACACTGGCTGTAGAACCCTACAAACGGATATAATTTAATTTGTATTGCATTTTTCTGATTAGAGGTGACATTTCATCATCTGACGTGACACAGCCATCAGAAACATTGCAGTCTGAAAGGATTGTATACTATCCTAAATGATTTAATAATACATGGGCCCCAAAGATGACAACATTCTGCCAATATGTATCATGTCAAACTATTAATCTCATATGTCATAAGAAATTTGCAAGCCTCAACCATTCCCACTGTAATATGTACAAATTTAAGTTTACTATTATATCTCCAGATAGTTATAAAAATAATGTATTTACATTAAGTAACTTGCTTAACATAGTCTTGCATCTCCTTTAGCCTGGCTTAACTCTAACTCATCATTGCTTAGAAGCCTTTATGCTTCTAAGCAATGAATTTTTTATTCAGATGAATTTTGTTTCATTGATAATGAAATTTTGTCTGTGATGAAGCAGGAGAAATAAGTATCACTTTCTTTGCTATAAAGAAAACCACACATACTATTGCAGTTTTCAAGTGATTGACTGTACCAGAGGACTATATAAGTTTGTATACACACAATGCATGAACAAAGTTAGTAATGTGTTTTGGGGCAATGTTATGTTAGAAGACAATAAGTACCCTTCTTGCAGAACAATATTTATGTTACAGGATACACCCACACCATCATAGTACGACTTCATGCTTAATAGCAGATAGAAGTATCTGTGATCCGAAAGCTCCTCAAACACAAAAAAAACACAGTGGTTCTCTTTGTTACTTGATGTACTTCTCAACTGTTTAAGTCAGTGTCTTCTGTCTGCATTTCTATAGTTTCTTAAGTGATTTGCACGAGATCTCAACAATGCAGCTTTGCCACTACAGTTCAAGTTTACTTAATAACACTTAACTTAAGTATATATCTCAGCTGTTTCTGGTTGTAAAATGTTAAGTTATTCATAAAATGAAATATGGTATTACAGGGGATTGGTGAAGATTGGATTGGCAAATCGGATAACCAACAAAAAGATACTTACTAAAATTTGGGAAGCTTTATGGCACAACTTACATGAAAAAAAGGGAGTGGTTCATGGACATAATAGTTTGGTAATGGAAGATAGTGCCCAGGTAGAAAGTGTAGTGGAAGACCAAGGCTTGAATATGATAAGCAGGTTGAAGTGGATGTACGCTGCAATAGTTACACAGAGATGATGAGACTTTCTCCGGATAAACTGGCATAGAACTGCATCAAACCAGTATTTGAATTGAAAACAATGCTAATAACAAACATGCCATAATGACATCATGTCAGGAATCATATGGAACACTATTTTGGATGTTGTGGAGAATTGGTTCATGAATGTATTATCTTTGATTGCAGAGCACGTGTTCTCACACATGTAAAAGTGTCTTACTAATGTTGTAATGTATTACGTTTTGCTTATTTAATGGCAGTATTGACTGTTGATTATGTTAGTCGACTTTCTGAAAAAAACGTAATATATTTTTATAATGTATTTTAAATAAATTGCTAATTTGAGGCTTTAATTTTACAGCAAGCAGAAGTTTCCCCTACCCGCCATTTCCATGTCCATTCTGTGACCGTGCCTACACCAGTTGGGGCTTCCGCCGACGCCATATCAAAGCAGTACATACTCAATCACAGAAGCTACCGTGCAAATGGTGTGCAGAAGTTCTTCCATCACACTCAGATTGGGAACAACATGTGACAAACAGCCATGGATTGGCTCCCACAGATGCCCACAATGGGCTTTTGATACTTGAAGAAGCACATATGGTTTTACAGATACCAAATCCAACACGCCTTGACACATTTGTCAGTATGATCAGGAAGAATAAAAGTGCTGCCAATAGTAGTGGATCTGGCAGTAGTGGGGGAATAGTTAATGCTGGAGCAAGCAGCAGTTCACAGGATGACCAAGATTGTTCAAATGGATCTGCCAGCGAAGCAGAGAAGCCTGCATCACGGACTTAATATGTTACTCATAATTCGCTTTTCACATTAATTTGTGTTGGCATCACACTTTACTACTTATCTTTAGAAGTGCCAGATCTGAACAACACAGCTCTCCCTGCTGTGAGCTTGATAAATTGCGCATCATTCCTGTGTTTAGTGTCATTTTGTGAATTTAGCAATGTATACTATGAAGCAGAATAATTTACTTGTGATACTTATCAGTTGTCATAAGAAACACATTTTGAAAGGTACTGAGCTCTAATGATATAGTTTTTATCATACAGTGACAAATACAGGGCATATAGACATAAACTGACCATACATGATTCTTCTGTGATGTCTTGGTAAGATTTATTTCTATTCACCTTTTGCTCTCAGATTTGTCACTTTTGCCATGTTTCAATTATAATACACTGCTCAGTATCAGTCCCTAACACCATTACCATTGTGATCCATGTCACAGACTTCCAAAATCAATATTACATATTTTTCACTGACAAAGTATTGTAATACTGCATTTTAATTATGTGTATCATTATAATTATGTGCATCAGTTGTCATTAATTTTTTCCTAAAGTAAAGTCAGTGAGATACTATTTTCATGTTAAATTCATTAAAGTTATATAACTTATGTTAATTTGATAGCACACTGAAGTAGGGTAGTGTAGGAAGTGTAGTATTACAGTGTTTTCTCAAATTATTTTCATTTATACCTGACGCTAATACGTGGACATCAAAAACATAAATTATATTACAAAAGAACATGAGCAGTTGTGCAGAATGTAGACAGATGGTAACAATAGCTTTCTTTACCTTTGATTGATGATTTACTGTAACTAACTCCAAAAAGATTCATTGCACTAGGCTCGATGGGACAGATATCCCCACCTTTGGTTGTACCTGACTTCCAGGTCTGAGAGTTTCACAACTTTTGGACTTCTCATAAAATTATCTTTTTTATCAGACTCAAAGCAAAATATACCTATAACTGAACATACGAATGATGGTTCTCTACTACTTCTGTTGTTCCAACAATGTAAACTTACCAGTTTTACGGGCACAAGACAATAACAGTTTATGCTACCTGTAGCTACTATTTCAAAATCTTATTTTTTTGCCAATGCGTTGTATGTTAAAAAGAAGAGCTTAATTCTTGTGGTTTCAAAGATTGGTGACAAAATATTAAGGAAGATTATTGTTCAATGTCCCATTGACAACAAAGTGATTATACACAGGTATTTAAGGCAAGGTTATAAGCAACAGACATTCAAGAACCAAGTAATTAGATATTATTTATGGGGACAACACTAGTACTGGAACCATCTTTATTAAAGAAAGCATCTCTGAGATTTATGATGACTTAAAAACTCTATCCAACACTCCAGATACTGATGTTGATAGTATTCTTTGCTTACACTTGCAATTAAGAGTACAGCGTATGGATTTCAAGTGAATTTCACTCATTAACATATTTCCATCAGATTTACTTTGAAATATTTTTAAATAATGAACTGCAATGAAAATAATATTTATAAGACAGCAATCATAATATGACATTCTGTACCTGTAATTTGTGCCTTTTTGACTGATGCTTCTTTCCCAACATGTGTAACTTTATTCAGGTGTATATTTGAGAGCAGTGACAATACTGTGTATTTTTCAGTGGGGAACTCATGTTCTACAAATAGTTGCAGTTAATAAAACACTGATTAATGTTTTGTAACAGATTTTTTTATATTTGTAATAAGAGAGTTTAGAAGGGTGGAGTGGATATTTTTGTATAAATTATATGCTGTGTATATTGCATGTATTATGTAACTCCTACTTCCTTCACATTATGACAGAAATATGTCAAGATTATGATGTAATTTCATACTGTATTTTTGGAAAGTTGTTTATTGAAATAGCAGTCCAATAAATTAATTTACATCAACTAGGCTTACAAATATTAAGATGAAAAAATAGCCTGGAATTATTTTGAAAAAAAAACAGTGTTCATCATTAATAACAGAGCCACATGTGAAGAAAATGTTAATACTAGACTGTTGAATCCTATTAACTGCAAGTCAAGCAAAAAACAAACTGCAAATGCAAGTGATAAACTTGAGGGCTTAGACAGCTTAGAAACCCAGTTCCAGTCTTCTCCAGGAGACAATGCTATGGAGTTTGACGAGGGGTTGAACTAAAGGAACATGACAGTCATATCTCTTTTATTCAAAGAATATTCGTTATGCACTTATAACATCATTGTCACACCACTTTTGAGTTGTGTTAATAATTACCATCCCTTGGGTACCACACATCAGTCACACCCTCTCAAGTTTCAGACATAAATTACTGTGTGGTGTGTGTGATTTTGTTCATTTTTTTACATCCCTGGGCTCTCCTCCTCTAACACTATTTTGTTAGTGTCTGGTTAACCAATGCATTAATAATTACAATCCATTAATGTGTCTAAATATATGCCTTCTTTCTAATAAAAATCAAGCAATGAAAACCACAGATCTGAGTAATGTTTGCAACATGCAGTTAAAGATTATCAGAATGATCATAATTCAGTAGCAGTGTAGATGTGTATTTCTTAGTGAGAGCCCAGACACACTCAGACACTTTTAGATGCGTGATTCATTCTTCCCGCATGCAACAGTTCTTGCATCTATCACTGGGTTCCCTACCTCCTTTTACATCTATGGTGACATGCCAAATGTCTCAATGTCACCATTCTTTCTCATCCTCTTCTCTCCACCAATTCTTGGATACCCCATATCCACTCTTTTGGTGGTCTTCCTCTTCTTTTTCTTCCAGGGGATTGTCATGGAAGCACTGTCTTTAGGCATTTGTCTTATTTCATTCTTTTGACATGCCGTAACCACCCAAGCTGGCTGTCTTCCATTCTGTCTGTAATATACTGGCTCTGCCTCCTTTCTCTTATTTCCTCATTTCGAGTTGGGAAATTCTACATGCTCCTCCCAAGTGGTCAATTTCTAAAGCTCTAAGTCTCTTTATACTTTCTGTGAGTTCGTAACACTCACTCCCACAACTTGTTATTGGTTGGTCAATGGATTTGTATAACTGCATTATACCAACCAAAGTACAAGATTCAGTTTTTGGATAACCATTCTTTCCTACCTGATTCATTGTTGTATAACTCTGTCACATCTTCCATCACATGGTAGGATACTACTCATATACTTAAACTGTTTACACACTTTATTTTGATGTCTGTCAATGTGCAAGTTACTTTCCTCTGCTCCTGTTCTCAAAATTAATTTTCAGATCCCACTGTTTGTACTGTTCCATTAACTTCCCAAAAAAGTAAGTAAATTTTACTAAGTTTGTAAAACCATGTTGCTAACTATATAGTTTGCCAGACAATATTTTTAAGTGTAAAAATGCTCTCTACCAAAAAAAAATTGTTCAATATGAGGACTATTTTTAATTCCACAGATATATTGTACATTTTATAAGTAATATTGATCCTTCCCTGAATGAAATGAAAAAAGCATGTTACCTATCTGTAATCACATTGAAGGCAGTGATTTTGTGACAAACACTTACAAAATATAAAATAACAGAAAATAATGTTGTGAGTGAGTTTTGATGCACAAAGAGATGTAAACAGTACAGTAATAAATTATAGGTTGGAAACAACAAACATAAATAGCAATAAAAGGCATAATCTAATGTTTTATGGCTATGGAGCCTTCAAGTTTTTCAACTCATCACTCACAATAGCAGTGTGAATTTTTCGTTCCCTTCAAGTTCTGATTTGGTTGTAATACTTAAGGGACTATTCTGTGCTACCTGCAGTCATTATTTTTTGCTGGTGGAGGAACAAGACTAGGAAAGAATAAAAGTGTGGAAGCTAATGCTGCTTTATGAGCCACTATGTGTGCCTACAAACCATTCTTGAATCATCTGCAGGTGAGCCATTGCCTTCTGTCATTTACGTTTAGAAGTGTAAATAGAACATAATAATATATATTAAATATCAAGTGTGTCAATTAAGAGTGCTCTTTTAATATGAAATGTACAAATGAGAAGAACCCATGGATGCACAAAATATTTTATATTAAAAATATTTATTATTTATCTAATACAAGCAATGCAGAAAGTTTGTCAGGCTTATCTTTGTTGCAGTCTTTGTATATAAAATTATATTGTGGATAGCTGTAAGAATTACCTTTATTGGCACATTGTACTGTCTTCTTCTTGTGCCTTTTTTATTGTAAATTTTTACTGGATGTTTTTTATTTATCGTTTTTGTATAGACAGAAATCTGTTTTTGATCATTGATGAAGAATGCAAACTAGTCAGTTCATTCTAGCACAAGAAATTACTGTTGTTGGTGCATGACATATTTCTCCGTAGCTCTGTATTTGAAGTTCATCTAAAATCATTCATTGTCCCAATGTTCCTGTGTTGATACAGACCTTTAAAAATCATGAGTGGATTCTTATTATAATCTAGTAGTGGAAATAAATACATTTTCACTATTTTTATTAAATATTTAATGTGGGTTGTATATGTACAATTTTAGTTATTACTAATAAACAAATGCTTTTGCAGAGATTGTGTCCAGAAAGTGATTTTACCTGTTCTCAGTTATTACACACTTTTCATGCTGTACAATACCACCTATGAGTCCTTGGGATTTGAATTTATGCTTGTAAATGTTAGTTCTTAAGAAAGAAAGAAATAAAAGCACGCAAAACTGCTTGTTTTATGATGGAACTATTTCTGGTGGCACATTAGTACACAACTGTGTTTTGACCTTACTCTGTGGCACGTTTAATCGAAATCAGTCAACTCATTGGCAGTGGACAAGCAGTTTCCTAAAGAGATGTTACTGCATTCCACTGGGAAATGTTCTTTATCATGAAAAGAAGAAACTGATGCTGCACCTTTGTGTACGTACCAGATAAGTTCCATTAGTGGTGGTCGCTTTCAGAGGGGGACCGTTTATTCCATGCACATCTGCATTTGTTCCTCCCGCTGTTCAGAAAATTTCTGCACATCGTTTTCCGTGGGTATTGCAGTGTGAATATGAAAATCCGTGCCATGAATGCTCTGTTTGCCATATGGTGCCTAAGAGTTATGGAGTCTTAAGAACTCTTCCATGAGGCTCCACAGGAGCACTGCTTTTTTCTTTTTTTTCTGCCTGGAGGAATGAAGAACACATCCCTTAGTAAGCTGCTCATCCAATGCCTCTGAGTTGATTAATGATGTTGAAATTCGTTTCCAGTGTAAGGATGTATTTGAAGACTTCAAAACAGCTGCTCAGTGTCATCTGTATTTTATCAGGATACATGTACGTTGTAACAAAATCTGACTGTTTATTGCTGTGACAAGTAAATTATTCATGAACTTTAAAGACAAATATGACAATGATGTAGTACCATGCATCCTAAGGACTGTCATAATCACTTAATGAGAAATACTGAAAAGACAGGAGTAGGTTTGAGAATGAACTGCAATTATAAGAGTTAAAAAGACATTAAATCAAACTAGTGGTCAATAAAGGAGTAAGGCTGTGTTGTAGTCTATCCCTGGCATTACCTACTCAGTACATTTTGCAAGCAGTAAAGAAAACCAAGAAGAAATTTGGAAAGGGAATTTCATTTCAGAGAGAGAACAAATAAAAACTTCGAGGGATGCTGATGACATTGTAATTTTGTCAGAGACAGCAAAGAACTTGGAACAGCAGCTGAATGGAATGGATAATCTCTTCAAAAGATACCTTAAAATGAGCTTCAACAAAAGTAAAACAAGGGTAAGTGAATATCATCAAATCAGGCAATGCTGAGGGAATTAGGTTAGAGAATGAGATACTATAGGTAGTTGACTTTTTTTTGCGACTTGGACACCAAAATAACTGATGTTGGCCAGTGTAGAGAGGACATAAAATGAAAGCAGGCTGTAGCAAGAAAATCATTTGTGAAAAAGAGGAATTTGTTAACACATAATATAAATTTGTGTGTTAGGAAGTCTCATTTGAAGGTACACTCTAAGACAAAAGAAAAATGATGTGCCACAAAGGAATTACGTGAATGGGATGAATCTCAGCAGATGTAATGTACATTACAGACAAACAAATGGTAATTATTTCCAAAAAACCAGATGATTTATTCAAGAGAAAGAGCTTCACCAACTGAGCAAGTCAAAAAAGGGTTGGGCAACTCTGGCCCTTATGCAAACAGTTATTCAGGTTGGCATTAACAGATAGAGTTGTTGGATGTCTGCCTGAGGGGTATCAAGCCAAATTTTGTCCAACTGGCACATTAGAGTGTCAAAATCCTAAGCTGATTGGAAGGCCCTGCCCAAAATCCATAATGCCTCAAACTTCACAATTGGTGAGAGATCTAGCGACTTGCTGGCCAATTCAAAGTTTGGCGAGGACAAAGGAAGGTGGTAGAAACACTTACTGTGTGCAGGCAGGCAACAAAATGGGAGACAGAATATCGTCAAGGTACCACTGTGCTGGAAGGATTCTGTGGGTGACAACTAAAGGGGTCCTGCTATGAAAAGAAATGGCACCACACACCGTCACTCATGGTTGGCGGGTGACAGTCAGGTTGGTATCCCACCGCTGCCCAGAGAGTCTCCAGACACATCTTCCCTAGTCATCAGGGCTCATTTCGAAGTAGGACTCTTGACTGAAGACAATTCTACTCCAGTCAGTGAGATTTCGGCCAAAGACATGTGGAGATGAGAAGGTACTGAATGAACTGAGGAAAAATGAAATTTATGGCACAACTTGACTATAAGTAGGGATTATTTAATAGAACATATACTGTGGCTGACATCAAGGAATCTTCAGTTTGGTAACTAGAGGCTAAAACTGCAGAGGGGGGCCAAGAGGTGAATACAGTATAAAAGTTCAGACTGATGTAGATTGCAGTAGTGATGCAGAGGTGAAGGGGATTGGACATAAGAAACTTTAGTGGAGAGCAGCATTAACCAGTCTTTGAACCAAAGATCTGATCAACAAATCATCATTTCTATAGTCAATAAATTTAATAAAAGTTTTTGCAATACAGGAAATTAGATAGTTAAAGCTCTTGCAGGGAGTGGTTCAGATAGTAATTTAAGGAAGGAAAGTGTTAAATACAGAAATAGAGAATATTAGGAGAGTGCCAGCAGTAAGAGTGGCCATATAAAGGAAATGGAACACTGAAAATTTCTGGAAGAATGTACACAATTTAGGAGAAAAGCTCACCAAATAGTAGACATGATGAGTCATCGAGCACATAAAAGAGACTAAAAACTTCAGAACAACGTTAGTATCAGGAATCTCCACCTTGTGGATAACATAAAATATAAATAACTATGAAACATCAACACATCTGATTTATAGAATTTGGCAAATTGGTAGGAACATTGGAAATTATCGTATTCTGTTTAGTGAAATTTTGTAATTAACAAGTAATGAAATCGTGTAATACAATGTTACTCAATTTCTTCTGTTAGCCAAAAATACCCGAAATAACATGTGAACTGCTACTGTCAATCTGTAAGACAAATGTACGTAATAGAAGTCTTTAATCTTCAAAGTAATTAAAATACTTTACAGAATAATGCAGCCTACAACACGTCAACAAAACTATCAAAAAGTACTTTTACTCTGAAGGACTGAACTACATTTATTCTAATACAAGGATATAATCATATATACGATCCTGCAGTGCCTGTGTTATTCCAAATTACGATGCTGTGTTCCTTGAGACATGCATCCATGAAGGAACAGGTGGCATCGTGATTCTGAATAACAGAGGTGCTACAATATCATATTTATACACCGACACTGGGCGAGTGACTTTCAAGTAAAATGCATCCCCTTGTATGGGAATATATATAGTGGATGTATGAGTACAAGTTGTAGACACATGGAAGTTTGGGTCTGGCCATGAGTCGTGCTCGGATAGCCTATCAGTAAGGTGACTGCTAAAACGAGGTATGAAAGCTGAAACTGATTTTGTCTTCATATAATTAAGAAATCTAAGATATTCAATTGTTTACTTGAAATGTTTGACGTAAACTTCAGTAATGACATTGTTATTTGTGGAAACTGTTTGTCTAAAAGTGATAAGTGTATTTGAAAATATTTTGTAGGTATGTCAGATTGTTTTAATGTGGTAATTTTTAATTCTAATCCCAAAAAATATATAACATCAATGATGAAAGAATTGTTTGAAAAGCTATATATAAATGGAAGTTGGCTCACTGGGCATAATTGTTTATAGAAGTTTTGTGATGTACCACCTATGTCACTTTGTGCAATAAAAATGCAATCAAAAGTATAAAAACTTATCTTTTCCTTAATCCACATGTGGGGATATCGGACATAGGAACATCTCTGACAGGTGCAGAGTGGGCAATCTTTGGACCGAGTGTGAAGAATGACATTTTGCTCTTAACTGGTGTTTGATGTAGATGGTTGTAAAGTTACTATCTCATATAAAGCGTATGTACATTAACAGGGTCGCATATTATTGGAAGAGTATTTCCTGCTGAACTGTGGTCCACTCTTCCTATACTGGTGACCCCTCATCCGTCATGAAACATGCATTAAATTCACTACTCTACATTAACTTGGTTAAGTTTGTTATGTTGCAACACTGTGGTCCTTATACAACACATCGCCTGTCCTGCCAACTCTGGATTATAGTGTGAACAGGATGTGCATCATCACGCAAATACAATGGTGAAAACTGAATGCACTGACAATTCGTGCCTCAAACCTATGGATGGCACTGGTCTAACCATGCCTCAATAATGGCAGGCAACAATGAATCTTCTCTTGTACTTTGAGGAAAATAACCAACAAAGTTTGCAACATAACTGTAATGCCACTTTCATGTCGTCTGCACCAAGAATCAGATATGAGCAACCGCTTACTGTGTCTTCACAACCAGTTGTGCACCATGTACAATTTAGCAGCCATGTTGCCTGGTACACCGAACAATACTACAGTTATTTCTTCTGCTTCACCACTGAGGCTCAACTCACACCTCAAAGTACCACAGTTCAGCCCCACCCACCCAGCTTTGAGGTTCACGATGACAGAGAGCATTTTCATAAGCAACCAGCATTTTAAACAATGATTCAAAGTATGTTAACCTGCTTTGCCATCTGATGGGACAGCCTGAACTAATCAGCACACCTTATCCTGTCTCCACCACATACAAACAAGTAGAGCATAGCAAAGACAATTCTCTTGCAAAGACTTTATTGAACCCCAGAACAACAGCTGCAGGAGGCTATCTACAAACAGAATCTCCTTGACAAAATGTCCTCACGACTTTGGCATTGTATCCACACAACTATGGCTCATACTCTGTCAGAAAAACCTTATGAACCCTATGGATCATCAAGTTACTGACCGAGACGCAATGGTGATGATCACACACAAGCCCGAACCTCTATAAAAATGACGCACTGGCTGATCACATGTCCTTGATGATCAACCGCTCCTGAATATTAAAAAGACAGAAGGACGCCAGCCTGCTACTTTGAAAGACATGTCGTACTCCACTTGTTTCCAGTTCAGCCAGCTAGACACAACCCGAGGATGAAGTCGCACCACCTCAGTGGCCAACAACATCTCCTAAAACAACAGCCTTGTCTGCGCCATGGACCAATGATGCACAGCTGGCCAATGGCCATTGATCTCCTAGTTCCACAGTCAATCTGGACATGCTGCTCTCAAGTGGATTGAAATAGGTGCTTCGGCCTGCCCCAAGGAGCAAATTCGCCTACCCCATCCGTGTCTAGCACCAACACATGTTGCTACCATGACAACGATGCAAGGATGCCTCTTTGTGCCTGACATCACCACACAGTGTTCAGTGCATCTGGACTTTCTACAGTCCTGTCAGCTGTCATCCAATGTAGGCACTGATGCATCGTGCTCCTGGGAACCATATCAAGGGACTTTATACTATGACCATGCTTACTGGGCCCCATCTGCCTCAATGCCTCACCACCAACAATTCCTCTTCTGAAACACTCCATTCCCTATTGTTAGAAAGTAATTTCACCATCCACATCACCACATCAACTGCAACACATAGTCACAGGCATTATGTGTTGAAAACAAAGACTTCCAACACCACATTAGAGAGACAGAGGAAGCTCTCACATCAGTGGACGAGCAATTAAGCATCCTACACTCTCAATGGCCATCTGCAGCACATGGGATGGGCTGCTGTCTTCAACCTTGACCCCTTTCCACTCAGTCACATTCTGTGCACAACAGTCACCTCACTGCAGTGCATGCCAGCACCTGCTGACAACTGTCACTACAACATTAACACACCACCATGTGCTGCACTTGTAAACATTTGAATGGACCCACCCACCTCCTGTACTCAGACATATGCAAGTGCAGTGCTAGTCAAAACTATGCACCGAATCTTGACCTCCCATTCGTCACAAACACAAGGCTGCAGGATGCTCAACTCCAGAACTGTAGATGGCAGCTGCGCTTTACCTAACATATAAGACTTGATGCCCATGCACACTGACATAATGGTATTCAGTGTCATTGATTGTAAGATGGCATATTTACAAATCCCAATTAACCGAGAAGACATCCCAAAAATGTTGGTAATGACCACATTTTGACTGTGCGAATATCTCTTTATGCTGTATGGCCTCAAGAACAATGCACGAATATGAAAATATTTCATTCACGCCCTACTCTTTCAATTTCCATACTGTTACAGCTGTCTCGGTGACTTACTCATCATCTCCAACACACATGAAGAACATTTGCATCACTTAGAACACGTTCATCACCTAGAACGAGCTCCAGCTGCACTATGACAAGGTAGTGGTGTCATTAATGAAGCAAAATCTTAGGCTATTCGCTCAGTGTGTGAAGCATCAAACCAACAGCGGAACACATGGATATAGTGAAAGACCTGCCACTTCCAGAAACTTTGCACAATCTGTGGTGCTTCCTTGGAATCCTTAATTGCTATTGGTGACACCTCCCTCACGCAGCTGTATTGCAGCCTCCTCTCACAAATGCCTTATTTGGAAAAAACAAACCTGGCAAAAAGAAAATCACATGACGTACAGTGATGATAGAAGCATTCAAACATTGGGTGAAGAACTGTTTAGCATCAGCCGTTGCTTTGATACACCCTAACCCCGAAGTACGACTCACACTCATGAATGATGCAAGTGACACTGTGGTGGGGGCTGTGCTTCAGTAAGTAGTAGACCACCTCCAATTTTTATCAAATTTGGTGTGTTCATTGCAACATGTTGAGAGAATGAAAAATGCCAATTTTGGAATTGTAGCACAAGTACAACAAAGATTTGACAAACACTGCTGACAAAACAGCTGTAACTTCTGTTCTAATAGAGACAGAACTGTGAAACATGTAATTTTTGAAAAGGCTAAGGACAAGGTTTCAAATTATATCCAACATGGCCATATTTAAACAATGTATATGCCTTTGACTGTGACTATCTCAAATATCTCCTTCAAAATTTCTGAAAAAAATATATATTTGCTTCATGTTACACTACAGAACATCGTAAAAAATCAAAGCTGGGATAATATTTGAATTAGGAGATACGAATCTATGGCTCTCTGATATAATAAAGCAATACAAATTGAATGCAAACTACAACAAAATGACACAAAGTACTGAAAAACATGTTAACTATCAAAAAGATGGTCTTGACAGCAATGAACAATAAGGTAGCTCTGTGAACAGGTTTTTGTAATATGCAAAATGCTAATGTGGTTTTGTGTGATCAGTGGTATAGCAACACACCACAAAATGTGACAGATGTTAGAAAAAACTGACAAACAAGTAGAGCATAGCAAAGACAATTCTCTTGCAAAGACTTTATTGAACCCCAGAACAACAGCTGCAGGAGGCTATCTACAAACAGAATCTCCTTGACAAATTCCGTCAATGAAGCATCAAACCAACAGCGGAACACATGGATATAGTGAAAGACCTGCCACTTCCAGAAACTTTGCACAATCTGTGGTGCTTCCTTGGAATCCTTAATTGCTATTGGTGACACCTCCCTCACGCAGCTGTATTGCAGCCTCCTCTCACAAACCTCCTTAACTCCTCGGATGAGTCAGACACATCTGCAACTCCAGATATTGGTTTAGTTGCATTAAATGACAGTCTTGTATCTCTTGACAAGCGACCAGTGAAAAAGACGAGACTGAAAGCGAACACTTGCACAGAAAAAAATTGGAAAAGTGTCAAAGTTATTTCAAAGTAATGTGAAAAAATGCAGAGTGTGAAACAATTGTGGAATCTGAAACTATAATGCAACTGAAAGAGAAACTCAGTACTAGCAACACAAACAGTGAGATTATCTGAGTAAAATATTGACACTACTTCTGAAAAGTTGGAACATTTGAAGGACTGAAAATTAATTTAGAACCTCAAACTATTTAGTGAGAAAAGCAAAATAACTGGTCAAGGAATGTGATATCTTAGTCACTCCTAATCTGAGAGCTAGATTGTCCTAAGTGAACATGTGAGCTGTGTCATAGAATTATACAGCAGAGAAGATACATACCACTGTTTGCCTGGGAAGAAGGATGTTGTTTTAGTCAAGGAAAACACTTTCAGGTTTAATAAACAAAAATAACTGGTGATGGGCAACCTGAATGAGTTGTATCAAACATTCAAAGATAAACATCGATGAGTGAAAGCCAAATTATCAAATTTTGCCAGTTACAACCCAAGAACAGTGTTCTGGCTGATGTGCGCATAGTTCATGTATTTGCAGTAGTCACCAAAAAGAGAACCTCATGATGGAAGGTTCCAGACTGAAGGAGTTGACACATGATGCTGACTCTCAACTTGTACACATACAAACACTGTCTCACTCAGATCATTTATAATCATGATGGAAATATATTGCAACAAATAGTCCACATCGAAACTGGTATCAGTGACCATGACGCAATTGTGGCAAGAATGATTACCGAAATACAAAGGGAAACTAAAACAAGCAAAAAGATATATGAGTATGTTGTTGTTGTTGTGGTCTTCGGTCCTGAGACTGGTTTGATGCAGCTCTCCATGCTACTCTATCCTGTGCAAACTTTTTCATCTCCCAGTACCTACTGCAACCTACATCCTTCTGAATCTGCTTAGTGTATTCATCTGTTGGTCTCCCTCTACGATTTTTACCCTCCACGCTGCCCTCCAATACTAAATTGGTGATCCCTTGATGCCTCAGAACATGTCCTACCAACCGATCCCTTCTTCTGGTCAAGTTGTGCCACAAACTTCTCTTCTCCCCAATCCTATTCAATACTTCCTCATTAGTTATGTGATCTACCCATCTAATCTTCAGCATTCTTCTGTAGCACCACATTTCGAAAGCTTCTATTCTCTTCTTGTCCAAACTATTTATCGTCCATGTTTCACTTCCATACATGGCTACACTCCATACAAATACTTTCAGAAATGACTTCCTGACACTTAAATCAATACTGGATGTTAACAAATTTCTCTTCTTCAGAAACGCTTTCCTTGCCATTGCCAGCCTACATTTTATATCCTCTTTACTTCGACCATCATCAGTTATTTTGCTCCCCAAATAGCAAAACTCCTTTACTACTTTAAGTGCCTCATTTCCTAATCTAATTCCCTCAGCATCACCCGACTTAATTAGACTACATTCCATTATCCTTGTTTTGCTTTTGTTGATGTTCATCTTATATCCTCCTTTCAAGACACTGTCCATTCCATTCAACTGCTCTTCCAAGTCCTTTGCTGTCTCTGACAGAATTACAATGTCATCGGCGAACCTCAAAGTTTTTATTTCTTCTCCATGAATTTTAATACCTACCCCGAATTTTTCTTTTCTTTCCTTTACTGCTTGCTCAATGTACAGATTGAACAACATCGGGGAAAGGCTACAACCCTGTCTTACTCCCTTCCCAACCACTGCTTCCCTTTCATGTCCCTCGACTCTTATAACTGTCATCTGGTTTCTGTACAAATTGTAAATAGCCTTTCGCTCCCTGTATTTTACCCCTGCCACCTTCAGAATTTGAAAGAGAGTATTCCAGTCAACATTGTCAAAAGCTTTCTCTAAGTCTACAAATGCTAGAAACGTAGGTTTGCCTTTCCTTAATCTTTCTTCTAAGATAAGTCTTAAGGTCAGTATTGCCTCACGTGTTCCAGTGTTTCTACGGAATCCCAACTGATCTTCCCCGAGGTCGGCTTCTACCAGTTTTTCCATTCATCTTTAAAGAATTCGCGTTAGTATTTTGCAGCCAAGGCTTAGTAAACTGATAGTTCGGTACTTTTCACATCTTTCAACACCTGCTTTCTTTGGGACTGGAATTATTATATTCTTCTTGAAGTGTGAGGGTATTTCGCCTGATTCATACATCTTGCTCACCAGATGGTAGAGTTTTGTCAGGACTGGCTCTCCCACGGCCGTCAGTAGTTCCAATGGAATATTGTCTACTCCGGGGGCCTTGTTTCGACTCAGGTCTTTCAGTGCTCTGTCAAACTCTTCACGCAGTATCATATCTCCCATTTCATCTTCATCTACATCCTCTTCCATTTCCATAATATTGTCCTCAAGTACATCGCCCTTGTATAGACCCTCTATATACTCCTTCCACCTTTCTGCTTTCCCTTCGTTGCTTAGAACTGGGTTTCCATCTGAGCTCTTGATATTCATACAAGTCGTTCTCTTATCTCCAAAGGTCTCTTTAATTTTCCTGTAGGCGGTATCTATCTTACCCCTAGTGAGATAGGCCTCTACATCCTTACATTTGTCCTGTAGCCATGCCTGCTTAGCCATTTTGCACTTCCTGTCAATCTCATTTTTGAGACGTTTGTATTCCTTTTTGCCTGTTTCACTTACTGCATTTTTATATTTTCTCCTTTCGTCAATTAAATTCAATATTTCTTCTGTTACCCAAGGATTTCTACTAGCCCTCGTCTTTTTACCTACTTGATCCTCTGCTGCCTTCACTACTTCATCCCTCAAAGCTACCCATTCTTCTTCTACTGTATTCATTTCCCCCATTCCTGTCAATTGCTCCCTTATGCTCTCCCTGAATCTCTGTACAACCTCTGGTTCTTTCAGTTTATCCAGGTCCCATCTCCTTAAATTCCCACCTTTTTGCAGTTTCTTCAGTTTTAATCTACAGGTCATAACCAATAGATTGTGGTCAGAGTCCACATCTGCCCCTGGAAATGTCTTACAATTTAAAACCTGGTTCCTAAATCTCTGTCTTACCATTATATAATCTATCTGATACCTTTTAGTATCTCCAGGGTTCTTCCATGTATACAACCTTCTTTCATGATTCTTAAACCAAGTGTTAGTTATGATTATGTTGTGCTCTGTGCAAAATTCTACCAGGCGGCTTCCTCTTTCATTTCTGTCCCCCAATCCATATTCACCTACTATGTTTCCTTCTCTCCCTTTTCCTACACTCGAATTCCAGTCACCCATGACTAATAAATTTTCGTCTCCCTTCACAATCTGAATAATTTCTTTTATTTCATCATACATTTCTTCAATTTCTTCGTCATCTGCAGAGCTAGTTGGCATATAAACTTGTACTACTGTAGTAGGTGTGGGCTTCGTATCTATCTTGGCCACAATAATGCGTTCACTATGCTGTTTGTAGTAGCTTACCCGCATTCCTATTTTCCTATTCATTATTAAACCTACTCCTGCATTACCCCTATTTGATTTTGTGTTTATAACCCTGTAGTCACCTGACCAGAAGTCTTGTTCCTCCTGCCACCGAACTTCACTAATTCCCACTATATCTAACTTCAACCTATCCATTTCCCTTTTTAAATTTTCTCACCTACCTGCCCGATTAAGGGATCTGACATTCCACGCTCCAATCCGTAGAACGCCAGTTTTCTTTCTCCTGATAACGACATCCTCTTGAGTAGTCCCCGCCCGGGGATCCGAATGGGGGACTATTTTACCTCCGGAATATTTTACCCAAGAGGACGCCATCGTCATGTAATCATACAGTAAAGCTGCATGCCCTCGGGAAAAATTACGGCTGTAGTTTCCCCTTGCTTTCAGCCGTTCGCAGTACCAGCACAGCAAGGCCGTTTTGGTTATTGTTACAGGGCCAGATCAGTCAATCATCCAGACTGTTGCCCTTGCAACTACTGAAAAGGCTGCTGCCCCTCTTCAGGAACCACATGTTTGTCTGGCCTCTCAACAGATACCCCTCCGTTCTGGTTGCACCTACGGTACGGCTATCTGTATCGCTGAGGCATGCAAGCCTCCCCACCAACGGCAAGGTCCATGGTTCATGGGGGGATATGAGTATATGTTCAGTAAACTAAATAAAAAATAAATAGTGTCTTATCTCAGGGCTATAGATAGAGAGATGCTGAATGAAACGTGTTTGGCTGTCAAGAGAGCAATGCGTGATGCCTTCAATGACTGCCATAGCAGAATATTGTCAAATGACCTTTCACAGAACCCAAAGAAATTCTTGTCACATGTTAAGGCTGTTAATGGCACCCAAGTTAGTGTTCAGTCCCTAGTGAATAAGACAGGAACTGAAATTGAGGTTAGCAAAGTAAAACCTGAAATGCTTAATTCTGTTTTCAAATGTTCCTTTACAAAGGAAAGCCCAGGAGAATTGCCCCAGTTTAATTCTCATACCACTGAAAAAATGAATTAAATAAGTATTAGTGTCAGTAGTGTTGAGAAACAGCTGAAACCATTAAAATTGAACAAAGTTCCAGGTCCTGACGGAATCCCTGTCAGATTCTATACTGAAATTGCTGCTGAGGTAGCCCCTCTTCTAACTGTGATCCATATTAGATCTTTCGAACAAAAAACCATACCCAGTTTTTGGAAAAAGTCACAGGTCTACAAGAAGGGTAGTAGGATCCACAATACTGCCATCCATTATCCTTGACATCGACTTGTAGAATCTTAGAACACATTCTGAGCTCAAACATAATGAGATGTGAACAGAATGAGCTCATCAATGCCAACCAGCATGGATTTTGGAAACATCAGTCACATGAAACCCAGTTATCATTAGATGTAGAAGTAACTTCGGGCGTGCCCCAGGGAAGTGTGTTGGGCCCTTTGCTGTTCATGTTAATGACCTTACAGATAATAGTAATAGTAAAATCAGGCTTTTTGCATATGATGCAGTTATCTACAATGAAGTAGCTGCATAAATATTCAGTCAGGTCTTGATAAGACTTGAAAATTGTGCAGAGATTGGCAACTTGTTTTAAATGTTCAGAAATGTAAAATTTTGCACTTCACAAAATGAAAAATCATGGTATCATGTGACTATAATATCAATGAGTCACTGTTGGAATTGGCCTACTCATACAAATACCAGAGTTTAACACTTAGTAGGGATATGAAATCAAATGTTCACATAGTTTCAGTTGTGGGTAAATCAGGGCAGGGATGGTTATCTGTCAGGGACCAGAAAATGTGGCATCCATTTTTGCCAAATTCACATACATATTTGGCAAAGCTCCTATCTATTTTTGCCAAAATTCATGCCTATTTTTTGGTTGTAAATGATTAGACACACAAATTTAAAAGGTAGTCATGTTACATGAAGACAAACAAAGCCTTAATTATTTGAAATTGACTGTCAAAAAAATTACTGATTGACAACTTTTTGACTGAAATGTTTGCTACTGCAAAAACTTCAACAGCTTTTTGTTCCAAACGGGCCTTTGTTTTCTTCATTTGGCTGTATTTAAACTTTCAGAAATGATTGTTCTTTTGAAAAGCAGTAGCATTTTCCCAATGGTGAACTGAATGCATCTCCAATTTAAGGTGTTTCTGGACATTATTTGTCTTTTTCTGCTCAATTCGATGATTACAAAATCAGGAGACTTACTTTTGAAGACTGTTAATTTTGACCTTTTGTGGGCATCCACTGCCATGCAACCAATGCTTGAAAATGCTATGGATAGGACTGACAAGGCACTTAACATAGAAGTAGAACCAAACATACGGCAACTCTATCTTAACATTAGGGAAAGAATTTCGGTGCTGTTGATAAACATTACAGATTTTGTTTCCCTATTGCTGTAGTGTAGAATGTGGGCACTATAGGCTACAATGGTAGATGGCCATGAGTGTAAACAAACTAGAATTTTGATTGCAGTGCAGGGAAACAAGCCCCATCTTCCTTTCGCAGGGCAGCAGCCTACAGCAGAACTTACACATTATTACAGGGACCACCAATCTCTCATGGTGTTGTAAGGGTCATTATCAAAATCCGTGATAGACCACGATTAGTTGCTTCACTTATTTCAAAATAAAAATAAAACAATGAGTGACACACAAAACAAAGCATTTGGAGATGGCTACCACACAGTTGCAGGTTAGCAGAATATTAATAACAATGTTGTTCAGTCTATCAGTATTCAATGCACCCACATTTCAAAATGCCTGCCGCCATTGGATAAGCAGCTGCCAGCAGCAAGTCGTATACTCTTAGCTCACTTATTTGTTACATAGTTTAATTAATTTCTTTGCATGTTTTTGGGTACTTGCATTGTTTAATTCATAAATTTGTGGCATATTATAGTATTTGAGAGTTGTAGTATTGTGCTTTAGTACCTGAATAGTGTAAATTCACGTAGTCGTCTGTCTTCTGTTTTTGTTTTGAACGGCCAGTGTTGGTTGGTCACAGTCAGTGTGCTCTCTGCCGCCGTTGGATAAGCAGCTGCCAGCAGCAAGTCGTATATACTTAGCTCACTTATTTGTTACATAGTTTAATTCTTAATTTCTTTGCATGTTTTTGGGTACTTGCATTGTTTAATTCATAAATTTCGGGTGTATTATAGTATTTGATAGTTGTAGCATCGCATATTAGTACCTGAATAGTGTTAAATCGCATTGTCTCCTCCTGCCGCCGAACAGTGTGTCAGCAGTGCGCAAGTACCAGCATTACTGCATTTACTAGGCAATCTTCTATTTTAATAATCATTTAAGTTTTGTGTCGAATTGTTTGTGCTCTCTGTAGATTAGTTCATACGTTCTTTGCACAACAGTTTTTAGCATGGATAGGGACTGTGACTGCTGCATTCGGATGCGGGCTGAGTTGGCATCCCTTTGCTCCCAGCTTCAGGAAGTGTTGGCTTCGGTCACACGGCTTGAGGCTGTTGCCAATGGGCATCACTGTGGGGGTCTGGATGGGGGTTTGTCGGGGACGGCCAGCTCGTCCCACGCATCCCCCGATCAGACTACGGCTTTGGCTGCCCGGGATACTGCCCACATTGAGGCTGACCCCTCACCCATGGTAGAGTGGGAGGTCGTCTCGAGGTGTGGCAGGGGGTGAAAGACATTCTGGAGGGCTGAATGGAAGGCCTCTCCAGTTTGTCTGACGAACCGGTTTCAGGCTCTATCTCTGGCTGATACTGATCTTCGGCTGGACATGGCTGCTTGTCCTGTTCCAGAGGTTGCCCCCTCAGTCTGCAAGATCCGGGCGGTTGCAGAGGGTGGGCTTACTGGTAGTTGGAAGCTCCAACATCAGGCATGTAATGGGGACCCTTAGGGATATGGCAGCAAGAGAGGGGAAGAAACCCAATGTGCACTCCGTGTGCATATCAGGGAGAGTCATTCCAGATGTGGAAAGGGTCCTTCCAAATGCCATGAAGGGTACATGGTGCACCCATCTGTAGGTGGTCACTCATGTCGGCACCAATGATGTGTGTTGTTATGGATCAGAGGAAATCCTCTCTGACTTCCGGCAGCTATCTGATTTGGTGAAGACTGCCAGTCTTGCTAGCGGGATGAAAGCGGAGCTCACCATCTGCAGCATCGTCAACAGGACTGACTGCGGACCTTTGGTACAGAGCCGAGTGGAAGGTCTGAATCAGAGGCTGAGATGGTTCTGCGACCATGTGGGCTGCAGATTTCTCAACTTGCGCAATAGGGTGGTGGGGTTTCGGGTTCCTCTGGATAGGTCAGGAGTCCACTACACACAGCAGGCGGCTACACGGGTAGCAGGGGTTGTGTGGCGTGGGCTGGGTGGTTTTTTAGGTTAGATGGCCTCGGACAAGTACAGAAAGGGCAACAGCCTCAAAGGGTGCAGGGCAAAGTCAGGACATGCAGGGACCAAGCAGCAGTCGGTATTGTAATTATAAACTTTTGAAGCTGCATTGGTAAAGTACCGGAACTTCAAGCACTGATAGAAAGCACCGAAGAAGAAATCGTTATAGATATGGAAAGCTGGCTGAAGCCAGAGATAAATTCTGCCAAAATTTTTACAAAGGCACAGATGGTGTTTATAAAGAATAGATTGTATGCAACTGGTGGAGGTGCGTTTGTCACTGTTAGTAGTAGTTTATCCTGTAGTGAAGTAGAAGTGGATAATTCCTGTGAATTATTACAGGTGGAGGCTACACTCAACAACCGAGCTAGGTTAATATTTGGCTCCTTTTACCGACCTCCAGACTCAGCAGCGTTAGTGGCAGAACAACTGAGAGAAAATCTGGAACACATTTCACATAAATTTTTTCAGCATGTTATAGTCTTAGGTGGAGATTTCAATTTACAGATGTAGACTGGGACACTCAGATGTTTATGACGGGTGGTAGGGACAGAGCATCGAGTGACATTATACTGAGTGCACTATCCGAAAATTACCTCGAGCAATTAAACAGAGAACCTACTCGTGGAGATAACATCTTGGACCTACTGATAACAAACAGACCCGAACTTTTCGACTCTGTATGTGCAGAACAGGGAATCAGTGATCATAAGGCCGTTGCAGCATCCCTGAATATTGAAGTTAATAGGAATATAAAAAAAGGGAGGAAGGCTTATCTGTTTAGCAAGAGTAATAGAAGGCAGACTTCAGACTACCTAACAGATCAAAACGAAAATTTCTTTTCAAGGCAATCGTAAAATGTGTTTTAGACAGGTACGTGCCGAGTAAAACTGTGAGGGATGGGAAAAACCCACCATGGCTCAACAAGAAAGTCAGGAATCTACTGCGAAAGCAAAGAGATCTTCACTGCAAGTTTAAACGCAGCCAAAACCACTCAGACAAACAGAAGTTAAACAATGTCAAAGTTAGCGTAAGGAGGGCTATGCGTGAAGCGTTCAGTGAATTCGAAAGTAAAATTCTAAGTACCGACTTGACAGAAAATCCTAGTAAGTTCTGGTCTTACATTAAATCAGTAAGTGGCTTGAAACAGCATATCCAGACACTCTGGGATGATGATGGCATTGAAACAGAAAACACCTTCTTCCAAAGCTGTTTCACAGAGGAAGACCGCACTGCAGTTCCTTCTCTAAATCCTCACACAAACGAAAAAATGGCTGACATCAAAATAAGTGTCCAAGGAATAGAAAAGCAACTGAAATCACTCAACAGAGGAAAGTCCACTGGACCTGATGGGATACCAATTCAATTCTACACAGTGTACGCAAAAGAACTTGCCCCCTTTCTAACAGCCGTGTACCGCAAGTCTCTAGAGGAACGGAAGATTCCAAATGATTGGAAAAGAGTACAGGTAGTCCCAGTCTTCAAGAAGGGTCGTCGAGCAGATGCGCATAACTATAGACCTATATCTCTGACATCGATCTGTTGTAGAATTTTAGAACATGTTTTCTGCTTGCGTATCATGTCATTTCTGGAAACCCAGAATCTACTCTGTAGGAATCAACATGGATTCTGGAAACAGCGATCGTGTGAGGCCCAACTCGCTTTATTTGTTCATGAGACCCAGAAGATATTAGATACAGGCTCCCAGGTAGATGCCATTTTCCTTGATTGCCGGAAGGCGTTCGATACAGTTTCGCACTGTCAACTGATAAACAAAGTAAGAGCCTACGGAATATCAGACCAGCTGTGTTGCTGGATTGAAGAGTTTTTAACAAACAGAACACAGCATGTTGTTCTCAATGGAGAGACATCTACACACATTAAAGTAACCTCTGGCATGCCACAGGGGAGTGTTATGGGACCAATGCTTTTCACAATATGTGTAAATGACCTAGTAGATAGTGTCAGAAGTTCCATGCAGCTTTTCGCTGATGATGCTGTAGTAAACAGAGAAGTTGCAGCATTAGAAAATTGCAGCGAAATGCAGGAAGATCTGCAGTTGATAGGCACTTGGTGCAGGGAGTGGCACCTGACCCTTAACATAGACAAATGTAATGTATTGTGAATACATAGAAAGAAGGATCCTTTATTGTATGATTATATGATAGTGGAACAAACAATGGTAGCAGTTACTTCTGTAAAATATCTGCGAGTATGCGTGCGGAACGATTTGAAGTGGAATGATCATATAAAATTAATTGTTGGTAAGGCGGGTGCCAGGTTGAGATTCATTGTGAGAGTCCTTAGAAAATGTAGTCCATCAACAAAGGAGTTGGCTGACAAAACACTCATTCAACCTATGCTTGAGTATTGCTCATTAGTGTGGGATCCATACCAGGTCGGGTTGACAGAGAAGATAGAAAAGATCCAAAGAAGAGCGGCACGTTTCGTCACAGGGTTATTTGGTAAGCGTGATAGCGTTATGGAGATGTTTAGCAAACCCAAGTGGCAGACTCTGCAAGAGAGGTACTCTGCATCGCAGTGTATCTTGCTGTCCAGGTTTCAAGAGGGTATGTTTCTGGATGAAGTATCGAATATATTGCTTTCCCCTACTTATACCTCCCAAGGAGATCACAAATGTAAAATTAGAGAGATTCGAGCATGCACAGAGGCTTTCCAGCAGTCGTTCTTCCCGCGAACCATAGGCGACTGGAACAGGAAAGGGAGGTAATGACAGTGGCACGTAAAGTGCCCTCCGCCACACACCGTTGGGTGTAGATGTAGATGTAGATCACTCACGTGTGGACTACCACATATCACCTACAGAGTAATGGCCTCATTCAGAAGTTGCACAAGATCATGAAAGTGGCTCTGATGTGCTACTGCCATTCCTGTACTGAGGCACTCCCATGGGACCTGCTTGGAATCTGCTCAGCATACAAGGATGACCTACAGGTGTCTTTAGCAGAAGTGGTCTATGGTGAGCCACTTGTCTTGCCCGTAGCCTTTGCTCAGCCTACAGTTGGAGCAAAACAGACAGACTTAGTGCATCATGTTCAGAATCATATTCAGAAGATGCATGTCCCATCCCCCACAACTCATTTGACCCCAAAAATGTTTATATGCAAGGACCCTGCTCCTGAAACTTGGTCATGTTGTGAGACAATGCCATACGATCGGCTCTGCAGCCCCCTTATCCAGGCCTGCACAGTGTGCTTAAATGTGGTCCACAGACAGTCAACATTCTCATGCACATGAAATCTATGACCATCTAACTTGCTCAGCTTAAACCTGCTCAGATGCTCAAGGATAACTCTGCCTCAACACACCCAGACGTTGGCACACCTGTCATGAGAACAATGACCAACACAGATCACTTGCATCACCCCAGCCTTCAGATCTGATATGAGCCAGGAGGACTGTGATGGAGCTTTCACCTCCACCTTCCTGCATCTGTTGCACCATCTGTCACACTACCACACATACAGCATCATCACATCATATGGCAACATGGAAAATGGTCTGGTCATGCATCTCACAGAGTCAGCCATAGCACGACCACTCACATGCAGCTGTGCAAGCCAATGTCCTCTGACCACCACAACCAACAGTATTCTGCCTGTTGGAGGGCTCTGTAGGAATACCGCTCTCCATGACACCCAAATGTCTATGGCTGATGCACAGTGGATGACCTTTGAACAGAGAGAGAAGAATGACAATGCATTCTCAACTAGTATTCAATGAAAATGGATGTAAAATTACTATCTCAAATAAAATGTATGTACATTAACTATGTCGCGTATTATTTATTGCAAGAATAGTTTCTGCTGTACCATGGTCCACTCTTCCTGCACATGTAGCATGCTGAAAGGAACTAAAATATGAATCAAGTTCTTGGGAAGTACTCCAGGACAATGAGCAGGTATCATTTAAGTATCCTGAGATGCATCACCCAAATAGACTGTTCACATTTCGTGGCATTTAGAATTAAAGTAAGTTTATATTATTTCAACCGTAGCAAGTTACATAAAGTCATTTTCTTTTAAAGTAGTAGATATTACATAACAAAGTGTTGAATTATATGGAACTGAAAAGGGAGAGAAGGAAACATGGTAGGTGAATATGGACTGGGGCTAAGAAATGAAAGAGGAAGCTGCCTGGTAGAATTTTGCACACAGCACAACTTAATCATAGCTAACACTTGGTTCAAGAATCATAAAAGTAGGTTCTATACATGGAAGAAGCCTGGAGATACTGACAGGTTTCAGATAGATTATATAATAGTAAGACAGAGATTTAGGAACCAGGTTTTAAATTGTAAGACATTTCCAGGGGCAGATGTGGACTCTGACCACAATCTAATGGTTATGAACTGTAGATTAAAACTGAAGAACCTGCAAAAAGGTGGGAATTTAAGGAGATGGGACCTGGATAAACTGACTAAACCAGAGGTTGTACAGAGTTTCAGGGAGAGCGTAAGGGAACAATTGACAGGAATGGGGGAAAAAATACAGTAGAAGAAGAATGGGTAGCTTTGAGGGATGAAATAGTGAAGGCAGCAGAGGATCAAATAGGTAAAAAGACAAGGGCTAGTAGAAATCCTTGGGTAACAGAAGAAATATTGAATTTAATTGATGAAAGGAGAAATATATAAAAATGCAGTAAATGAAGCAGACGAAAAGGACCACAAACGGCTCAAAAATGAGATCGACAGGAAGTGCAAAATGGCTAAGCAGGCATGGCTACAGGACAAATGTAAGGATGTAGACACTTATCTCACTAGGGGTAAGATACATACTGCCTACAGGAAAATTAAAGATACCTTTGGAGAAAAGAGAACCACTTGTATGAATATCAAGAGCTCAGATGGAAACCCAGTTCTAAGCAAAGAAGGGAAAGCAGAAAGGTGGAAGGAGTATATAGAGGGTCTATACAAGGGTGATGTTCTTGAGGACAATATTATGGAAATGGAAAAGGATGTAGATGAAGATGAAATGGGAGATATGATACTGCGTGAAGAGTTTGACAAAGCACTGAAAGACCTGAGCCAAAACAAGGCCCTGGGAGTAGACAACATTCCATTAGAACTACTAACGGCCTTGGGAGAGCCAGTCCTGACAAAACTCTACCATCTGGTGAGCAAGATGTATGAGACAGGCGAAATACCCTCAGACTTCAAGAAGATTATAATAATTCCAATCCCAAAGAAAGCAGGTGTTGACAAATGTGAAAATTACCGAACTATCAGTTTAATAAGTCACGGATGCAAAATACTAACGTGAATTCTTTACAGACGAATGGAAAAACTGGTAGAAGCTGACCTCAGTGAAGATCAGTTTGGATTCTGTAGAAATATAGGAACACGTGAGGCAATCTGACCCTATGACTTATCTTAGAAGCTAGATTAAGGATAGGCAAATCTACATTTCTAGCATTTGTAGACTTAGAGAAAGCTTTTGACAATGTTGACTGGAATACACTCTTTCAAATTCTGAAGGTGGCAGGGGTAAAATACAGGGAGCAAAAGGCTATTTACAATTTGTACAGAAACCAGATGGCAGTTATAAGAGTCGAGGAACATGAAAGGGAAGCAGTGGTTGGGAAGGGAGTGAGACAGGGTTGTAGCCTCTTGCCGATGTTATTCAATCTGTATATAGAGCAAGCAGTGAAGGAAACAAAAGAAAAATTCGGAGTAGGTATTAAAATCCATGTAGAAGAAATAATAACTTTGAGGTTCGCTGATGACATTGTAATTCTGTCAGAGACAGCAAAGGACTTGGAAGAGCAGTTGAACGGAATGGATAGTGTCTTGAAAGGAGGATATAAGATGAACATCAACAAAAGCAAAACGAGAATAATGGAATGTAGTCAAATTAAGTTGGGTGATGCTGAGGGAATCATTTTAGGAAGTGAGACACTTAAAGTAGTAAAGGAGTTTTGCTATTTGGGGAGCAAAATAACTGATGATGGTCGAAGTAGAGAGGATATTAAATGTAGACTGGCAACGGCAAGGAAAGCGTTTCTGAAGAAGAGAAATTTTGTTAACATCAAGTATAGATTTAAGTGTCAGGAAGTCGTTTCTGAAAGTATTTGTATGGAGTGTAGCCATGTATGGAAGTGAAACATGGACGATAAATAGTTTAGACAAGAAGAGAATAGAATCTTTCAAAATGTGGTGCTACAGAAGAATGCAGAAGATTAGATGGGTAGATCATATAACTAATGATGAGGTATTGAATAGGATTGGGGAGACGAGAAGTTTGTGGCATAACTTGACTAAAAGAAGGGATCGGTTGGTAGGACATGTTCTGAGGCATCAAGGGATCACCAATTTAGTACTGGAGGGCAGCGTGGAGGGTAAAAATTGTAGAGGGAGACCAAGAGATGAATACACTAAGCAGATTCAGAAGGATGTAGGTTGCAGTAGGTACTGGGAAATGAAGAAGCTTGCACAGGATAGAGTAGCATGGAGAGCTGCATCAAACCCAGTCTCAGGACTGAAGACCACAACAACAACAACAATTAATTGTTTTAGCCTCAGCAAGTTGGAATGAACTGTGATCTGAGGCAATACTGCATAAAACACACACACACATACACACATGACCACAGTCCTGGCTGCAGAGGCAGAGGCCAGTATCTCCACTAAGTCGTGAGTAGCAACCATCCTCTCATAATATTGTTACATTCCATCTGGATCTTCTATTGTTTGATAATGCTGTTTTTAGTTTCAGTTACATCAAACATATAAAAACAAGAAAGTAAAATTAAAACAGAATCTGACAAAAATGGTTGGTTGGTTGGTTTTAGGGGGGAGGAAGTTGCCAAACTGCTTGTTCATTGGTCCCTTGTTCCTATAAAACAAGTCCATGAGGGAAGAAATAAAACAAATGAGACTTGTCACTCAAAACCTTGAGAAAAAAAAACACAAGAATTACAGAAGGACAACAGACACTACACTGGACAAAATAAGACAAGAAAACCACAGAGAGACACAAAAAACAAGTATAAGGGATTGAAACAACAGAGCAGACGACCATGGCTGGCTGATCACAAGAATAAGAAAGGATAAGTCAGCCACTCTGCAACACATTAAAACCTCCAGCATAAAAGCACTAGGATAGAGAACACAGATGGACAAAGGACATGCACTAAAACTTAGATGGAACAATAAAACCTCCTCTCGTGTACAAAACATAAAACTAAATCAGCTGATGAGGTGTTGTCAGCTAAAACTAATGGCAACGAGTCTGGTAACTGAAAATTCAGTCACAGGGCAGCTAAAGCAGGACCGAGCTACAGAATGTGGGCCACCGTCAACCGACCACCACACTGAGACTTGGGTGAGTCATCACAGTGGAGGATGGCCAAAGCAGAGCTGACAGAGGACCACAGAGTTCCTATGAGAGGCCCACATGGAGCACTTCCACACATTCATAGTCTCCTTTATGGTACGAAGTTTATTGGGCATACCTAGATTATGCTATTCTGTGTCCCAAATCCCAAAATCCATGAGGTGCAATACCAAGTGCAGGTCAGTTTCAGAGGTACCAGCCTCTAGATGTGGTTTCCAAGTAGCCTGCTTAGCCAGCCTATAAGCATGCTCATTTCCTGGGATTCCAACGTGCCCCAGGGTCCAGACAAACACCACTGAACAGACAATTCCAGGGCATAGACGGACTCTTGGATGATCAGTACCAAAGAATGGCAAGGGTAGCACTGGTCAATAACGTGTAAACTACTCAAGGAGTCATTGCACATGAGGAAGGTGGCAAGGGTAGCACTGGTCAATAATGTGTAAACTACTCAAGGAGTCATTGCACAAGAGGAAGTACTCACCAGAGCAGGAATGTATATGCTCAAAAGCATGGGATATGGCCACTGGGTCTGCAGTGAAAACACTGCAGCCATCAAGCAAGGAACACTGTTCGATATGTCCTGTGTGAGCATAAATGAAGCCAATGTGACTGTCAACCATCAAACTGTCAGTGTAGACTACTTCAGAGCCCTGGGAGGCATCAAGAATCTAGAGAAAGTGACAGCAAAGATCCTCAGGAGGAACTGTCTCCTTAGGGTCAAGCAAAATGTCCAGAATAGCTATGGTCTAGGTTCTAGGTTACTTTGTTTTACTTTTCCATGTCTGGAAACCAGGTCACAAACTTTCTGCCCAGTATAGGGCCATGTCCAAGGCTTCTTTCTTGTCCAGCCATAAATCATTGGGGTTGCACCGATAAAGGCAGTTTGGGCAGGCAAGCAGATGCTCCACATCCTGCACAGTGCCATGGTCACACTTATCATCCATGGTTCCAAGACCCCACCTAACCATATTTGTCTTCACTGGGGCCATCCCTGTTCTTATTCAGTTCTGTGTCCTCCGTGTTTTCCAGTTTGTGCTTAATCCTCTGGGCAGTTCCTGTGCAGGTGGGTAATCAGCTGGTGGTTCTTCTATTACCATGGCTAAGAACCTTTTACAGGATTTCAATTGCCTGGGTTTACACTCACTGCCAAAAAGGGGATGCCGATCATCAATAGTTGGTCTGACCCTCTCTGTGAATACACGTGATGTTCTCCAAGAATTGGGATTTGCAAATCCGGCAGCTCTATATAGTTTTGGTAGGGAAGTGGGTTTCATGCATCCCGTTATTAATCTATATGTTTCATTAAGACTTTTTTTATTTCTTTTTCTTATTTTTTTTATTTATTGAGTCCTTTGATCATATGTAGTACAGTGTACAGGATGATATTGGACTTATTACTAAGTTCAAAATAATGTTGTTGTTGTTGTCTTCAGTCCTGAGACTGGTTTGATGCAGCTCTCCATGCTACTCTATCCTGTGCAAGCTTCTTCATTTCCCAGTACTTACTGCAACCTACATCTTTCTGAATCTGCTTAGTGTATTCATCTCTTGGTCTCCCTCTACGATTTTTACCCTCCACGCTGCCCTCCAGTGCTAAATTTGTGATCCCTTGATGCCTCAGAACATGTCCTACCAACCGGTCCCTTCTTCTTGTCAAGTAGTGCCACAAACTCCTCTTCACCCCAATTCTATTCAATACCTCCTCATTAGTTATGTGATCTACCCATCTAATCTTCTGCATTCTTCTGTAGCACCACATTTCGAAAGCTTCTATTCTCTTCTTGTCCAAACTATTTATCGTCCATGTTTCACTTCCATACATGGCTACACTCCATACAAATACTTTCAGAAACGACTTCCTGACACTTAAATCTACACTCAATGTTAACAAATTTCTCTTCTTCAGAAACGCTTTCCTTGCCATTGCCAGTCTACATTTTATATCCTCTCTACTTTGACCATCATCAGTTATTTTGCTCCCCAAATAGCAAAAGTCATTTACTATTTTAAGTGTCTCAGTTCCTAATCTAATTCCCTCAGCATCACCAGACTTAATTCGACTACATTCCATAACCCTCGTTTTGCTTTTGTTGATGTTCATCTTATATCCTCCTTTCAAGACACTGTCCATTCCATTCAACTGCACTTCCAAGTCCTTTGCTGTCTCTGACAGAATTACAATGTCATCGGCGAACCTCAAAGTTTTTATTTCTTCTCCATGGACATTAATACCTACTCCGTATTTTTCTTTCGTTTCCTTTACTGCTTGGTCAATATACAGATTGAATAAGATCGGGGAGAGGCTACAACTCTGTCTCACTCCCTTCCCAACTGCTGCTTCCCTTTCATGCCCCTCGACTCTTATAACTGCCATCTGGTTTCTGTGCAAATTGTAAATAGCCTTTTGCTCCCTGTATTTTACCCCTGCCACCTTTAGAATTTGAAAGAGAGTATTCCAGTCAACATTGTCAAAAGCTTTCTCTAAGTCTACAAATGCTAGAAATATAGGTTTGCCTTTCCTTAATCTATTTTCTAAGATAAGTCATAGGGTCAGTATTGCCTCACGTGTTCCAACATTTCTGCGGAATCCAAACTGATCTTCGCCGAGGTCGGCTTCTACCAGTTTTTCCATTCGTCTGTAAAGAATTCGTGTTAGTATTTTGCAGCTGTGACTTATTAAACTGATAGTTCGGTAATTTTCACATTTGTAAACACCGGCTTTCTTTGGGATTGGAATTATTATGTTCTTCTTGAAGTCTGAGGGTATTTTGCCTGTCTCATACATCTTGCTCACCAGATGGTAGAGTTTTGTCAGGACTGGCTCTCCCAAGGCCGTTAGTAGTTCTAATGGAATGTTGTCTACTCCCGGGGCCTTGTTTCGACTCAGGTCTTTTAGTGCTCTGTCAAACTCTTCACGCAGTATCGTATCTCCCATTTCATCTCTATATACTCCTTCCACCTTTCTGCTTTTCCTTCTTTGCTTTGAACTGGGTTTCCGTCTCAGCTCTTGATATTCATACAAGTGGTTCTCTTTTCTCCAAAGGTCTCTTTAATTTTCCTGTAGGCAGTATGTATCTTACCCCTAGTGAGATAAGCCTCTACATCCTTACATTTGTCCTCTAGCCATGCCTGCTTAGCCAGTTTGCACTTCCTGTCGATCTCATTTTTGAGGCGTTTGTATTCCTTTTTGCCTGCTTCATTTACTGCATTTTTATATTTTCTCGTTTCATCAATTAAATTCAATATTTCTTCTGTTACCCAAGGATTTCTACTAGCCCTCATCGTTTTACCTACTTGATCCTCTGCTGCCTTCACTACTTCATCCCTCAGAGCTACCCATTCTTCTTCTACTGTACTTACTTCCCCCATTCCTGTCAATTGTTCCCTTATGCTCTCCCTGAAACTTTGCACAACCTCTGGTTTAGTCAGCTTATCCAGGTCCCATCTCATTAAATTCCCACCTTTTTGCAGGTTCTTCAGGTTTAATCTACAGTTCATAACCAATAGATTGTGGTCAGAGTCCACATCTGCCCCTGGAAATGTCTTACAATTTAAATCCTGGTCCTGAATCTCAGTCTTACCATTATATAATCTGTCTGATACCTTCTAGTACCTCGAGGATTCTTCCATGTATAGAACCTTCTTTTATGATGCTTGAACCAAGTGTTAGCTATGATTAAGTTATGCTCTGTGCAAAATTCCACCAGCTGGCTTCCTCTTTCATTTCTCTCCCCCAATCCATATTCACCCACTATGTTTCCTTCTCTCCCTTTTCCCACTCTCGAATTCCAATCACCCATGACTATTAAATTTTCGCCTCCCTTCACTACCTGAATAATTTCTTTTATCTCATCATACATTTCATCAATTTCTTCCTCATCTGCTGAGCTAGTTGGCATATAAACTTGAACTACTGTAGTAGGCATGGTCTTCGTGTCTATCTTGGCCACAATAATGCATTCACTATGCTGTTGGTAGTAGCTTACCCGTACTCCTATTTTTTTATTCATTATTAAACCTACTCCTGCATTACCCCTATTTGATTTTGTTTTTATAACCCTGTATTCACCTGTCCAAAAGTCTTGATCCTCCTGCCACCGAACTTCACTAATTCCCACTATATCTAACTTCAACCTATCCATTTCCCTTTTTAAATTTTCTAACCTACCTGCCCGTGTGGGGTTGCTAGTCCCCCATCGGGCGCCTCCCCGGGTGGCGGATTGGGGAATGCTCTCCAGATATGGGGGGTACCGGGGAAATAAAATACCCGGGGTGGACCAAAACTAGCACGGGTAGGGAAGACTCGTTAAGCCATGGTGAAGGCAAATCCCTAGGGGTAGAGTACCCCAAAATCAAGACTCCTGGTCCTCCAGGTTGGGGGTTGTGCAGAGGGCTACCAACCCACTCATGTAAAACAATGGCCGGTCAGGACACTCAAGGTATGCCTCGGAAACAGGACAGAATTTACTGGAACAGAAATTGGCAAAGTTACAAGGATTTCTCTTTTGGTTCGTGGAATGTCAGAAGTCTATACCGCCCAGGAAGCGCACAAATACTAATAAACGAACTAGGAAAATACAAGGTACAACTGGTAGCGCTCCAAGAAATAAGATGGCAGGGAACGGGATCAATGAAAATAGGAGACGGGACAATAATGTATGGAGACTGCGGTCAGCGCCATGAATTTGGAACGGGCTTTTACATTCATAAAACAGCAATTGACACAATAAAGGAATTCAAATCAATTAATAACCGAATATCACACATTACAATTCAGGCTCAGTGGTTTGATATTACATTTATAAATGTTCATGCACCCACAGAAGATAAGGAAGATGACGTGAAAGAAGAATTTTATAGTCAACTGGAACAGACATATAATTCAATAAGTAGACATAACGTAACAATAGTGTTAGGAGACTTTAATGCCAAAGTAGGAAAAGAAGAAATCTACAAACCAACCATTGGGAATTGCAGCTTACATGATGAAAGTTCAGAGAATGGTGTGCGACTCATAAACTTTGCAATGGCAAATGGTCTCACATTAAGCAGCACAAAATTCCAACACAAACGCATTCATTTAGGGACATGGATATCACCAGATGGAAAAGTAGTGAACCAGATTGACCATGTCGCCATCCAAAGACGATTTCAAAACAGTATTAAAGATGTTAGAACTTTTAGGGGAGCAGATTGTGAGACAGATCATATGTTAATCATAGCTCAAATGAAAATAAAGCTAAAAAAGAAACAAAGTACAAATAGGGTTGAAATTAAAAGGTACGATGTAGAAAATCTGGCAGAAGAAAAAATAAAAGAAAACTTTAGGAAAGAAATGGAAATTAACCTATCGGAATCTAGACTGACACATAGTGACCAGCAAGACGTGGAAAGTAGATGGAGACACCTCAGAAACAGTATTCAAGATGTAGCTTCCAAAACTATAGGTAAAAGAAAACGAACTAACAAAATCTGGTTTAATATAAAGTGCCAAGAAAGAGTACTGGAGAGGCAAAATGCGAGGAAGGCATGGTTACAAGACATGGACAATATTACACTAAAGGAGAGATACTATAAAATCCGCAAGGAAACACAACGAACTCTAAGACAAGAGAAGAGAAAACACTACAACAACATGGTAAGAGAAGCGGAGGATGATTTCAAGCATCACAGAGCAAGGCAGATGTACCAGAATATAAAAAAGTCCTTGGGAAAATTCACTAAAAGGGAACAGTTTATAAAGGACCATAATGGGAAAATACTTACAAACAAGAATGACATACAAGAAACATGGAAGACATACTTTACACAGCTGCTCAACTGCAATGATCCACAATATTACTTTACATTTGAAGAACCAGATACAGTTGATATACAAGTCACCACACCATCAGTAAATGAAATAAGACAAACAATAAAGAAATTAAAGAACAACAAGGCCTGTGGGGAAGACCAGGTATATGCTGAGCTTTTAAAAAATGGAGGACCACAATTGGAAATAGAACTACATTCCTTAATTGAAACAATTTGGGAGACAGAAAACATACCGGCCGATTGGAAAACTGCAATTATATGCCCCATCTTTAAGAAGAATGATCCCCTTGTCTGTGATAACTACAGAGGAATTGCCCTACTCGATGTCACGTATAAAATTTTGTCGATGTGTATACTACACAGACTGATTCCCATAACCGAAGAACTGATTGGGGACTACCAATGTGGTTTCCGCACTAACAGATCCACTTTGGATCACTTATTCACATTGAGACAAATAAATGAGAAGGCATGGGAATTTAATGTAGATATGCATATTCTATTTATAGACTTCAAGAAGGCCTATGATAGCATACACCGACAGACACTCTTAAACACCATGAAAGAATTTGAAATACCATTAAAATTAATCAAATTAGTTAAAATGTGTTTGGAAGAAACCATATGCAAAGTTAAGACACCTGCAGGAGAGACTGAAAATTTTAAGGTGTACACTGGACTGAGACAAGGGGATGCCATCTCACCTATTCTATTTAATATTATCTTAGAGAAGATTGATAGAGAATTCACCAAAACTAATCCACAAGGGATCCAACTGCAGGGACAGAACATTACTAGACTTGCTTATGCAGATGATGTAGCCTTAATAAGCACTTCAAAAGCTGAATTAATCAGGATGATGCAAAATTATTACAAAATAGCTGAGAAAGCTGGACTTCATGTGAATGAAGAAAAGACAGAATATCTAGTCATAAGTAAAAAACTCCAAAAGAATACACCACTGACCGTAAATGGTCTCACTTTCAAGGCAGTTGACCACTTCAAGTACTTAGGGAGTCTTTTTAGCAGAGACAATAGAGCAGAAATAGAAATAGATGCCCGTCTAGCAGCAGCTAATAGAACTTTTTACAGCTGTATCAAAATTTTAAGGATGAGATCACTTAGTACTGAATTCAAAATCCGTTTTTATCAGTCAACTATTGTACCAGTATCATTATATGGATGTGAAGCTATTACATTCAGGAAAAAAGATGAAGAAAAACTGTTGATATTTGAAAGAAAAATACTAAGAAAAATATTTGGACCAATCTTCGATGAAAATGTCATGGAGTGGAGGATAAGGAAAAATGAAGAACTACGGGAGCTGTACAAACATAGTACCATTGTGGAAATGTTAAAGAAGAGAAGGCTGAACTGGGCTGGTCATGTAGCAAGGATGCCGGAGAACAGACTACCCAAAATAGCATCCACTAAGAAATTAGAAGGAAAGAGAAGAAGAGGAAGACCTCGAATTAGGTGGATGGAGAATATCCGGGAAGATGCAGCTAGGATGGGCATCAACTCTGATTGGACAACAATTTCCCTGGATAGAAATAATTGGAAGAGGCTCGTAGAGCAGGTGTATGGTCGATAAGGCCTTAGCCACGTGTAAAGTAAAGTAAAAGTACCTGACCCATTAAGGGATCTTACATTCCACGCTCCGATCCGTAGAACGCCAGTTTTCTTTCTCCCGGTAACGACGTCCTCTTGAGTGGTCCCCACCCGGAGATCCGAATGGGTGACTATTTTACCTCTGGAATATTTTACCCAAGAGGACGCCATCATCATTTAACCATACAGTAAAGCTGCATGTCTTGGGAAAAATTATGGCTGTAGTTTCCCCTTGCTTTCAGCCGTTCACAGTACCAGCACAGCAATGCTGTTTTGGTTAGTGTTGCAAGGCCAGATCAGTCAATCATGCACACTGTTGCCCCTGCAACTACTGAAAACGCTGCTGCCCCTCTTCCGGAACCACACGTTTGTCTGGCCTCTCAACAGATACGCTTCCGTAGTGGTTGCACCTACGGTACGGCCATCTGTATCGCTGAGGCACGCAAGCCTCCCCACCAACGGCAAGGTCCATGGTTCATGGGGGTATGATGTATCAAAATGATACATATTTAAATAATCATTTTTCAACATGCTACCAATTTCAATAGTTGTAGTTCTTACAATGATACAATGTTACAAATTACAGTAGCTTTAGTTCTTAACAGTTATTCTGGTCCAAGTATTCCTTTACTGAGTAGAAACAGTGGTACTTTAGATATTCTCTGACAGATCTTTCAAAAGCACTAATATTTTGTAAGCATTTTATACTATTTGATAGTCTATTATAGAGTTTAATACCCAGATAGCATGTACCTTTCTGATACAAACTGGTACTGGCTGGGGGTACATGCATGTTATATTTTATTTGAGTATTATAATCATGTATATCTTTGTTTTTTAAAGTATTATCATCATTTCCAATCATATACTTTTTTACGTTCATTAGTGTGTCAATAATAAACATACATGGTAGAGGTAGTACATTCAGTGCTTTAAATATTGGTTTGCAGGACTGTCAAGCACCACTCCCTGTCATAATCGTAATGGCTCTTTTTTGTATTCTGAAAGTCCCTTGAGCTGCTGGGGAATGTCCCCAGAATATGAGTCCATACTTGAGATGGGCATTGAAGTACGCACAATAGGCACACAATAGTGCCTGTTCATTTATGCATCGTTTGAGAACCCTAAGAAGATAACAGCCCGTGCTCAGCTTGGCATTAATTTGTTCTATGCGTTTGTCCCATTTTAAGTCTCTTTTTATCCAGATGCTGAGAAATTTTGTAGCCTCATCATTTGCAATAGGGTGCTGATTGATTTTTATTTCTGGATATATCAATGTGGTGTTTTGGTGGTTATGGAAATTTAAGGTTACTGTTTTGTTGTAGTTTATTATCAACTGATTTTCTGCAGTCCAGTTACTTACATGTTTTTAACTGTGTTTACTTCTTCTTGTATATCTTCATTTTTTGCTACTTTTACCAGTATTGTTGTGTCGTGAGCAAACAGTATTACTTTGTGGGAATCAATATGTATATCGAAATCATTGATATATAACAAGAAAATTAGGGGTCCCATTACCGACCCTTGCGGTACCTTGTAAGTGATTGGGCTTTCTGATGATACATATTCTGTGATTATTCATGCTTTGTCATCTATATGTCTGATGGATACTTTTTGTTTACAGTCACTGAGAAATGAACGAATCCAATCATTTGCCAACCCCCTAATTCCATAGTGCTCTAGCTTCTTCAGTAGGGTTTTGTGGTTTACCATATCAAAGGCTTTGGTTAGGTCCAAAAATATACCTGTTGTTTGTTGTTTTCATCTATTGTTTTTAATACAGTAGATATGCATTCATAGATTGCTGTCTCTGTTGATTTCTTGCTTCTAAAGCCATGTTGAGTATTAGACAGCACACTATTTTTGTTTGTAAACCTTAACAACTTACTACACATAATTCTTTCCATTACTTTTGAGAAACAGGATGTTAATGTAATGGGACGATAGTTTATTACTTCATCTTTGTCACCAGCTTTGAAAATAGGGATGACTTTTGATGTTTTTAGTTGATCTGGAAAGATGCCTGACTCTAGGGAACAGTTGCATCAGTGAGTAAGGGGGTCAATTATATTTTGGATACAGAGTTTTAGGATTCTGTTCGGTATACCATCAATTCCTGCTGAGTATGTTGTCTTTAGTTCTCTGACAGCCTTCAGTGTCTCCTCCCTGCTTACTCGGTCCACAAACATTGAAAATTTATTACTGTTGCACTTGTTTACCACTTGATGCTGAGTTGAACTAAAATTAGTTTTTATTAAATTTTCAGCTATCTCAGTGAAGTATTTGTTGAATATGTTTGCTGTTTCTCTAGGCTGTAAAATCTTTTTATTGTTGTGGATCAAGACAGTGTTCTCCTCAGTTCTCTTATTTTCGCCAGTTTCTTTTTTAATGATGTCCCACATAGCTTTCACTTTATTTGTAGGATTATTTATGTAGTAATCATTGTACATTCTTTTTGCCTGTTTAATTACCTTTTGTAAGATTTTAGTGTATATTTTATAGTGAGTATGCATTTCCTCAGTGGCATTATTTTCTTTGCAGGTTCTGTGGAGCTCCCTTTTTTCTGGCAAGAAGTTCTGATTCCCTTAGTAATCCAACCCTTTCCTCTTGTCTTCTCTCTTATATTTACCATTTTTTGAGGGAAGGCTGTATCAAAATGCTTTACCATTTTTTCTAGAAAAATATTGAATTTCAAATTCAGATTTTGCTTTTCATAGACATCAGACCAGTCTTCAGTATGCAATAGTGAGTTAAAGTGGTCATTTTAATTTTATTAATGCATGAACTAGAGGATATTTCCATAATGTGTCTTTCAGAACACTGGCTTGACAAGAACTTAATTAAATCTGTCTGCCTACACAATTTCACTCTGGCTGAGTACTATTGTAGACCTCGTGGTCACTATGGAGGTGTAGCCATATATGTAAAAGATAAAATAGAGGTTACTAAAATAGATAATGTCACCTCCCTAAGTTGTGAAAAAGACTTTGAGATAACAGTGATAAAAATTCCAAAATTAGGTTTGATAATAGCTACAGTGTACCACTCTCCAACGGGAAAGTTTGAGGTATTTTTAGAAAAAATGGAAATTTTCTTAAATAAGCTGCATAAAGCAAGGTGTGATGTTGTAGTATGTGGTGACTTTAACATAGATTTTCTCAGTAAATGTAAACAGAAAACCGCCCTTGGCAATCTCATTAAAACACATAACCTTACAGCCACAGTTAAAGTTGCAATGAGAATAACGCCAACCAAATACTAACAAAGAGATAGAGGGGCTGGCCAGTACTTACCTCAGCTCAGTACAGCCAATAGATACACAAAAAACAGAACCGAAAATTTACGTTCCTAGCTTTCGGAACAAATGTTCCTTCATCAGGAAGGAGAGAGGGGAAAGAAAGGGAAGAAGGGAAAGTGGATTCAGTTACTCACAACCCAGGTTATGAAGCAACAGGGAAAGGAAAACAGGGAGGGTAGCAAGGATGGAGGCATGGTTGTCAGGGGGAAGCCAAAGATATTCTACTGTATGTACTGTGCCAGCTTCAAACCAAAGAGGATGCATACAGAAGTAAAGAGGTATACAGTATAAAGATAAACACAACTATGTAGGATGAAAAGATGTGTGAATGGCTAAGGACGAAAGGGAAAGAGGAGAAGACTGAAGAGTAAATAGGAGTGAGGTTGTTTAACGTAGGTTCAGTCCAGGGGGATGGCAGGATGAAAGGATGTGTTGGAGTGCAAGTTCCCATCTCCGCAGTTCAGAGGGACTGATGTTGGGTGGGAGAAGCCAAATGGCACATACGGTGTAGCAGGTTCCTAGGTCCCTAGAATTATGCTGGAGGGCGTGCTCTGCTACTGGGTATTGGACATCTCCTAGGCGGACAGTTCGTCTGTGTCCATTCATGCGCTCAGCCAGTTTAGTTGTTGTCATACCGATGTAAAAGGCTGTGCAGTGCAGGCATGTCAGCTGATAAATGACATGTGTAGTTTCACACACGGCCCTGCCTTGAATTGTGTATGTTTTACCAGTAGCAGGGCTGGAGCAGGTGGTTGTGGGGGGATGCATGGGGCAGGTTTTGCAGTGGGGTCGGTTACAGGGGTAGGAACCGCTGGGTAGAGAAGGTAGTCTGGAAATATTGTAGGGTTTAACAAGGATGTTACGGTGGTTAGGGGGGTGACGAAAGGCAATTCGGTGGTGTGGGGAGAATTTTGTGAAGGGATGATCTCATTTCAGGGGTTGATTTGAGAAAGTCATATCCCTGGCGGAGTAATTTGTTTTTGATGTATTCAAGGCCAGGATAATATTGGGTGACAAGGGGAATGCTTCTGTGTGGTCTGGGGGTAGGAACATTGTTGCTGGACGGGGAGGAATGTTTGTGGACAAGGTCTGCAGGATAGTTGTGGGAGAGGAAAGCACTGGTCAGGTTATTGGTGTAATTGTTGAGGGATTCATCACTGGAGCAGATACGTTTGCCACGAATACCTAGGCTGTAGGGAAGGGAACGTTTGATGTGGAATGGATGGCAGCTATCAAAGTGAAGGTACTGTTGTTTGTTTGTGGGTTTGATATGGACAGAAGTGTGGATGTGAGCTTCAACAAGATGAAGGTCAACATCCAGGAAGGTGGCTTGGGTTTTGGAGAAGGACCAGGTGAAATTCAGATTCGAAAAGGAGTTGAGGTTATGGAGGAAATTAAGGAGTGTTTCTTCACCATGAGTCCAGACCACAAAGATGTCATCTATAAACCTGTACCAGGCCAGGGGAAGCAGCTGTTGGGTCTTCAGGAAAGCCTCCTCCATGCAGCCCATGAAGAGGTTAGCATAGGACGGAGGCATCCTGGTTCCCATGGCCATTCCCCTGATTTGTTTGTAGGTCTGGCCTTCAAAAGTGAAGTAATTATGGGTTAGGATGAAGTTGGTGAGTGTGATGAGGAACGAGGTTTTTGGAAGATCTTCGGGTGGGCGTTGGGAGAGGTAGTGCTCAAGGGCAGGGAGACCATGGGTAGGTGGGACGTTTGTATAAAGGGATGTAGCATCTATGGTGACATGAAAGGTTTCAGGTGGGAGAGGAGTGGGAATGGATTTGAGGCGTTCTAGGAAGTGGTTTGTGTCTTTGATGTAGGATGGGAGTGTGCGGGTGATAGGTTGGAGGTGTTGGTCTACCAGAGCTGAGATACGTTCTGTTGGGGCTTTGAAGCCTGCTACAATGGTTCGGCCAGGATGGTTCTCTTTGTGTATTTTGGGTAATAGGTAGAAGGTATGAGTACAGGGCTCAGGTGGAGTGAGTAAGTCTATGGAAGCCGTTGTGAGGCCTTGTGAGGGACCTTGGATTTTTAGGATTTTCTGCAGCTCAGTCTGGATGGAGGGAGTGGGATCCTGGGTAACAGCTTTGTAGGTTTAGGTGTCGGAGAGTTGATGCAGTCCTTCTGCCACATACTCCACACGGTCAAGTACCACAGTTGTGGAGCCTTTATCCGCCGGGAGGATGACAATAGAGCGGTCTGTTTTCAGCTCCTTAATGGCACGGGATTCAGCTGGGTGATGTTGGGGGTTGTCGGGATGTTCTTCAAGAAGGACTGGGAGGCAACACTGGATGTGAGGAATTCCTGAAATGTCTGCAAGGGATGGTTTTGTGGAAGGGGAGGAGGATCCCTTTGAGAAGGCGGTCGGAACTGTTCTAGACAGGGTTCAACACGGGGTCTAGTATTTGGGGGCTGTGTTTGGGTAGTGAAGTGATATTTCCAGTTGAGGTTCCGGGTGAATGAGAGGAGATCTTTACCAGGGCAGTGTGGTTGAATTTAGGCGTGGGGCTAAAGGTTAAGCCTTTTGATAGAACAGATGTCTCTGGAGGAGAAAGGGATCTGGATGAGAGGTTTAGAACTGAATTGGGACTGGTCCTTCTCCAAAACCCAAGCCACCTTCCTGGATGTTGACCTTCATCTTGTTGAAGCTCACATCCACACCTCTGTCCATATCAAACCCACAAACAAACAACAGTACCTTCACTTTGATAGCTGCCATCCATTCCAAATCAAACACTGCCTTCCTTACAGCCTAGGTATTCGTGGCAAACGTATCTACTCCAGTGATGAATCCCTCAACAATTACACCAATAACCTGACCAGTGCTTTCCTCTCCCGCAACTATCCTGCAGACCTTGTCCACAAACAGATCTCCCGAGCAATACATTCCTCCGCATCCAACAACAATGTTCCTACCCCAAGACCACACAGAAGCATCCCCCTTGTCACCCAATATTATCCTGGCCTTGAATACATCAACAAATTACTCCGCCAGGGATATGACTTTCTCAAGTCAACCCCTGAAATGAGATCATCCCTTCACAAAATTCTTCCCACACCACCCAGAGTTGCCTTTCATCGCCCCCCTAACCTCCATAACTTCCTTGTTAAACCCTACAATATTCCCAGACTACCTTCTCTACCCAGCGGTTCCTACCCCTGTAACCGAACCCACTGCAAAACCTGCCCCATGCATCCCCCCACAACCACCTACTCCAGCCCCGCTACTGGTAAAACATACACAATTCAAGGCAGGGCCATGTGTGAAACTACACATGTCATTTATCAGCTGACATGCCTGCACTGCACAGCCTTTTACATCGGTATGACAACAACTAAACTGGCTGAGCGCATGAATGGACACAGACGAACTGTCCGCCTAGGAGATGTCCAATACCCAGAAGCAGAGCACGCCCTCCAGCATAATTCTAGGGACCTAGGAACCTGCTACACCGTATGTGCCATTTGGCTTCTCCCACCCAACACCAGTCCCTCTGAACTGCGGAGATGGGAACTTGCACTCCAACACATCCTTTCATCCTGCCATCCCCCTGGACTGAACCTACGTTAAACAACCTCACTCCCATTTACTCTTCAGTCTTCTCCTCTTTCCCTTTCATCTGTAGCCATTCACGCATCTTTTCATCCTACATAGTTGTGTTTATCTTTATACTGTATACCTCTTTACTTCTGTATGCATCCTCTTTGGTTTGAAGCTGGCACAGTGCTTACAGTAGAATATCTTTGGCTTCCCCCTGACAACCATGCCTCCATCCTTGCTACCCTCCCTGTTTTCCTTTCCCTGTTGCTTCATAACCTGGGTTGTGAGTAACTGAATCCACTTTCCCTTCTTCCCTTTCTTTCCCCTCTCCCCTTCCTGATGAAGGAACATTTGTTCCGAAAGCTAGGAACGTAAATTTTCGGTTCTGTTTTTTGTGTATCTATTGGCTGTACTGAGCTGAGGTAAGTACTGGCCAGCCCCTCTATCTCTTTGTTAGTATTTGGTTGGTGTTATTCTCATTGCAACTTTAACTGTGGCTGTAAGGTTATGTGTTTTAATGGGATTGCCAAGGGCGGTTTTCTGTTTACATTTACTAAGAAAATCTATGTTAAAGTCACCACATACTACAACATCACACCTTGTTTTATGCAGCTTATTTAAGAAAATTTCCATTTTTTCTAAAAATACCTCAAACTTTCCCGTTGGAGAGCGGTACACTGTAGCTATTATCAAACCTAATTTTGGAATTTTTATCACTGTTATCTCAAAGTCATTTTCACAACTTAGGGACGTGACATTATCTATTTTAGTAACCTCTATTTTATCTTTTACATATATGGCTACACCTCCATAGTGACCACGAGGTCTACAATAGTACTCAGCCAGAGTGAAATTGTGTAGGCAGACAGATTTAATTAAGTTCTTGTCAAGCCAGTGTTCTGAAAGACACATTACGGAAGTATCCTCTAGTTCATGCATTAATAAAATATTTAGTTCTTCAACTTTATTGCTTAGGGACTGAAAATTTTGGTGAAAGATCTTTATTACGGAATTTGTGGAGAAATCTACAGTACCACCTACCTTCAGTTTAAATGTTTCTTGTTTGTGCAATTTGTAGCTACTGCTTTTGGCAGTAAAAAATCATTCAGATGGGAGGCTGCCTGATGTTTCTTCTAGTTGGACGAGATGAGTCTTCCCTAGTGATCCATTTCTCCAAGGTAGTCTGATCTGCAATCTTTTTGTGCTTCTTGTCACTCTTTGCATGGGTTGATCTGGATCATACTGGGTAGGCATGTTAGGCTGTAGAGAAGCATAAGGCTTGTGTGGTGGTTCTTAATATGGAAGGTTTAGCACCCCATTTGCTATTAGCTAGTTTCCGCAGGATATTATTTCTGGCAGTTACCTTTTGCCGCGTATTTTTGCAATAGTACCTGTATGTCAGAGATCTATCGAGCACCACATCCAGGTAAGTTGGTTTGTCAGTCTGCTCCAGTGCGATATTATTCCAAGAGATGTTAAATTTACAGTTAGTTTTCCAGGATCTGGACATCACTGAGACAAGAGGATGACAAAAAGGTTAGAAGCATTTGAAATGTGGATGTGGAGGAGAATGGAGAGGATAAGCTGGATGGAAAGAGTGAGTAATGAAAGAGTATTGGAAAGGGTTGGTGAGAGAAGATGTCTGCTGAAGGTTATAAGAGAAAGGAAAAAGAACTGGGTGGGACATTCATTGAGAAGGGAGTGCTTGCTAGCAGATGCTTTGGAAGGGCTGGTTTGTGGGAGAAGACTGAGAGGAAGAAGGAGATACAAGATGACAGATGACATAAAGAGAAGAGAAAATTATGCGGACCTGAAGAGGATGGCAGAAGACAGGACAGCCTGGAGAACTACCATGTGAATACCTGACTATTGGCAGAACACTAATATTGATGATGATGCCAGGATCAGAGGTGGAAGGCACTGACTTGTGTTTTGGACGGGCTTGGCTTAAGAAAGTTGTTTTTACAATATTCTGACATTTTTCTGAGAGCTTTCTCCAGCTTCTGTTCTACATCCTCAAAGGTCCTCCCTTGTCCTGTAATTGCCAGGTAATCCACATAGAGAAAATGTTTTGTATGCTTAGGCATTGGTTGGTCATTGGTGTACAGATTAAACAGAGAGGGCGCCAAAACACTTCCTTGGGCCAGACCATTTTTCTGGTTTCTCCATCTGCTCTTTTTCCAATTGAGGGCCACATAAAATTGTCTATTTTGTTATAGGGACTCAATAATCTTAACAAATTGATGGTCTCTTAGTTCATCATAGAGCTTCTGGAGCAGCAGCCTGTGGTTAATTGTATTATATGCAGAGATAAGGTCGACCAGGGTTAGCCCTGTTATCTTTTTATTTTTGTATCTTTCCTCTATGTGTTCTGTTAAGCACAGAAATTGGCTAGTACGTGATTTTCTAGGCCTAAAACCAGCTTGTTGAGGAATAAGTTTCGTCTCAATAGAGTCTGTCATATGATTTAAAATAAGTCTCTCATACAGTTTGTGAAGATGACGCAGGAGAGATATTGAGTGATAGTTCTTTGGTGAATCAGATGCCTTCCTGGGTTTCAAGAGTGCCACTATCCTTGCCTTCCTCCACATCTTGGGGATCTTACATGTTTTGTGACATTGACTGAAAAGTCGCAGGATCCAGTTCTCTGTGCTGGGTCCAAAGCGGTCTAGGTATACACCATGGAGGTGTATTTGAATGGACCCAGAAGAGAGGTGGTAAAGGAAAGTTCTAGTTCAGACAGAAGAGATTGGATGTGAACAGCAATCATAATCCCTGACCTGGGCTGCCAATGTGGGAGATGAACTGCTGTGATTGGGGAAAGGAGACAGTAATTTGGATGCTCAGGAGGGCTACGAATGCACGCAGCATAGTTGGCAAGCAGTTGTCAGTGCCTGATCTGCAATGAAGGAACCCCAAGTTTCACCTGTAAGCTCATCACTGGACTCGTCCTAAAAGCTCCCATTGCTAGTTGAACCCCACAGTGGTGCACTGGGTCCAACAACCACAATGCTGAGAGTACCACCAAACCCTAAACCGGACTCCCATAGTCAAGGCAGGGCTGAACAAGGGCTCTGTAGAGCCACAGCAGTGTAGAGTGATCTGCACCCCAATTGGTGTTGCTCAGGCAGTGGAGGGCATTAAGGTGCCGCCAGCACTTCCACTTAAGCTGACAATGGTGAGGAAGCCAAGTCAATCAGGCATCAAAAACCAGTCCTAAGAATTGATATGTCTCCACTACAGTGAGTGGCTCGCCATCAAGATAAAGTTCTGGTTCTGGATGAATGATATGAAGCCAAGGAAGTGCATGATGCCCGACTTCATGGTTGATAACTGGAAGCTGTGGGTTGGAGCCCATGACTGCGCCTTTTAAATGACTCCCTGTAGGTGCTGCTCAGCAACACCAGTACTGGAGGAGCAATAGGAAATGCAAAAATCATCTGCATAGACAGACGGTGAGATGGACAGCCCCACAGCTGCTGCTGGACTGTTAATGGCCACTAAAAATAAAGAGACACTTAGTACTGAGCCCTGCAGGACCCCATTCTCCTGGATATGGGGGGAGGTACAAGAGGCACCAACATGGACATGGAAAGTATAGGGCAACAGGAAGTCACAGGAGCGGGCCCCAGAGACTCCATTCATGTAATGCGAGGATGTGGTGCTGCCAGGTTGTGCCATAGGCTTTTCTAAAATCAAAAAAGGTGGCTACCAGATGTTGGCGTCTGAAAAAGGCTGTTTGAATGTCAGACTCGAGGGACACTAGGTTATCAGTTATACAGCGACCCTGGCAGAAACCACCTTGGCATGGAGCCAATAGCCTCCATGACTCCAGGAGCCAACACAACCACCGACTCACCATACGTTCTAGCAGCTTACAAAGAACATTGGTCCGACAGCTATCCACATCAAGCAGGTTTTTACCAGGTTTGAGCACTGGAATAATCGTGCTCTCTTGCCACTGTGACAGGAATATGCCATCGCTCCAGATGTAGTTGAAGGAGGTGAGGAGACATCACTGGTAGTCTGACAAGATATGTTTAATCAACTGAGCATGGGTGTGACTTGGCCCAGGAGCTGTGTTGGGGCATTGTGCAAGGGCATGGACAAGCTCTCACTCAATACATGGAGTGTTACATGGTTCACTGTGGCATGTAGTGAACAAGAGGAGTTTCCCTTCCATCTGCCGTATGAGGGTACAAAAGGCGGTGGATAATTCTTTGATGCAGACGCCCAAACATAGTGCTCAGCAAAGCGCTCGGCAGTTGCGTTTGTGTCAATAGATAATGCTCCATTGCTGGATATGCCAGAGACACCTGTTGGAGTCTAGTACCCAAAGACTCGTCTGATATTCATCCATACTTGCAGAGGTGACCTATGTGACACAGTGGTGGGGACATACCTCTCCCAACACTCCTGTTTGCATCTTTTTATGAGCTGGTGAACTCAGGCATGGAGCCATTTAAAAGCTGTTAGGTGCTGCACTGATGGGTGCCAATTATGTCACTGTAGAGCCTGTCTAAGCTCTTTAATGGCCTCCACGATTTCCAGCTACCACTGTGGCACTGTCTTTTGCCACAGGCATCCTGAGGAATGAGGGATCACATTTTCTGCAGCAGAAACAATCATTGTGGTTACTCTCTCAATCACCACGTTGATGTTACCATGTGTGGGAGATTCAGCGGTGATGACAGAGATGAAAGCTTCCCAGTCTGCCTTGTTTAACATCCATCTGGATATGTGTCCAGGGAAATGATGCTGGGGGAGTGACAGGAAGATGGGGAAGTGGTCATTACCACACAAGTCATCGTCGGCTCTCCAGTGGACAGATGGGAGAAATCCTGGGCCGCAAAGTGATAAATCATTGGCCACGTAAGTACCAAGAGCCACACTGAAATGTATGTGGGGCCCAGTATTTAAGAGGCACAGGTCGAGTTGAAACAGGAAATTCTCAGTATCTCTATCTCAGCCAGTAAGCATGGTGCCTGTCCACAAGGGGTTATGGGCATTAAAAATCTCCAAAAGTAGGAAAAGTTTGGGGAGCTGATTAATAGTGCAGCCAATATGTTCAGGGCACTTAACCATCTGGAGGAAGATATACACTGCAGATGGTTATTTTCAGAATTGTCCTTATTCTGACAGCCACAGCTCCAAGAGGAGTTTGAAGGGGCAAAGGTTTGCTACATACAAAATTCAGGACATAAATGCATACTCCATTCTATTGTATTCACTACAGCTTTTGTAATATCCCCTATAGCCATGAAGGGCAAGGGTCTGCATTGCCGGGAACCAGGTTTCCTGGATGGCAATGCAGAAAGAAGGTGTAAAACTTAACATTTGTCATAGTGCAGCCACGTGGTGGAAAAAATTGCCACAATTCCACTAGGAGATGACGATGTCTGGAGGCTGGGAAGGCGTGAAGGGACCAAGGAGGCAGCTTACATCTCAGGGTCAGCTGCTGCCACTGATTGAGAATCTGTGCAATCGATGTCCATTGTGTCTGAGGGTCTGGTGAGATCTTGGTCCTTGGGAGAGGCCACAATCTCCACCTCATCCTCAGGTGTGCAGCTTGTAGGTAGCAGTGGTGTGGGGACCATGGCAATTTCTTTTTTCTTGGCAGTCTTTTTATTTGGATATCTCTCACTGCTCCTTGGGTTTCTCTTGCTTGGAGGACTTCACTGACTCAGTCTCAGGGGCTGAGGAGGATCTTGAAGCCCTGTGACCAACTGCCTGTGGATTCTTCAGCCACTGGTGGGCATCCTCTTTCCCACTGGTAGGAACCATGGAAGGGAGTGATACAAGCAACCCCTCTCTTGCGAGAGGAGCTGAAGAAGACTGATGCTTCACTGGCTGAGAAGTGGGGACTGATGTCCCCCAATGGTTGGGGGGGCATTGCTCCCAAAGTAGGTGTCACAGGAGCAATAGGGATAGGAGTGCCTCCCACCATCAAGGGGCAGGTGTAATTTTGTGGCCCTGAGGGCCAATTATAAATGGCAGAACTGATGGGATTGTAACTGTCATGACTGCGGCATAAGACAATGTCATGTGCAGAGGGTTTAGCCTTTCAAATTTCCACTTGGCCTCTGTGTAGGTCAGTCAGTCCAGGGCCTTGTATTCCATGATTTTCCTTTCTTTTTGGAGAATCCTACAGTCCAGCAAGAAAGGGGAATAGTGCTCTTCATGGTTGACACAGATGGGATGCGGGACACATGGATTATTGGGATGTGATGGACATCCACTATCTCAACGTGTGATGCTGGAAGTACAGCAGGAAGACATATGCCCAAACTTCCAGTACCGCATCAGGGGAGGGATATGTGGCTTTACATTGCATTGGTATACTATCACCTTGACCTTCTCAGGGAATGCGTTTCCCTCAAAGGCCAAGATGACGGCACTGGTGGCAATCCAATTATCCTTCAGACCCCTATGGATGCACCAGATGAAATGAACAGCTCTTTGCTCTAAGTTGGAGTGCAACTCGTCCTCAAACTGCAAAAGAAGATCCCTGTGGAGTATGATACCCTGGACCATATTTAAGCTATTATGAGGTGTGATGGAAATACATCCCCCAGCTTGTCACAGGCGAGTAAAGCCCGTAACTGAGCAGAAAAGCTGTTTTAATTGGGACTGACCCATATTGCATTTTGAACAATCCCTCTACCTCCCCAAACTTGTCCTCTAAATGCTCCACAAAAAACTGAGACTTTGTCGACAGAAAAGATTCCCAATAAGCTCGCATACATACAAGGTACTGGGGCGAATAAGATTCACTTCTGTCTCTAGCCTGGCATTCCTCCCACTGTGTGGCCAGGGACGGGAATGAGTTGGTGTCATACATCCCAGCATTGAATTGAGACCTTGAATGCTTAGAGACTGCTGTTGTTTGACCACTGCTTCATTGTGGTTCATCTGCCCTGATTCCACCCACACTGCCCAGGGGCCCTCCCCACGGGCGCCGCACAGCCTCAGCAGGGGCCACTTGATGGGATGACCATTGCTGGGGCTCTCGATGCTTCAGGTGGACAGGCATCTAATCCTTGGCATACATGGGGAGTTAACGACACAGGCATCAGTAGAGCAGTTCCTGTGTAGTCAGGGGACTACAACAAAGAGGTTAAATGGCGACCCCACCACAACGGACTGGCTACCGTGCTGGATATCAGGTGCAAACAAGTCCATTATCATCATCGGTGCAGAAAACAGCACTACACAGTTGGAGGAAATGCACCCAGGAAGAGGTCCTTACCCAATGGCTGGAGAATGAGCAGTACAGCAGATCCACAAAGGTTGCAGTTCACGAGGGACATGATGCACCACATAAGGCGCTCTTCCCCAATTGGCTTGCTCTTCGGAAAAATTTTGAAGAATGGAGCTCAAACCCTCTAGGGGACCATCACAGAAACACCAAAACATTTGAGACTCCTTTTAGTCACCTCTTATGACAGGCAGGAATACCTCGGGCCTATTCTAACCTCCGTATCTGCAGGGGGGTGACAAACTTGAATTAAATCTGTGGAATGACTAGAACCAAACTTTATGGAGAGAAATTGAATTTTGAAACTAAAATTTGATGTATGCCAAACAACAACATATTTTGTGGATACAATCATGTACTTGAAGGGGGGGGGGGGGGGGGGCAGGAGGTAGATGAAAATAGAATAGGCAGTAATTGTGAGGAGAACATTGAGAGTCAGGAAATTTATTCACTGTTGTAAGTACAAACAACCATTACCTTTATAAGGGAATGACGATGACGAAAATTTGTGCCAGACTGAGACTCGAACTGGATTTCCTGCTTTACGCCGAGCAGTCACCTTAACTGCTTTGGCTATCCACGCATGATTCATAACCAGACACTAACTTCCATATGTCATCATTCATGCATCACAACCTGTATATTAATTCTCATAAATGGGAGGCTATTTTTAATTGAAAATCACAGATAAGTACAATATTGCTGTGCCTTTGTTGTTAAGAATGTCCAAAGAAACACTGCATCAATCTTCTTAACAATGCAGGTGAAATTATTAGTGATACTTGTGCTAAGGATAATGAAGAAATAGAGACAAATAGTTGTGTTATGGATAGCAGTGTTAATATTGAGGATACTGATAATGAATGGGAAGATGTTTGCTTTGTGAAGAATGAGATGGGGTGATTTATTTAGAAAAGGAGGAGGAAGAAGTGGTCAAAAGTGGTACCAGGAATGCAGTAGTTGGTGGCAGTGAAGGACAGGACAGTGTTAGAAAAGTACACGACAATCAGCTCATACCTCTTGACATCACTGAAATATTGTCCACTTTTTGTGATGGTGTAAAAAGGCAAGGATCTCTGGCGGGGGGAGGGGGGGGGGACTGCCAAGGGGGAGGTGACCATGAGAAAACATTTTACAAGTTGAGCTGAGGACTGTCAGAAACTTGAACGTGGTAGGGAAGCTAGAAAATCTGAAAAGGTAAATGCAGAGGCTCGAGTTAGATATAGTAGGGGTCAGTGAAGTGAAACAGAAAGAAGACAATGATTTATGGTCAGATGAGTATAGGGTAGTACCAACAGCAGCAGAAAATGGTATAATGGGAGTAGGATCCATTATGAATAGGAAGGTAGGACAGAGAGTGTGTTAATGTGAACAGAAAAACCTAAATCGACAATGATAGTTCAGGTATACATGCTGACGTCACAAGCTGAAGACGAAGAGCTAGAAAAAGTATATATTGAAAGAATAATACAGTACATAAAGGGAGATAAAAATCTAATAGTCATGGAGGATTGGAATTCAGATGTAGGAGAAGGAGTAGAAGAAAAGGTTACAGGAGAATACAGGTTTGGGGCAAGGAATGCGGGAGGAGTAAGACTAATTGAGTTCTGTAATAAATTTCAGCTAGTAATAGTGAATACTCTGTTCAAGAAGCACACTTGGAAAAGGCCAGGTGATACAGGGAGATTTCAGCTAGATTACATCATGGTCAGACAGAGATTCTGACATCAGATAGTAGAGTGTAAGGCATACTCAGGGGCAGATGTAGACTCAGATCACAATGTAGTAGTGATGAAGAGTAGGCTGAAATTTAAGATATTAGTCTGGAAGAATCAATACACAAAGAAGTGGGACACAGAGGTACTGAGGAATCATGAGATCCGCTTGAAGTTCTCTAAGGCTATAGATACAACAATAAGAAATAGCTCAGTAGGCAATACAATTGAAGAGGAATGGACGTCTTAGGGCAATCACAGAAGTTGTAAAGAAAAAATAAGAACAAAGAAGGTAACTGTGAAGAAACCATGTGTAACAGAGGAAATACTTCAGCTTATTGATGAAAGAAGGAAGTACAAAAATGTTCAGGGAAATTCAGTAACACAGATATACAAGTTGCTGAGGAATGAAACAAACAGAAAGTGAAGGGAAGCTAAGATGAAATGGCTGCATGAAAAATGTGAAAAAATCGAAAAAGAAATGATTGTCAGAAGGACTGACTCGGCATATAGGAAAGCCAAAACAACCTTCAGTGAAATTAAAAGCAAGGCTGGTAACATTAAGAGTGCAATGGGAATTCCACTGTTAAATGCAGAAGAGAAAGCAGATAGGTAGAAAGAGTACATTCAAGGCCTCTATAAGGGGGAAGGTTTGTCTGAGGTGATAGAAGAAGAAACAGGAGTCGGTTTAGAAGGGCTAGTGGATCCAGTATTAGAATCAGAATTTGAGAGAGCTTTGGAGGACTTAAGACAAATGAGGCAGAAGGGATAGATAACATTCTATCAGCATTTCTAAAATCATTTGGGGAGGTGGCAACAAAACGACTATTCACGTTGGTGTGTAAAATATATGAATCTGGTGACATACCATCTGACTTTTGGAGAAACATCATCCACGCAATTCTAAAGACAGCAAGAGCTGACAAGTGTGAGAATAATTGAACAATTAGCTTAACAGCTCATGCATCCAAGTTGCTGTCAACAATAATATACAGATGAAAGGAAAAGAAAATTGAGGATGTGTTAGATGATCAGTTTAGCTTTAGGTAAATTGGAGGCACCAGAGAGTCAATTCTGACGTTGTTGTTGATAATGGAAGAAAGACTAAAGAAAAATCAAAACACGTTCATAGGATTTGTTGACCTGGAAAAAGTGTTCGACAATGTAAAATGGTGCAAGGTGTTCAAAATTCTCAAAAAGATTGGAGTAAGCTATAGGGAGATATAGGCAATATACAATATGTACAAGAGCCAAGAGGGAATAATAAGATTGGACGACCAAGAACCAAGTGCTCAGGTTAAGAAAGGTGTAGTCTTTTGTCCCTACTGTTCAATCTGTACATCAAAGAAGCAATGATGGAAATAAAAGAGAGGTTCATGAGTGGTATTAAAACTCAAGGTGAAAGGATATCAATGATATGATTTGCTGATGACATTGCTGTTATCAGTGAAAGTGAAGAAGAATTACATGATCTTCTGAATGGAATGAATAGTCTAATGAGTACAGAATATGGGCTGAGACTAAATTGGAGAAAGACAAAAGTAATGAAAAGTAGCAGAAATGATAACACCAAAAAGCTTAACATCTGTACTGATGGACACAAAGCAGATCAAGTTAAGGAATTTTGTTACCTAGGCAACAAAATAACCTATGACGAAGGAAGCAAGGAGGATGTCAAAAGCAGACTAGAACTGGCAAAAAGGGCATTCCCGGTCATGGGAAGTCTACTGTTATCAAACACAGGCCTCAATTTGACGAAGAAATTTCTCTGAATGTATGTTTGGAGCACAGCAATGTATGGTAGTGAAACATGGACTGTGGGAAAACCAGAACAGAAGAGAAGTGAAGCGTTTGAGATGTGGTGCTGCAGACAAATGTTGAAAATTGGGTGGACTGATAAGGTAAGGAACAAAGAGGTTCTGCACAGAATCAAAAAGAAAAGGAATATGTGGAAAAGACTTACCAGGAGGAGGGACAGGATGGTAGGACATCTGTTAAGACACCAGGACTTAATTTGGGGAAATTCAAGCTACATGTCATGAACACTGCTACTTGAAAAAAGAACTGTTAGAAAAATGTGTGCTGCCCCTCCAAGTATATCCTGTCACCCCTTGTTCAAGGACCTAAAAATATTACCTATTCCTGCATTGTACATATCTGAAATTATCATCTTTTTACATAGTAACCCTGAGCTAACTGAAGAAATCCATTTCAAATATATGTACAACACTAGACACAAAGAAAATGTCATGCTTCCACCGCATCCCCTAAAACTCTACCAACAGACACCCCAGTACATGGAAATGAAAATTTACAGTAAACTCAAGGGTAGAGATGTACTGAACATGGAATATGTAATTATGCATACCATAAGGCTAAAACTGACGTGTCTCCTGTACAGCAGATCAGATGATCTGTAAATGTATGTTATGAGACAAATACTTGGTAGTAAGGGAGTGGTAGAGGACAGAAACTGTAGACGAAGACAGATATTGGAAAACATCCAGCAAATAACTGAGGACAGAGGCTGTAAGTGCTACTCTGAGATGGAGAGGTTAGCACAGGAGAAAAATTTGTAGCAGTGTCACATCAAATTAGTCAGAAGACTGATGACCCTCCCAAAAAAAAGGCAAAATGAACTCATTATGGATAAAATACTGAAGGTAACAAGGGAGTACTCTAGTGATGTAGAAAATTGTACCGAAATACAAAGTGTTCTGAAAGAGGTTTCTCAGGATTTACATTCAGACGGGAATAAAATCTAAAATAAATAATAAGTTAACAGACATTGATGTACCTTTGGGGTCTTTACAACCATTAGCAGACGGGGAGTTAACTGAAGAAGGGGAGTACTGGAATTTAAAGAGATAAAAAAGGATTCATTAGATGAAGGTGAGATTAAAGTGAAAATGATGTGCAAGGGAGCCCATATATTTGTGGGCAAACAGATAATTGGAAAGGGAATCGCCTGATTGGCACTAGAAGTCCTATAAGTGGAATATCAGGAAAATTAAGGGATAGGATAAAGGGTGAAAAAAATTTGTTGAATTCTCAATAACTCAAGTTATAATTGAAGGTACTACAGGAAAGTATAGTAAGATGATGAATATACAAGTTTTGCTAGCATTCAAAATAAATAATGTTTCGTTCACGCAAGGATATTTTGCAATAAAAAATTTGGAATGAATGCTTAATTTTAGGAATGGATTGGATAGCAGTTGGGGTGACATGAAATTATTACTCACAGATCTGGAACTCATACAGTAATAATAAGTAACAGCAACAGCAGTAACCAAATCACAGGGTGCAACAGTTGGATAAAAGGGCTGGTTATGAGGAAGATGAGAGTTTTGTAATGATGATATAGTACATCTGCATCTACATTTATACTCCGCAAGCCACCCAACCATGTGTGGTGGAGGGCACTTTACGTACCACTGTCATTACATCCCTTTCCTGTTCCAGTCGTGTATGGTTCGCGGGAAGAACGACTGCCAGAAAGCCTCCATGCACACTCCAATCTCTCTGATTTTACATACGTGATCTCCTCGAGAGGTATAAGTAGGGGGAAGCAATATATTTGATACCTCATCCAGAAACGCACCCTCTCTGAACCTGGACAGCAAATATACCATGATGCATAGCGCCTCTCTTGCAGAGTCTGCCACTTGAGTTTGCTAAACATCTCCATAATGCTATCACGCTTACCAAATAACCCTGTGATGAAATGCGCCACTCTTCTTTGGATCTTCTCTATCTCCTCTGTCAACCCGACCTGGTACGGATCCCACACCGATTAGCAATACTCAAGTATAGGTCGAATTAGTGTTTTGTAAGCCACCTCCTTTGTTGATGGACTACATTTTCTAAGAACTCTCCCAATGAATCTCAACCTGGCACCCGCCTTGCCAACAACTATTTTTTTATGATCATTCCACTTCAAATCGTTCCGCACGCATACTCACAGATATTTTATAGAAGTAACTGCTACCACTGTTTGTTCCTCTATCATATAATCATATAATAAAGGATCCTTCTTTCTATGTATTCACAATACATTACATTTGTCTATGTTAAGGGTCAGTTGTCACTTCCTGCACCAAGTGCCTATCCGCTGCAGATCTTCCTGAATTTCGCTACAATTTTCTAATGCTGCAACTTCTCTGTATACTACATCATCATCCGCGAAAAGCTGCATGGAACTTCCGACACTATCTACTAGGTCATTTATATATACTGTGAAAAGCAATGGTCCCATAACACTCCCCTGTGGCACGCCAGAGGTTACTTTAACGTGTGTAGACGTCTCTCCATTGAGAACAACATGCTGTATTCTGTTCATTAAAAACTCTTCAATCCAGCCACACAGCTGGTCTGATATTCCGTTGGCTCTTACTTTGTTTATCAGTTGACAGTGCGGAACTGTATCGAACGCCTTCCAGCAATCAAGGAAAATGGCATCTACCTGGGAGCCTGTATCTAATATTTTCTGGGTCCCATGAACAAATAAAGCGAGTTGGGTCTCACACAATCGCTGTTTCCGGAATCCCTGTTATTTCCTACAGAGTAGATTCAGGGTTTCCAGAAATGACATGATACACGAGCAAAAAACATGTTCTAAAATTCTACAACAGATCGATGTCAAAGATACAGGTCTATAGTTTTGCGGATCTGCTCGATGACCCTTCTTGAAAACTGGAACTACTTGTGCTCTTTTCCAATCATTTGGAACCTTCCGTTCCTCTAGAGACTTGCGGTACACGGCTCTTAGAAGAGGGGGGGGGGGGGGGGCAAGTTCTTTCGCGTACTCTGTGTAGAATCGAACTGGTATACTGTAGGGTCCAGTGGACTTTCCTCTGTCGAGTGATTTCAGTTGCTTTTTTATTCCTTGGACACTTATTTTGATATCAGCCATTTTTTTCATTCGTGCGAGGATTTAGAGAAGAAACTGCAGTGCGGTCTTCCTCTGTGAAACAGCTTTGGAAGAAGGTGTTGAGTATTTCAGCTTTACGAGGTCATCCTCTGTTTCAATGCCATTATCATGCCAGAGTGTCTGGATATGCTGTTTCGATCCGCTTACTGATTTAACTATACTTTTGTGATCCATGCGCCTAGGTATTCTGTGTGGTTTACTGTAGACCAGCGGTTCATTTCCCGTTGGTGTGGGATGCCGGGATGCCTTGTAATAGGCGTAGCTGGTAATGACCTGTACCTTTATTTCACCCTTTATTTCTTGTACGCATACAATACCTCTTTTACCAGAGCAATCCACCTGAACTAATACATCGTTCTCTTTTAACGGTTCCGCCAAACACAAAATTCCTTCTGGCAAACCAGACTCAACACTGACCCAAAGCGATTTCCCAGTAACCTTACGTACACAATCGTGTGAATCAAGTCTCAGTGTGATTGTTGGTGGTTTAATCAGATCGTGTTTTGCGTGAAACTTTCCCCACAACATCACTTCACTGGTAATAGCTTCACCTAACCGAAACATTTTTCCGTCAAGTTTCACCATATGTTGCCAAAGATCGATTATGGCACAATTCTGATATAAGTAAGATAACCCTAGAATCATGTCGTAGCCCTCACTCAGGTGTGGCACAATCTCTAAACATTGTTTAAATTGAACAGTATCCAGGCAAAACTCTATGTTCACAGATCCTAATGGTGTGACATCTTTCTCCCCCATATCACGCCGTCTGTACGGTGGTGGGTCCTAATGCTTACGTTTCACCAGACCACTACTGGCGACCGATATATGCGCAACTGTGTGCAGTAATATCCTATAACTCTTTTTTCCTACTCTTCTTCTCATCATACAATCCACCTCTGCATGCGATATCGTAGCATTAAATCGTGGGGAACAACCGTAGAACTAACCGCTGCCTGTCCATGTCTTGACATTTCCGCATGCAACCCTCTTAAAAAAGCATCGAGCACACTATGCTCAGCTTCATAGGTACATCCATTAATTTTCCGCATCCCATCCGCAAACTATTCCACAGTTTCCGCATTTCTCTTAGTTAATACTCCTCATTGTTCCCTATAGTGTCTGGAATTATTTCGCCTCGTATATCTCTGAATTCACCCTTCTTTAAACTCTGAGAATGTTGTGGCTCACATAAGAGCTTTTGTATACCCTAAATAAGTCTTAGCTTCCCCTGTTAGCCTCAATTTTGCATCAATCAATAACTCCACACCAGACCAATCTTCCATCTCAGCTACGTTTCCAAGGTCTCCCACAAAGGGTTGCACATCCTCGGTTGCCTTACCAGAAAAGGGGTACTACTTTGTGTTTCAAACGCTTTTGAGAATTTCGTGTGAGAGAAGCGTAAATTGGATTTCGCATGACCGATGTTTTCAGAATGCATGCTGGTTTGCATGGAAGAGATCATTCTGTTTGTGATACTTTATTTATTTTTGCAGTAAGCTGGACCACTGACTGATTAGTTGCGCTTATTTTCCCAGACATAACAGCAAGTGTCCCAACACATTTCCCTGTAGCACATCTGAAGTTTCATCTACATCTGTCGATGACTCCACCGAAAATATGACTGTGTGTCCTCTGTACCTAGAAATTTTCAATCCCGCCACATATTTCGTTTGATATTCCTTGTGTTCATACCTTCGTTAAATGAACAATGTTAAGAATGTTGGGATAAATAAACGTAAACTTTATTAGAACAATAGGTCGCAACAGTCAACAGTTTATCTCATTTTTGGAGGAGATACTTTGACGGTATATAATTATGTACCGCGTCACACAACAGCTCATATTCTTGTTTGTGGAAACTGACGCTTGTACAAGCACCCTTGTTTTTTGGGGGCGCAATGAATTTATGCATGCTTGCTCGAGCACGCTTGTGCATGAGAGTTTTGCCTGGATACTGTTCAATTTAAACAATGTGTAGAGATTGTGTCACACTTGAATGAGGGCTAAGACATGATTCTAGGGTTAGCTTACGTATTTCAGAATTGTGCCATAATCGATCTTTGGCAACATATGATGGAACTTGACGGAAAAATGTTTCAGTTAGGTGAAGCTATTGCCAGTGAAGCGATGTTGTGAGGAAAGTTTCTCGCAAAAGACGAACTGATTACACCACGAACAGTCACACCATGACTTGATTCACTCGATTGTATACGTAAGGGTACTGGGAAATCACTTTGGGTCAGTGCTGAGTCTGGTTTGCCAGAAGAAATTCTGTGAGTGGTGGAACCGTTAAAAGAGAACGAAGTATTAGATCAGGTGGATTGCTCAGTTAAAAGAGGTATTGTATGCGTACAAGAAATAAAGGGTGAAATGAAGGTACCTGTTTCTATAGATAGTTTTAGCGCAGAGGACATAGGATTAACAAATGGGTTGTTAGTCGCTAATATGGATATCCTGAAAGAGGAAATCTCAGGCACGGACAGTTGCCAGACACCATTAACAATGCATTACGAGGAAAAGTGAAGCACCTAGACGGAATCAGTAGGGCATGGGTGAAAAAATTACTCTTGGAATTTAAGGATTTATTTTTTCCAAAAAGGCCATTACCAGCTACGCCTATTACAGAGCATCCCATACCAACGGGAAATGAACCGCTAGTCTACAGTAAACCACACAGAATACCTAGGTAGTTGACTTTGGAGATATTTATCGATCAACAGCTGAAAGGTGGAATAACTGAAGAAAGTAAGTGCATGGGGGGGGGGGGGGGGCAAGAATAATCATAATGCCAAAAAAATCAACGGATGGATTACAAAAATATAGGTTTTGTTGCGGTTACAGACATCTGAATGCGAAAACCACAACAGACGTATATTCTTTGCCAAACATCATACAAAATTTGGATAATTTATGGCAATGCAAACATTTTTCAACAATGGATTTGAAGAGTGGTTATCACTAGATAGAAGATTCACCACAGGATCGACACGAAACAATGCTTTTGGCGCCCTGGGGACACAACCAGTTCAGAAGAATGCCATACAGATTAAAAAATGCACCTGCAACGTTTCAGAGATTGTTGGATGGAGAACTCAAGAGGTTTAAAACCACAGAAATGCTTAGTGTATTTAGTGACATAATCATCTATGGGAGTTATATGGAATGGCATATGCCGGGATTAAGGGAAGTATTCCTAAGGTTAAAAGCGCCGAAGTTCTGTCCAGAAAAGCGTAATTTTGTGATGGAAGAGGTAACATACCTAGACCATATCATAAGTAAAGATGGGGTTAAGACAGACCCAAGATTAATTAGAGCTGTAAGAGAATTGCCTGTACCAGAATCTGTAGAGGAGTTGCAATTGTTCTTAGGAGTCGCGAACTGTTACTGCCGGTTCGAAAATGGATTTACAGCTGTTACCAGATCGTTGACACAATTGCTAAAAAAGGGTACTAAATTTGAGTGGGCAAAAAATAGGAGCTTCAAGAAGCTTTAACATCGAGTGTGGTATTGGTATTTCCGGATTTTATCAGAGAATTTGTTTTATCACGTGATGCAGCTAACAATACACTTGGCTGTGTGTTGTCACAACAGGTAGAAGGCGTAGAACATCTGGTAGCTTACGCATCAAGACAACTAAATTCTGCAGAATGAAATTATTCCACAAATGGAGAAAGCGATGTTAAGCCTTATTTATGTAAATCGTATTTCAAATGTTATCTGTCCGGCAAAAAGTTTAGAGTAATAACAGATCGTGTGGCATTACAATTGTTGTTGTGGTACAAGGATCCTTCTAGTAGGTTGACGCAATGGGCAATAAGACTAAGTGGATTTGATTTCTAAGTCACACATAAACCTGGTAAGAAGCACGGAAATGCGGATGGCTTAAGTATGAAAGTAGCAGCATTACATATGAGCGGTGAGGGGGGCGGTAATATGTATAAGGAATGGCAAACTGCACAGAGAACAAATGATGAATGTAAGCAGCATTTTAAGCAGTCACAGTTTTGTATACAGAATGAGGTGCTATGCAGAGGAACCAAGTTGTTACCTTGGGTGGTGCTACCAGCAAAGCTAAGGAATATAATGCTACAAGAAGCTCGTGATCACATATTAGCAAGTAATGGAGGTTGCAGATCTATCAACAAAAGAGTAGCAGAAAGTTATTGGTGGAGCGCGCGTAATCCAGTATGTGCGGAAGTGCAAACAGTGCACACGGAGAACTGATTTGTGTCCAACATGACTGCCATTGCAAAGATTACCTGATGCGTTAGCACCATTCGAATTTCTGGGGATTGATGTTTGAGGTCCATTCAATAAAACACCTGAAGGGAATAAGTACGTGCTCACAATCACAGATCATTTTTCGAGATACGTAGAAATGGTCGCAATGCCAAACCAGCAGGTAGCAATAGGGTCACAAGCGCTTTTGAATAATCAGATACTGAAGTTTGGAATGCCTGAAACAATAGTAACAGACCAGGGAAGAACTTCATGTCAGATCTATTCAAGGAATTGAAGGCTTCTGCCAGAGACAATCACAAGCCACAAAATCATGTTTTTTCAGGAAAGCATTGCCAATGTTTGATGAAATCCATAAATCAGGATATGAGCATTTAATCTAAAATATGTTACCTGTATTGTTATGTAATGAATATTCGGTCCAAGGTAATATATCCAGTGAAATAGCTATTTTGATACATTATTATATTTTATGCCAATGACCTTGCCGCAGAGGTAACACCGGTTCCCGTCAGATCGCCGAAGTTACGCGCTGTGGGGCTGGGCTAGCACTTGGATGAGTGACCATTCGGTCTGCCGAGCTCTGTTGGCAAGCCCTTGTGAGGCAAACTGAGGAGCTACTTGAGTGAGAAGTAGCGGCTCCGGTCTCGGAAACTGACATACAGCGGGGAGAGCGGTGTACTGACCACATGCGCCTCCATATCCGCATCCATTGACGCCTCTCTCTGAGGATGACACGGCGGCCGGTCAGTCCTGTTGGGCCTTTATGGCCTGCACGGGAGGAGTTTAGTTTAGTTTTATTATATTTTATGGTCACTCATAATGTGTGGGCTATGATTATATCTGATGACTTTTTATTTGATATTCGTGGGTTTAACCTGAAAGAATGTCAAACGTAAGACTGCATTTGGAAAATTCAAATTTATATTGTACTGTACCTTTAACAACAATTTTACATACGATATTTGCCATTAGTCAACTAGTCAGGCAGCAGCAGCTGGCCGAGACACAAGCACAAACAGGGAAGTAACTGATTTTGTGATATTTTACGAGTCACTAACCAGGAGCAAATTGTATAGTTTCATCTTTCTGCTTTGATAGTTTAGCTTCTTGAGTTTCTGCGTATTAATTTACTGTTTAATAGACAAAGTTCTCGCGTTTTCTTTGGCGGAGGAAAGTAAACCGATTTTGAGACATATTACAAGTTCCTAATCAGGAGCGAATTATTTAGTATCACCTGAGTGTTTTGGTATTTCATTTCTTGAATCTCTGCATATTAATGTAATTTATTAGACACAGTTCTTGCACTTTCCTCTGTGTCTACAGTAGAGCTCTGTAGTGTGTGTCGATTGCTCTTACTTGTCTGGGTAGTGTGGTTTTCTACAGTCTTTAGCATGGATAGCAACTGTGATTGCCGGTGTGGTAGCGAGCCGAGTTGGTGACACTTCGCTCTGACAAGGGAACCTCCCCATCGCACCCCCCTCAGATTTAGTTATAAGTTGGCACAGTGGATAGGCCTTGAAAAACTGAACACAGATCAATCGAGAAAACAGGAAGAAGTTGTGTGGAACTATGAAAAAAATAAGCAAAATATACAAACTGAGTAGTCCATGTGCAAGATAGGTAGCATCAAGGATAGTGTAAGCTTAGGAGCGCTGTAGTCCCATGGTTAGCGTGAGCAGCTGTGGAACGAGAAGTTATTACTTCAAGTTTTCCCTTGAGTGAAAAGTTTAATTTTTTATTTTCAGACAATTATTATCTGTCAGTCCGTTGTTGCAGTTTATGTTACAAACTCTTATGTTTTCATCACTTTTTTGGGAGTGATTATCACATCCACAAGAAAACCTAAATCGGGCAAGGTAGAAGAATCTTTTTACCCATTCGCCAAGTGTACAAGTTAGGTGGATCGACAACATATTCCTGTCATGTGACGCACATGCCGTCACCAGTGTCGTATAGAATATATCAGACGTGTTTTTCTGTGGAGCAATCGGTTGACCTATGACCTTGTGATGAAATGTTTTCCGTTCCCATTGGAGAGGCACGTCCTTTGTCTACTAATCGCACGATTTTGCGGTGCGGTCGCAAAACACGGACACTAAACGTATTACAGGGAACAGAGACGCCAATGAACGAACGGACAGATCATACCTTTGCGAAAATAAAGAAAGTAAAGTTTACACTCGAGGGAAGACTTGAACCGAGGACCTCTCGTGCTGCAGCTGTTCACGCTAACCACGGGACCACGGCGCTCCTGACCTTATGTTATCCTTGATGCTGCCTATCTTCGACATGGACTACTCAGTTTGTATATTTTGCTTATTTTTTTCATAGTTCCACACAACTTCTTCCTGTTTTCTCGATTGATCTGTGTTCAGTTTTTCAAGGCCTATCCACTGTGCCAACTTATAACTAAATCTGAGGGGGGTGCGATGGGGAGGTTCCCTTGTGAGCTCCAGGTTGTGATGGCTTCAGTTACACGGCTTGAAGCTGCAGTGGATGGATATCACTGTTGTGGGCCGGCCAGGGGGGGGGGGGGGTCCAATGGACGTCCAGCACGTCTGACTCCGCCGATCTGTCTGTACCAGTGGCCAGCCAGTTACTGCTCGCAATGAGCTTGACCCGTCGCCTGTGGTCGAGTGGGAGGTCGCCTTGGGGAGTGGCAGGATGCGAAAGACTTCACAGAGGCCACACGTAAGGCCTCCCCAGTTAGTCTGACATACAGGTTCCACGTGCTGTCTATCGCTGACACTGTCCCTCAGTCAGATGCAGTCGTTTGTCTGGTTTCAGAGGAAACCTCTCAGCCTGCAGGATCCGGGCAATCACAGAGGCTTGTATTATTGGTAGTTGGGAGCTCCAATGTTAGGCGCATTTTGGGGCCCCTTAGAGTCATGGCTGACAAAGAGGGGAAGAAAGCGAACTTGCACTCCACGTGCATACTGGATAGAATCATTCCAGACGTGGAAGGAGGCGATCCAGATGCCATGAAGGGCACAGGGTGCAGCCAGCTGCAGGGGATGGCTCATGTCGGTACCAATGATGTGTGTCGCTTTGGTTCAGAAGAGATTCTCTCTGGTTTCGAGCAGCTGACACAAATGGTAAAGCCTGCCAGTCTTGCTTGCGAGATGAAAGCAGAGTTCACCATCTGCAGCATAGTCGACAGGACCGATTGCGGACAAATCCGATTGAAGGGTCTGAATCAAAGGCTCAGATGGTTCTGCGATCGTGTAGGCTGCAGATTCCTCGACTTCTGCCATATGGTGGTTGGGTTTCGGGTTCTGCTGAATAGGTCAGGAGTCTAATATACGCTTGAGGCGGCTACACGGGTAGCAGGGGCTGTGTGGCGTGAACAGGGCAGTTTTTTAGGTTAGAGGATCTTGAGGAAACACAAAGGATGCAGGAAGACCACAGGAAAAAATTTTGATCCAGGAGCCATTGGTATAACAGTTGTAAATTGTTGTAGCTGTGTTGAAGAAGTACCAGATCTCCAAGCGCTAATAGAAAACACTGACGCTCAAATCGTTATAGGCACTGAAAGCTGGCTAAGGCCGGAGATAAGTTTAGCCGAAATTTTTTCGTAAAACCTAATGGTGTTCCGAAAAGATAAGCTAAGCACAGTTGACTGTGGCGTGTTTGTTGCTGTTAGAAGTAGTTTATCCAGTAGCGAAATTGAGGTATTCCTATGAGTTAACATGGGCTGAGGTATTCCTATGAGTTAATATCGACAGAGTTCATTCTCGGCAATCGGAAGAAAATAATAATTGGATCCTTCTACCGACCTCCCAACTCAGATGGTACAATTGCTGAAAGGTTCAAAGAAAACTTGAGTTTAATTTCAAACATGTACTTGACTCATACAATTGTAGTTGGCGACGACTTTAATTTACCCTTCATATCTTGGTGAAAATACGTGTTTAAATCCGGAGGTACGCAGAAAACATTATCCGAAATTGTGCTAAACGTATTCTCTGAAAAATATTTTGAGCAATTACTCCATGAACCCACGCGAATAGTAAGCTACTGTGAAAACACACTTGACCTCTTAGCAACAAATAATCCTGAGCTGATAACGAACATCAAAACAGATACAGGGATTAGCGAACACAGGTTTGTAATAACGGGACTGAATACTATAACCCCCAAATCCTCCAAAAATAAACGTAAAATACACCTATTCAAAAAAGCAGATAAAAATTCACTTGATGCCTTCCTGAGAGACAATCTCTACTCCTTCCAAATTAACAATGTAAGTGTAGACCAGATATGGCTTGAATTCACAGAAATAGTGTCGACAGCAATTGAGAGATTTATACCAAATAAATTAACAAGTGATGGAGCTAACCCGCTTGATATACAAAACGGGTGAACACAGTAGCAGAAACAACGAAAAAGCACGCCAAATTCAACCGAATTCAAAATTTCCAAGCTGGGCGATCTTCTACACAAGCTCGAAGTTTAGCGCGCACTTCGATGTGAGATGCGTATAACAGTTTCCACATCGAAACTTTGTCTCGAAACCTGGCGGAAAATCCAGAGTTTGGTCGTATTTAAAGTATTCTAGCGGCAAGACATAATCATTAGTAGACTTGGCCACTGTTTCTATGTTTCGATACAGTGTACCGATACGTGGAACTGTTTCAGTGTTTCGGAACGGCTGTGGTTCACTGTTTCGAAACAGTGGCGTTTCATTCCGCCCCTGTCTCGGGTAACCGGACCAAATTCGATCTCGAGCCAGACACAGAAACTGTATCGTTGTTTCAAAATAAGGCTGTTTCAGTCCACCTCTGCTTGGAACGGACTAATTGTATCGAAACAGTGATGTTTCATTCCGCGCTGTGTCGGACGAGATTCGGGCTCGGCGTAGGTACTGAAACACAACATACCACTTCGTGAAACACTTTCAAAAATGTCGAAATCTTTTTGACAAGCAATAGCATGAAGCTTAAGATATCCGAAAATAAAGCCTCGTTTCCATCTGACTGTCCTATTCTGAAATGGCGTAACATCTGCTTTATAAACACTGACCAAACAATAAAACAACGCATACTATTCACATTCAAAATAATAAATATGTGAAAATCATTCACTTTTTTTTTACAACATACGTTTCTCTGGTCATGTACAGTAATCATATTAAGAAACGCAAGTAGGCCTACAACATTTTGAATAAAAAAAGCGTAAAGTGACAGTTATTAGACATATACTTAAATTTGATGTAGGTATAATTGCAAGCAATCTGTTTGACGTATCATTGATAGTGTAATGCTGAACGGGAAGGGCTGGGAAGCATAGTGAATTTATAGTAACGGTTCGAAACACCTTAAAAGACAACATTTTTTCTGTTATATTTTGTTATTTATTCGAATTATTTGGCATTATTTGTGAGTCTATAGTCACGGTGCCTATTATCCACAATGATTCCCTTTGTGTGCGTGGAAATTAGCAAGATGGGTATATTACCCATACTAACCGAATGTGGGAATCCCAGTAGCATATCCGTTGTTTCTGCAGTTTGCTCCCACCTCCAGTTCCGTTCGTGGTGGTTCTTCTGTCTTCAGCTATGGCTGTCCTCAGCCAATTGAAAAGTATGATAGTCACACGACACGAAAGCAGCGCATTTGCTTCAGGAAATACGAAACTGCCAAGGCACCTAAAGTGATAGTTTCATACTTTCTGCGATATGATTAGCGCTCTCGCACCTAATTTATGTTTATATGGACATACTTATACAGTAGACATTCAAGATGATAAAATGTGCAGGTTTATTAGATTACAAAACACAAACTGTTTCGAAACGTCGTATCGAAACATTACATTGTGCTGTTTCATTTGTTTCGAAACAGTTACGTGTTTCAGTTTGCCCATCTCTAATCAATAGGTTCTCTGCGCGATAGCAGTGGAAATACTGTCGACGACAGTGCTGCCAAAGTAGAGTTACCAAACACAGCCTTCCGACATTCCTTCACGAAAGAAGCAGAAATAAATATTCCAAAATTCGAATCAAGAACAGCTGTCAACATGAGTAACTCAGACGTTTCTGTCTTTCTTTGCCATTTCACTTCGTTGTATTATTTCCGGTTGTCCCAATTCCGCTTTTTTGTGGACATCTCCTTCTACCTTAGTTTTCTTGATTTCTTCTTCAGAAGCAAACACAGATCTTGCGTCATCTAACTGTTTTGCAAAGGAATCACTCTTACCAACTGTGTCTTACTCTGGTAATTTAAAGCCACTACTGAATTCAGTGTCAAACTTCTTTCTGAACTTCCTTCTGAAACACAGTGCTATAATCAAGGTAGAATTTCTTGTATAGAACAGGAACATTCATGTCACAGCCAAAATACTGCTTACTAGGATTTTCTGACCTACTGTGATGGCTGGAATACTGTTCAGAAGATCTCTTAACACCCTTTTTGCTGCCTTCTTTGTATGTATGAGGCTGGTGTGTGTGTTTACCTGTAACAAAATATAAAATAATACTTTCTAAACAAGCTGTATTTTTGGGATAATAACTTACGACATAGAAAATTTTACTCATAGTATGTAATGTTACAAATATTTACTTCACCTCTTTAATCTAGTTTTGAAGTAGGGCAGCCACTTTTGAGTCGTTTGCGTAGATTCCGAATTCTTCCGATATGACTCCTTATACCATGGATGTTTGAAAACGTCTGTTTGCAGACATCTGTTAGCACGCCTTTGCTACGAATTTGGTATTGGAATGTAACTCTCCTGAAAGAAACTTCATGGTTTCTCTTTTTTGGGTACCTGAAATAAATTGAGAGTATTAATTATACATATGAGAATTGCTTTGTTTGAATCATCTCATTACGATCAATAAATATTGTATTAAAATACTCTGAGCTCTGCTTTCTGACCTTCTCTTTGCTTCAACCATTACCGAGGCAGGTAGCGCTGTGGTTCGCTCACTGGATTCGCATTCGTGAAGACGACGGCTCAAACCAGCGTCTGGCCATCCTGATTTCCCTAAATAGCTTCAGGTAAATGCCGGATTGGTTCTTGTGAAAGGACACGGCCGATTTCCTTCCCCATTCTTCCCTAACCGATGAGACCGACGACCTCGCTGTTTGGTCTGCTGTTCCGAATCAACCAACCAACCAACTTCAGCCACTTTCATTAGACACATGAGGTATGCATTCTGACCTTTAAAATCATCCAAATCCCAAAATACATCAGAAATGGAGTCTTCATCTCCAATTTTTTCGGAACACTTCTTTGAAAACGAGCACAATTTTCCCATGGATATCGCTTCTGTTTTTTTAGAGGTTTTATCTGATACATAATCTCTTCCTTCATTTATTCTCTTTTTGCATTTAGCCCGGGACCAAGTTGTGACATTTGCATTTATTTTCCTGCTTTTTGGACGTGATGTCAATTCGCTTTCTCTGGTTTTTGGAGTAACCTACAGAAGAAAATCAACATTGCCATATTTAACAGAGAGATAATCACAAGGGACGAAAAATTAATGTGACTTTTCAAGTCTCTATTTAAAGTATACTAATGTTCATACTTTAAGTTATTTCTTGTTTCAGTCTATATATGTACATATGTAATACAATTTAAGCCTCTTACTTCTGTTCAGTTTTATTTTACTGCATCTGAGTAAATGTTACACATATGTTTGAAGACAAGGTTATAAGGCACCTAAGGTTATGCCCAAACAAGTCAGTAAAAATATACTGTACCTGCTCATATTCTGGATCTGATTCAGTGGTTTCACGATTCCATGAACTTCCACTATCAGAAAAATCAATATCACTCTCTGTTGAAGCATAAGTAATGCTTAAATCTTTATTTTCTTTAGATGCAAACAACAGCGTCTTCTTAACTCATGCCAGTTTACTGTGGTTTGTGTTTATCTCTCTACAATTTTTGTTAATGATACGGTATAGCAGAGAATAACACTGACTTATAATTACGTCTTTGGCCACCAGATGTCACCAAAAGATATGCAGATAAAGACACCTGTTGGTTAAAAACATAACCACAGACAAAACTCTAAATTGCTTGGAGAGTGGCTTGTTGTTATCTCTGGCACAACCCTTTGATTGTGTAAGGTATTGAATGTGAAGAAGTTAAGGACGAGTCCTCTCCATCCATAAGGCAATGGAAGAAGTGAAAGAGTGCAGAGGACATTCGGGAAGATATTTGGATACTGAGTTGACTCACATCACACCAACTGGGATGTCTATTTTAAGTACTTAGTCTCCGCCTACAACTCAAAGCAGCATACGAATATAGGATTATCGCCATATGAAGCAGTATTTGGTCGTAAAATGCCATCACCTTTCGACTTTTTTTGAAAACAAAGAAAGGGAAGACTTGAGAGTATGTTAAATAATTTGCCAGATGATTAGGGAAACTTGGAACAGAGTACGGAGGGCAAATACACGGGCACTGGAGAAACAGGAAGAAGCTGTGGGCCGTACGGCAAGAATGCCATAGTATAAGTTTGGTAAGTTGGTGATGTTATCAACTTCGAATACTCCGAAGGGAAGATAAAATAGTTTTTCGAAAGTACCAGCAGCCATACCAAGTGGCAGAGACCATGTCGCCAGTAAATGTCAAGATTCAGCTGTCAACGAGAACGACAACTGTACACGTATGGCAGCTAAAACTTTTTCAAAGGAGTCCTGAAATTATTCCAGGGATATGACATACGGACCGGAAAAAGGGGGTGAAAAGTAATAATGTTCCTACCCGTAGGTGAGGTGTAGAGAAGGCGAGATGGTGCGTTTCATAGCAGGACCATTGATCTTCGTCGAGGTGAAGCTTTACGGAACCAGCACTTGGAAGGAAGAGTGCTCTTCGCCAAGCAGGAAGACGTGGTCATCACAAGTCATGGCTGAGTGATATAGGTGGTATTCAACGCATGGGAGATGCGTAGCGAGGTGAGAAAATTGGAAGGAGCGTTCGGCAAATTCCGCCAGGTAACGTAAAGGCATGGAATAATCAAAGGAAGGGCCGGGTATGTGAGAGAGTACATGGGGCATACGAGAAATTAAGGAGTGATGTTTATTCCACGTACACGAAGGAAGAGGAGTTGGATTGTCGGTGGAGGTCGGCTTATGAAAACGATATTTTGCCCTGCTGATGAGGAAGACATTCGAAAGATGAGCGACACCGTGGAAGAGGTTAAGGAGTGAGCAAAAGGGAACAAAGCCGTGAGTGATTGGCACACTACGCAGAACGCAAGTTTAGAGAAAGGCGCTTTACATAACACGCGACTACTACGACAAGGGACTGGAGAAGTAGAGCGGTATGCCACAGCTGCAGAAGAGACAGTTAATCAGAATATCAGGGAACTATGAACCAAAGTACACTCCTGGAAATTGAAATAAGAACACCGTGAATTCATTGTCCCAGGAAGGGGAAACTTTATTGACACATTCCTGGGGTCAGATACATCACATGATCACACTGACAGAACCACAGGCACATAGACACAGGCAACAGAGCATGCACAATGTCGGCACTAGTACAGTGTATATCCACATTTCGCAGCAATGCAGGCTGCTATTCTCCCATGGAGACGATCGTAGAGATGCTGGATGTAGTCGTGTGGAACGGCTTGCCATGCCATTTCCACCTGGCGCCTCAGTTGGACCAGCGTTCGTGCTGGACGTGCAGACCGCGTGAGACGACGCTTCATCCAGTCCCAAACATGCTCAATGGGGGACAGATCCGGAGATCTTGCTGGCCAGGGTAGTTGACTTACACCTTCTAGAGCACGTTGGGTGGCACGGGATACATGCGGACGTGCATTGTCCTGTTGGAACAGCAAGTTCCCTTGCCGGTCTAGGAATGGTAGAACGATGGGTTCGATGACGGTTTGGATGTACCATGCACTATTCAGTGTCCCCTCGACGATCACCAGTGGTGTACGGCCAGTGTAGGAGATCGCTCCCCACACCATGATGCCGGGTGTTGGGCCTGTGTGCCTCGGTCGTATGCAGTCCTGATTGTGGCGCTCACCTGCACGGCGCCAAACACGCATACGACCATCATTGGCACCAAGGCAGAAGCGACTCTCATCGCTGAAGACGACACGTCTCCATTCGTCCCTCCATTCACGCCTGTCGCGACACCACTGGAGGCGGGCTGCACGATGTTGGGGCGTGAGCGGAAGACGGCCTAACGGTGTGCGGGACCGTAGCCCAGCTTCATGGAGACGGTTGCGAATGGTCCTCGCCGATACCCCAGGAGCAACAGTGTCCCTAATTTGCTGGGAAGTGGCGGTGCGGTCTCCTACGGCACTGCGTAGGATCCTACGGTCTTGGCGTGCATCCGTGCGTCGCTGCGGTCCGGTCCCAGGTCGACGGGCACGTGCACCTTCCGCCGACCACTGGCGACAACATCGATGTACTGTGGAGACCTCACGCCCCACGTGTTGAGCGATTCGGCGGTACGTCCACCCGGCCTCCCGCATGCCCACTATACGCCCTCGCTCAAAGTCCGTCAACTGCACATACGGTTCACGTCCACGCTGTCGCGGCATGCTACCAGTGTTAAAGACTGCGATGGAGCTCCGTATGCCACGGCAAACTGGCTGACCCTGACGGCGGCGGTGCACAAATGCTGCGCAGCTAGCGCCATTCGACGGCCAACACCGCGGTTCCTGGTGTGTCCGCTGTGCCGTGCGTTTGATCATTGCTTGTACAGCCCTCTCGCAGTGTCCGGAGCAAGTATGGTGGGTCTGACACACCGGTGTCAATGTGTTCTTTTTTCCATTTCCAGGAGTGTAGAAGTCTTCGGCAGGTAAGTAGTAATAACAAAATGGTTGCAGCCTGTAGAAGATAGTGTTTGGGAAGCACAAGGGAAAGTAACAGAACTACACGACGCTACGCAGCAGGCTATAAGAGGTCAGATAGGGTAAACTTGTCCCAGAGCAGTATTAAGAGTGAAATTAGAATGAAATGAACACCCTTAAGCTGCTTACAGGCGTTGACATATGTCAACGGGGAAAGAAGAAAATGTGTGTCCTGACCGGCACTCGAACCCGGGATCTCCTGCTCACATGACAGGCGCTCTATCCATCTGAGCTACCGAGGACACAGACCATAGCGCGACTGCAGGGATTTATCTCTGGCACGCCTCCCGCGAAACTCACATTCTCAACATATTGTCCCGCACTACATTCGTAGTGCCCCCGCCCATTAAACTCATTACTCGCGGCGCGTTGCCGATTCCCGTAAGAGTTCGGGCACTGTTTGTGCATTCGCACAGAAGAAGAAGATGGTCAAGTGGCCGGTGAGCCTTAACTATATATATACTAAGATGGTATGTCCGAAAGAACAGATACCATCTTAGTATATATATAGTATTTAGAGTATTTATGGAAAGTACAGATGGCTCTAACGCTGGAGCAGAGGTTGGTTTTAGAGTTCGAGCACAAAAACTTACCTTTTTATTTCAAGGTAGCCACAGTATCAGTGAGAACTGATGGAGCAAAGTTTACTTTTCTATACCTACAGCAGGGAAACAAGTACTTTACTAGTGCTACGTAATTCATGTGTATCCCTTCAGGTGGGGGATACTGAAGAAATTTGTAAGAGTAAAGACGCAGCAACTATTATCAATTGCAAAAGACTGGGGAAGGTACGAGAAATGGGGGAAGCAAAGCTACAACAAAGCTACCGAGGCAAAATCACAGTCTGTCCAAATACAGCAATAAGAGGGAGGGCAGGATTCCCGCACAGTGAAGTTGCTAATGGAACAAAAGGAGGTAAGAGAATGCACAAAGAAGTGATCGAGCCGGAATTGTACTTCCAACAGTTAGGTTGTACTCTGCCTTTTACAAGATGGTAGTAGTGGCTAGCTGTTTCGAGCAGGGGAATCTTACGTGAGCAAAGAGTTTAGAATTAAACGGGAGTGCTTTGTTATTCAACGGAACAGCATGCGAGATAATGGAGCTTACTTTCCATCTGCCCGCCACGATTTGAGGAATAACTCAGCTGTATATTTCGCAGTCTCGTTTGTATTGGCCACAGCAGCCCCATGGATGTGCTACCTGTCGCAAATCTAACAGCTTAAACCAAACTATAGGGTCAAACTTAATGCAGTCTACATACACGCTTCTGAACCAGCAGGGGGGGTGAGTATCCCTGGGAACCTTAGAACAGCATGTAAATTTATGTCGGGAGAATCAGTACCAGAAAGAGACGACACTGATAATTGTCATACCAACCACCGCAGTGACGCTTGTTCTGCTGAGAACAGGCCTTATTTTGGTATGTAGAGGATGAAGCACAACACTGAGTTTGGGCCCAGCCGTCATTCAGATTCCGTTGGATTGGCGCCACTGAGCATAAAAGCAGCAGAAGGAAGATGAACTCACAAAGGGATAGTGTTAAGGATAACTGATTAATTTTAGCTTATAAGTTTGGAACAGAGAGTTACAAGTTATTGTGAAAGAAGCCTAATAATGGAATAAGTTTCAAGGTGTTCGAATTAAGGAGCAGGGCAAGGGGCCCTGTAGAAATGTGTAAGATTAAGCGCTGGGTTAAGGAAACCAATTGTTAGAGAAGTTCTTAAGAGGCGAAACAGGGCCAGAAGGGTTGGTCGAGGGAGGAGGTCTCAATAGAAAACGAGGCCAATGTAGCATATCGACTGTATTCAACCAAAAAGTACGCCAGAGCAGAACTGAGTTACAACGGAGCCAGCCGTAGGTAGGCAAGAGTGTTCTCAGTAGAAAAGTTTCGATTCCAATGATGACTCCTCCACACTCTCCTACCACGTGATTTCGTAAGTAAAACACGGCCGACAGGCATGGCGAAGCAGAGCCAGGTGGGTGCGATATAGCAACAGCCGACGCTGCAATACGCTAGTGGACGGACGGAAGCCTTTCCTCACTTGCCACCACAGAAGTGTTTAGAGTATGTACCTCGGGCCCTGAAATAAAATAGTCTGGACCGTATAAGTACTCAACCTTCGTGTAATAAAATATTCTCGTCTCAGTGTCACAGCCAACACCACAAGGGTGTGACACCCGGAGCAAAATCCTGGAATGCAGTACGGGGTCTGCTGTTTGACCACGGGATGGGGCTGCCTGCCCTGAGTCACGAGAGAGCCGCTACCGGAGCAGAGAGCCAGCCACTCGCTGGAGGCAGGTCACAGCCGCCTTCACGGTATTGTTAGCTGCGCTGCTGCACTGTCATGGCCACAGCCAGAGGCATCGCTGACAGCGACGTTTTGAGTTTGCCATGTTTGGCCTCGCTCCTTGCCCTGTCAGCAATGCCCGATGTGTTTCGCATGAAAGGCAACTGGACGCCTCCACCAAGCTGATTCTGATGTACTATGGCGGAAGGACAGAATAAAGAAGTTAGTTAAACAAATCTCCTGGCGTCCTAACTTCTCGTTTCACTCTCCGTCGGTGACAATCCATGGGTCATCTAACATAAGCAATTGAAGTGTCAAATGCTGGTACATTAATAACAGGTGTAGCCAACAGAATGTTGAATGCAAACATGCATGCATTGTGTATTACAGATGTCAGATGTCAGTTTATGGGGTGGAATTCCATGCCTGTTGCACATGGTCAGTCAATACAGGGATGGTTAATGCTGGTTGTGGATGACGCTGGAGTTGTCCGATGATGACCCATATGTGCTTCATTGGAGACGGATCTGGTGCTTGAGCAGGCCAAGGCAACATGTTGACGCTATAGAGAATGTTCAACTACAACATCGGTATGTGAGTGAGCGTTATCCTGCTGGAAATCTTCCCCTGTAACAATGTTCATGAATGGCAGCACAACAGTTCGAATCATCAGATAGACATAGAAATTTGTAGTCACGGTGCGTCGGATAACCACGAGAGTTCTCTGCTCTCATGCGAAATTTGCACCCCAGACCATAACTCCAGGTGTAGATCCAGCGTGTCTATGCCATAGACAGTATGGTTGCAGGGCCTCAACTGGCCTCATTCTAACCAGCACACATCCATCACTGGCACCGAGGAAGAACCAGCCTTCATCAGAGAACACAACAGACCTCCACCTGGCCCTCTAACGAGCTCTCGCTTGATACCATTCAAATAGTAAATGGCCGTGGTCTGGGGTCAGTCGAATGCACGATACAATGCGTCTGGCTCAAAGCAGTCCGTCGAGCAACCGATTTGTAACAGTTCGTTGTGTCACTGTGGCGCCAACAACGCTCAAATTGCTGCTGTAGATGCAATACGGTGTGATAGAGCCGTACACCAAACACGGTGGTCTTCCCTCTCGCTAGTGCCGCGTGGCCTTCCGGAACCTGGCATTGTTGCGACCTTACGTTCTCGTGACCACCGCCGATTGCAGTCATGTATAGTGGCTACCTTCCTACCAAGTCATTCTGCAGATCTCAGGAGGAACAGGCAGCTTCTTGTAGCCGTATTACATGATATCATACAATCTCAAAGAGGTGTTGCTAATGACGTCTTTTTCTCCTTAAAGGCATTCTCGACCAGCATCAACTCAGCACGTCCAATCTCAAAGTTAAATAAAGCTCACGACCGTTACAGCGTGTATTTAGGGCAAACCTCGTGTGTATCCTCAAAGTGACGCTGCTAGTGCCACTCTTACGGGACTGGCGCGAAATCTGTACAGATCTCATCTTTTAGATGTGGAACACGCCAACCAACTTTCGTTTGTCAAACAACTCCTTCTTGGTATTGCGACTGTTCATCATCAGTATATGTAACGTACAATGATTTAATTTTACAGATACGGTAGTAGTAAATGTGTGTACTGTGTGCAGAATGCGTTGCGAATACATGTAGTAGCAAAGAAGCAATAAATTAAAACGTAATACCAGATGCGGCAGATTTACGAATGAACAGCGAAAATGCAGTAAGCGACAAACTCTTTTCCTTTAGTCATTTTGTTGGGTGTCAGCGATAAAAAGTTTCGTAACGGTTTGAAATTATATGTAAAGTTTGTTGGAAGACGCCAACTACTCTCATTCTCAAATGATGGATGAACAGTCTAGGTAATTTGCGCGTCGTGAATTACACTGCCTCAAGACATATAAAGGGTGTGCAAAAGTATAGAAACACCCTAAACACAACACATAACCTTGCCTAATACGGTATAGGAAGCCCACTGCATTCCAAACAACTTCCACTCATTTCAGAACGGATAAATACAGGCCCCGTATGGTTTTCAAGTGTATCTCATACCATTCTTCCTTCAATATAGTGGCAAGTTCAGGTAAGTACACTGAAGAGCCAATGAAACTGGTACACTTTCCTAATATCGTGTACGGCCATCGTGAGCACTCTGAAGTGCCGCAACACGACGTGGCATGGGCTCCACTAACGTCTGAAGTAGTGTTGGAGGGAACTGACACCATGAATCCTGCAGGGCTGTCCAAAAATCTCTTCTGAACAGCTCTTTGCATGGCATCCCAGGTATGTTCAATAATGTTCATGTCTGGGGAGTTTGGTGGCCAGCGAAAGTGTTTAAACACATAAGAGTGTTCCTGGAGCCACTGTGTAGCAATTCTGGACGTTTGGGGTGTCGTATTATCCTGAGGGAATTGCTCAAGCCCGTCGGAATGCACAATGGACATGAATAGATGCACGTGATCAGACAGGATACTTACGTACGTGTCACCTGTCAGAGTTGTATCTAGGCGTCACATATTACTCCAACTGCACAGGCCCCACACCATTTGAGAGCCTCCACCAGTTTGAACAGTCCCCTGCTGACATGCAGGGTCCATGGGTTCATGAGGTTGTCTCCATACCCGTACACGTCCATCCGCTAGATACAATTTGAAACCAGGCTCGCCGGACCAGGCAACATGTTTCCAGTCATCAACAGTCCAATGTCGGTGTTGACGGGCTCAGGCGAGGCGTAAAGCTTTGTGTCGTGCAGTCATCAAGGGTACACGAGTGGGCCTCCGGCTCCGAACGCCCATATCGATGATGTTTCGTTGAATAGTTCGCACGCTGACACTTGTTAAAGATCCAGCATTGAAATCTGCAGCGATCTGCGGAAGGGTTGCACTTCTGTCACGTTGAACGATTCTCTTCAGTCGTCGTTTGTCCCATTCTTGCAGGATCTTTTTCCGGCCTCAGCAATGTCGGCAATTTGGTGTTTCACCGGACTGATAGTCACAGTACACTCGGGAAATGGTCGTACGGGAAAATCCTCACTTCACCGCTACTTTGGAGATGCTGTGTCCCATCGCTCGTGCGCTGACTATAACACCACGTTCAGACTCACTTAAATCTTGATAACCTGCCATTGTAGGAGCAGTAACCGATCTAACAACTATGCCAAACACGTGTTGTCTTACATTGCCGTTGCCGACCGCTGCTACGTATTCTGCTTGTTTACATATCTCTGTATTTGAATACACATGCCTGTATCAGTTTCTTCGGCGCTTCAGTGTATCATGGAGGTGTATAGCGATCACGCACCCTTCTCTCCAACGTAGACCACAAAGATTCAATAATATTGGGATCTTGTGGCTGTGGTGGCCAGGAAAGATGCGACAATTCATCCTGGTGCTGACGAAACCATTGCTGCGGTGCACCATAGGATGGACCTGATCAGCCAAAATGGTCGTTCAATGACTAACAGCAATGCGACCTTAAAGACTGCCCATGGGGCTCAAGGAGTACCACTATATGGCTGACCGAATCATCACCGAACGTTCGCCATGTTTCACACTTGGGACGCAAACCCGGCCATAAGCTGGAAACAGTGTAAAACAAGAGCCATCTGAGCAAATGTCATTCTTCCATTACTCCATAGTGAAGTCTTATGGCTTCGACTATACGTTTTCCTATTGCGGGCATCTGTGTCACTGACAAGTGGTTTTGGAATAATAGTTCGCCCCGAGCTCTCTTCATATTGTTTTTGTGCTGGTAGGGTTCGCAAAACAGACATTCAGTTCCGCAGTTACTTCTGCAGCTGTCATCTTCTTATTTTTCGTCACAATTCTCTCAGTGACCGTCTGTCACGATCACGCAACACAAAGTTTCATCCGAGTTGTGACACAGCGGATGATGTTTTACACAGGACACGATTACCACCACAACTGATACTTTCAGCGTCTTGGGGACATTGCACAGGTGCTGTTCATGGCCAAATACAACAGTGCATTTTGCAGGCTTGGTCAACGTGCATTACTCGTGGTTTTTCCATATTTTTATCCAACTCTTAATAAATAGCCTAACTATGATACGTGTCTTATTGCTGTAAACCTTTAACAGAAGATTACGCCTCTTAATGATTAGATTATGACAGCACAATTTATGAAATACTGAACATAGGCAACCTGCAACTGAAATAGGGTGTTGGTCGTTTACTGTTATAGATGATCTTCAAACAATATAAATAATTACCTCATACTTTTTGCAATAATGAAATTATCTATAATGATGCACTGTGTGGAGAAAAAAGTGAACAGATATTCGGTCAGACTTTGATAAGATTTCAGAATGTCGCGAAGACTGTCAGCTTGCTTTAAATGTTAAGAAAATTAAAAGTGCTTCCTTCACAAAAGAGTATCTTATGAGTTAAAAAAAACAAAAAAAACCTAACCTAAGGACATCACACACATCCATGCCCGAGGCAGGATTCGAACCTGCGACGTAGCAGTCGCGCTGTTACGGACTGAAGCGCCTAGAACCGCTCGGTCACCATGGCCGGCCAACGAGTTACAGCTGGTATCAATTAACTCATATAATTACTTGGATGTAATAATATATGGGGCCACGAAATTCAATGATCGCATATGGTCAGTCGTAAGAGTAGCAGGTGTCACATTTAGTTTCATTGGCAGGATGCTTGGAAAATGTTTACGAAGGAGACGGCTCGTAAATAGCTTATGTTTCCCGTCGTAGGCTATTGCTCGTACAATATTACTGGGAATTATACCAAACACAATTAACAGGTGCCATTGGAAGTTGGTCACAGGTTTGTTTGGCTCACTGGAGATGCGTAACGGAGATCCCCTTCAGACTCCAGTTGTAGACATTATCAAAGAGCTTTGTGTTCATTCCCTCATCAAGGACGCGGCAGAGAGCTGACTACTTTTCTGATTTGAGCAGGTGTTCGCCGCTCATGACCTCGATGTTGACGGGATGTTTCTTTTTCCATTCAGTTACACGCTTAGGCTACGAAGTGTACAGTAACACATTATTTTCCGATCTGCGCGTTCAGTGCACTACGCAGAACACTGCTCACCTAGTTCCGCCTTTGGCCACACAGCGCTGCTAGCGGCACCAACGGAGTACTGAGTGGGGGCGTCGAAGGGCTACCGGAGAGCAACCGTTCACGTGAAGACGCAGTTTTCGGTTGTTCGTTGCGCGCGTGAGACAGTGTTATCCGCGGTGCAGTAGCATCAACGAAGAAAGGTAAGTGTAGAACAATCGACGGCATTTATTACATTATTGCTCTGTAATGTAAATTTTCGTTTGACACACTTTCATGCGTTGGAATCAGTGTAACTATGAACAAGCGTTTTATAATAGGAATGTAATAACGTATTGTTTTGTCGATTATTTTGGGTTCAACCACCAGTTCTCTTTTGTCGTTATTTGTGCACTTCATTGCAGCGAAAGTTTCTTTATTTTGTGCGGTGTCTCGTATTTCAGAGATGGGGATTTTAACAATGCTGTCGAACTTGTACTGTGTTATTCGATCAATGTAGCCACTTCCGCGCACGTTTAAGATGCATCTGTGAAAGACCCAAGCTTTTAAGGGTTCCCGTCGAGTTATGAACATTGTCTTTGTGGGGAAAGTTAGTCACAGCTGTCGGGTCGATCACGTGTGGATAGATCAGAAAAGTTAGCATTGTTTGTATTCTGTGACCTGATGTATTTTCGTTGATAAAATGCGACGTGATAGTGAGTTAATTGGGATTCACTGTTACGTCGCATTTTATTAACAAAAATACGTCAGATCACAGAATACAAAAAATGCTAACTTTTCTGATCTATCCACTCGTGACTTCACAGGAAAAGTGCATACGTTGTTGCATATGTTGTAGAAGTTGCAAGCGTAGTAACTGGGAAGCTGAACAGTTTCATGGGACAGATCCGTATCTATTGAAAGAGATATGAACGCATTTCCTATGTTGGGATATACGACAGCGGCTAAGTTGACAATGTAAGAGACATTTGAAGACAAGCCAGTTGTTGTTCTATTGTTGTAATGTTAGCAAACTACTGGAAATGTGGCAACAGTAAACGCATTGTTCTGTTATATTATGTCACGTTTTGTAAAACAAAATTATTGGAAACTCTAACGTCAAGATTAAGAACATGTTTCCCCCAAATTCCTATCCTTCGCTGTTTGAGAACATTTTTCGAGGAGGAAGACGCTTCACTTCGCTACGAGATAAGCACATTTCCAGCTACGAGATAATCATATTTTCCATTGGTTCCAGTACATTAACACCAGTCTAGCGATAAATGTAATGCGATAATGCTTTTGCGGTTTTCTTTACACAGAAGTGGGGAAAAAGTAAGACATAGATTAGGGAGCAGTGAAACTTAGTGTCTGGCCGTGAAGAATGTTAGGTCAGTTGATATTAGCGTCGACTGTGAAACTCAAAACATCCAGATTCTAATCGTTGTGTACCACGCGACGAAATTTATAAGGAAGTTAAATAATTCTGTAATTTCGAGACATTTTTAGCGAAGAATCAAATCATAATTTTGTTTTATGGTGCTACGAAGACGAACGCCACCGATCGACTCGTTCCACTTATTAATATGACATTGATTTACCATAACAAGTTGTCCGTCTTGAGAAAGTTTTCATTCCGCGTTAGAAGCATATTTCGTTGATAAGAATTGGACAATTGCGTACTCGCCACTAGAGACTGGATATCGAATGAAAGTTATTGATAACTTCATTAATGAATAGTATCATAAGAAAAGTAAGGTACACATAAAATTATAGATTTCTTGTGGTTTCCATATTTAACCTTTGGTGAGATTAGAGTGGATACTATCGCCCCGTTTACATGGGGCTCGCAATCCCGAATTTCGTAAACCGGTTTCCCAATACCACTTCTGGGTGATAATGTAAATACTTCAAAATCGATTCTGGAAATCAGGTACTAATTGACGGTTTTCCAATTTCGCAATCGGTTTTCGCACCCATGCAAGCGCAATCGGTTTTGAAACGTGCTTGGGCTATCAGGTTTCGCCTTGTTTTTTAAAAATTTTCGGCTAATACGTAAGGAGTGGCTTTTTGTACAATGAAAGATAAGTAGAAATATTAGGCTGAAGCTGTTTACGCCTCGTCTAATGCTGTTTGCGCCTCGTCTAATTGAAGAGAAAAAGCGGTTGTGCTGCTTATACAGAAGCTGTAACAGCTGTTTTCCAAGCGCCATATTTAACTGGGTTAGCAAAATCGCTTCACACCGCAACATGTAAACACGATAGCGGAAAGCAGGCCGCGGTGGCCGAGCGGTTCTAGGCGCTCAGTCCGGAACCGCGCGACCGCTACGGTCGCAGGTTCGAATCCTGCCTCGGGCGTGGATGTGTGTGATGTCCTTAGGTTAGTTAGGTTTAAGTACTTCTAAGTTTTAGGGGACTGATGACCGCAGATGTTTAGTCCCATAGTGCTCAGAGCCATTTGAACCATTTTTGATAGCGGAAAACTGTTTTAGAAGTTCGGTTTTCGTCTTTTGGAAGACGTGTCGCATGTAAGCGTAGTGTCTCACTCTCAGTTGTCTCCCAATTCTCCGTCTCCTATAGTAAGGTGAGAAAGTCGATTGGCATACGTTTGAAGTAGAATAATGTTATTTTTATTCATGTTTGAATTATTACCTGAAGACTTAAAATTTCTGAAGCAGATTTTGCACCTCATTGTTATCCAGTTTATGAAAATAAACAGTTGTCTCCCAATTCTCCGTCTCCTATAGTAAGGTGAGAAAGTCGATTGGCGTACGTTTGAAGTAGAATAATGTTATTTTTATTCATGTTTGAATTATTACCTGAAGACTTAAAATTTCTGTAGCAGATTTTGCACCTCATTGTTATCCAGTTTATGAAAATACTAATAAGTTTCACTTTTGGTAGACGCTGTTCTGCCTGGTAATTCAGTAATTCTTGCACTTCAAGTGTTTTTTTTTTAACGATACAAAAACAAGTCAAATATTGCAAACAATAGGATTCCAAGTGAAGAATCTGCGAACGAAACGTTGCCAAGGTTGGCGACGCTTCGCAAATGGTTTCGTACAGTAAGTCTGTCTGTCACACGCACACCGTGTTGTACGACCGTTGGTGCTCACGCTTCCAATTGTTCAGCGGTTTGGAACAGATTGTGAGTTATGCGGCCAACGGTTTGGATAAATAATGAAGATTCAACTGATCATTACTAGGATCATTCGATATGATACCTTTTATGAAGTACTGATGTCAGTAAAAGTATCAACCGAAAAGTGTAGACTAAAAAAGTATCACTATCGACTTGAAAGTACTCGTGACTGGGCCTACCAGGTTCTGTGCCAGAGTGGACGACTCGGGTTGTTTTCGCGTATACGTCGAAATTTGCGGAGATTTCACGAGAAACGACTCTGTTGCTAGTCAGTATCCATTACATGTTTTGACTTTCTTCTAAATGATACTAAATTTGTATGTGGGTCTGCTGGCTTCAGATTACAAAGATTTCGTTTTCTTTGGGTATGGGAGAGAGGAGTGTCGTGCCCCATCGATAGATACGCCTTTACCCACGTCAAATCCTCGGACAGGAGATGACTTCATATACAGTATTGATGGGGTTTCAGTATTTTTTAAGACATAAGCTAATCTGGGTACTAGCGGAACCCAAATCTAATGAGGAAGAAATTTGAGTGAGGCAAGCGGTAAGCAACTTTCATAGTTGATGCATCCAACAAGTTGTTTTCATATCTAAAGGGCAACATGTATAGAAGTTCAGGAGCAACAAAACATGTAGAAAACTAAATATTCGTACACATTTACTCTTCGTATAAATCAAGAAGCAAGCCACTTGAGTTAATTATTTCAATCTGGTAATGAAATTCCACAAACTAATTCCACATTTTTACTCAATATGTATAGTAACTCCCATGGTAATTAACGTGTTGCGTTCAACCGTCTGTGGGAATTAAAGAGATTAGCTTCTAGGTGGTATTTTGCATTTCATGAACGAAATACACGGTTTTACTTTATTTGTCCGTTTAGAAGTCACCAGTTTATCATATCCAGTGTATTAGACAGCTTCAAGCTTCTGATTACTTTGCAAATGAGTTAAGTGCTCTCTTTCTCAGACACTGGTGGAGTATAGGCTGGGTAATTTGTGCTCCATCTTAATCAAAACTGTTTGTCAAAATGCTCAAATGTGTGTGAATTCCTAAGAGACCAAACTGTATAGGTCATCGGTCCCTAGACTTACACACCAGCCGGCCGCGGTGGTCTAGCGGTTCTAGGCGCGCAGTCCGGAACCGCGCGACTGCTACGGTCGCAGGTTCGAATCCTGCCTCGGGCATGGATGTGTGTGATGTCCTTAGGTTAGTTAGGTTTAAGTAGTTCTAAGCTCTAGACTGATGACCACAGGTGTTAAGTCCCATAGTGCTCAGAGCCATTTGAACCATTTTGAACTTACACACTACTTAAACTAACCTATGCTAAGAACAACAAAAACGCCCATGCCCGAGGGAGGACTCGAACCTCCGGCGGGAGGGCCGCGCAGTTCGTGCGAGGACGCCTCAAACCGCGCGGCTACTGTTTGTCAGTCATCTCAGTGTTCATGACGTCATATCTCCTGAATTGTGCGCCGTACAATGATATAATTCTGCAGGTACATTCTGTGCAGGGTGTAACGATCCGGGAAAAACCCGAGAATTTTTTTGTCCGGGAGAAAACCGGGGAAAACCCGGGAATTTTTTAGAATTCCGGGAATTTTTCATTGTTTTAGTTACCAGTTAAATTTTTGTGATTTTGACTGGTAAGAACCAATACTCTCACGAAGGATATTACTGTATCCCGCTTCTGCAGAATAGCTCGTATGGCATCATGTCATAATAAAGAACCAAACATGAGATAATACGGCACGGGTACTGAAGAAAATTTACATCCGAATCTGGACATATGATTGTGCACTTTAAGCCGAATTATGCATTTTAGTGTGGTTCACGAGGTTAATGACATAATGCAAGATTTTTTAATGTTTTACACATACGAACATGCGGGCTTCCTGCGTCATCGTAGCTGTGCAAGCGCGGTGACGCGTTATCTGGCACACTCTGGCGACTGCTGAAACGAACCAGTTTCTAACAGGTCACGGGAAGATATTGCGAATGCTGGTTTGAAAAGTGTTACTTTGAAAGTAAATTTCCTTTTACGTAAGATGAACTATGTGCAAGATGTACAATGAATTTCTTAAATCACGGAGCGTTTGACTTTCATTTAAAAATCAACTCTTTGAGGACGACCATCTTCAAGGATTTCGAGCCTAGATCAGACATTTACTTCGTCATTAAAAATTTTACTGGCACATTTGTGTGATGTATCCTTAAGTGTAACACTCGCGAAAAGATCAGCATTTTATAAGTGGAAGCTTAGCTTCTCTTACAGCTTATTAATCTTCGAGACCAATATTATTTGTGAAAGCTTTGTTTTTCTTGTAGCAACACTATGTATATTAATTTAAACCATTAACTTCTCTTTCTTGTGTGTTCGCGTTATTTAAGAGTGATCTTGCTATTGGTTGACTGCATCACGTGTCCTATGCTGTCATGAAGTCGCGAGATCACGTGACATGAGCTATGACTGGCTTGCAAAAGCGTATTGCAATCTCAATTTCATTGCTTCGGAAAATAACAAGCAGTGTTTCGCGGAATTTGAATTTATACCTCCGTAAAAAAGGCAGCGTACATCAAAGATCTTTCCAAAACGTGTTTTTTTTCCCCTGGGTTTCGTTTTCTAAAGTGCCGGCAGATTCTACGTCTGTGTAGAAAACCATAAACATTCAAAAGACTGATAAGTTTTACAGTGCTGAGGAAAAGTATACTGTCACTTAACACGGATAAAGAGTATTTTCACCCGGGAGAAAGTGTATTTTCAACCGGGAAATCCGGAAAAATCCGGGAATTTTTTTTCCTTGTCCACGTATACAACCTGTGTGTGGTATATGTGGATACTATGTCCTAAATGTGTTACGAACAGAGAAAGTAGTAAAGAAGTACGCTCTAACACAAAAAAAGATGCACCACGAAGGAACTTACAGAATGGGACGGAAAACGGTAGGTGTGATGTACGTGTATAGACAAACAAAACATTATAGTTTCAGAAAGCGTGGATTATTAGTTCAAGAGAAAGAGCTTCACAAATTGAGCAAGTCAATAACGCGTTGGTCCACCGTTGGCCCACCTTCCTGAAGCAGTAATTTGGCTTGGCATTAATTGGAGTCGGTGGATGTCTTCTTGAGGGACATAGTGCAAAATTCTGTCAAATTGGTGCGTCAAATTGTCAAAATCCCGAGATGGTTGGAGGGTCTTGCCCATAATATTCCATACGTTCTCAACTGGGGAGAGAGGTCGTCCCATACGGATAATAGATAATTCATTCATGGTGCGTCGTTTCTTGCCTTTCCTGTTTTTCTGTTAGAATGTAATAAATTAGCGTCGTGCCTAATACTGCAGTTTTACTGCAAGAACAATGAAAACGTAGTAAGCCATAAACTTTTTTCATTTCACCATTTTGCTGGGGCAAAAGCGAGAAAAAGTTTCACAAAGATTCGAAATTAGATGTAAAGTTTGTTGCAAGGCACTGAATGCTCTCGTTCTCAAATACTGAATGAACAAATTCTGGATATTTGCGCGCGGTGAGTTGAGACATGTGCTAGGGGTATTCAAATGAAAAAGAGACAGATGGAAAAAAAAGTGAACTGTTTATCACTGCAAAAATAATCGCCACAACTGTTAATAAATTTATTCCACTGAGAGGCAAGACGGTAAGTGCCTTAAATGGAAAACTGTCGCGGTTGGCTAAGGACCCATGATTTAGTCACGCGTGCAACTCTTCGTCCGAAGCAAATCGATGGCTACGAATGTCTTTCTTCGAGGCTCCAAAAAATATGGCAATCGCTTGTGGAGAGATCGGGAATGTATGGAATATGTGGTGCATCATAGTTGACGTAGAATATAAGTACATGCAATGCACCAAAATACTAGTTATGCAACGGACTGATCTATTACAACGTTTGTTTCGCATTAACATTCGTTAGCCTCGTAAACTCACAATTTAACATAGACCTCAGGTTTGGTTGTTACCACAACCAAAGTTGTGAAGGGGGCTGGTGTACTATCACACTTCAGCTCAAAGATTTATTGTACCGGTCACTGTCTGCAGGTTTGTCATCTAATTCCTTCTATATTTATATCATTTAAAGACAGGCACGAGTCTGAAACACGCAACGGAAAACAAATCGCCAATTTGATTAAATGGGCCATTCTGTTGTTTCCTTATAATTACTATTACATAATTATGTACCACACACAGTAAATATGAGTATGTTACTGTTTCTAACATGAAAATAGTTTCATTTTCACTTAGCACGATCAAAGTTGTCCACTTGATAACTTCCTTATCGTAGTTAGAAATACCTTCCATTTTTAACATAATATTTGTTCATAATATAAGATTAATAATGCCCGATTCCAAACGTAAGAGTTGAGAAATTAGTACTTGATTGTAGTGTAGGCAGGAGTAGGAAGTCCCCCCAATGTTTGATAAAACAAAGTTTTTGTTTGCTTTTGTGGCCTGAAGGAAAAATAATGTAGAATTATGTAGTGTTCCTCTTGAAATAAGAGTACAATACAAATTAAGCAGGTAATGCTGAGAATTGTAAGTTGGTGGGCAGTCACACCAAATGTGTTACTTGTTCACTTGATGAGAAGTTCAGCGCGGTGACTGATGGGAGCAGTTGTTTCGAATCGTCCCGGTCGGCGCTACGGCTTTTCTCAGCGCAGCCAACAGTCAGTTATAGTTAGCAGACGACAACGTGTTCAGTTCGTCTGCATAATCGTAAAGAAAAGCTAACTTAACACACGGAAACGTTACTTGCATTGAATTTGAAATGATAGAAATTTTTGGCATGCTCAGTAAAGATACTCTTCGCACGCATAATTGGAAGGTAAGATTGGTAGCGACCGCAAACAAATGAATATCGATTCGATCATTCACTTCTATTGAAACAGTTACTTCCGCCAGTCATCGCGCAGTAACTCTTCACAAAGTGAGCAAGTTATACAGTCAATGATTGCGTAATTAGCGACGCATCACTCGTATTGGGAACACAATGTGCTTTCCAAAACCAACATCCTCGCACTTGCATTCAGCGCATTAGGAAAACCTAAATGTGCATAGCCACCGGATAATTGAAGTTATAGTCCTTTAGAATACGGGTCTTAACTCTGCGCCACTTTGTTCGGTGTGCATGAATGGGTATCTGAAAAGTCTTAACTGTGTGTTAACAAAACAGTAGCAGAGTTGTTGCCGAGCTAACACATCTGAAAATAGAAGAGTTTCTGAGGTGCAAGCTGTATTTAAAAATAATTTTCACTTCACAACAGTACCATCACTCCAGAATTTAATACCAGGATTCAAACATGACAATCCCTCCCAATGTGCAAACTGATTAATGGAAAACACACACACACACAAACAAAAACGTTTACAGAAAACCAAAAAGCCGACCTATTCTGTTAACATCAACGTCTCGTTTTGCTTGCATTTTCATCTTTTGCACTGATTTTTTTGCCCCTTTGTATTTGCGGTTTACACGTTTCTAATGCATTAGTTGACACCCTTAAATACCTTACTAGATGTGACTTAAAACAGATAAATGTGCATGCTACTCCTACCAAAACCTCGTAAGGGTATATAATCCCATGTAGCAGAGATGCAACACACCAATAATTGGACATAATTCGCGAAAAAACGTACGTGAATGAAGAAGGCGTAAAAGGAAAATGGATGCGCACTAAAAATTGTTTGTAGCTTGGGGTAGAGCCTAAATGAAAGCCGGCCGGAGTGGCCGAGCGGTTCTAGGCGCTACAGACTGGAACCGCGCGACCGCTACGGTCGCAGGTTCGAATCCTGCCTCGGGCATGGATGTGTGTGATGTCCTTAGGTTAGTTAGGTTTAAGTAGTTCTAAGTTCTAGGGGACTGATGACGTCAGAATTTAAGTCCCATAGTGCTGAGAGCCATTTTAACCTAAATGAAAACATTGAATGTAAAATCAAAGTTTAAGGCACATAATACTGTCAGAACGTCTCCGGTCGCTGTTGTTTTATTGTTTCTATTCTGCTGTCGTTTTTCTGAAGAACTGTAGATTGAGGGTTTTTTTTTGTGGAAATGGCTCTATAGTTAAAAACCAAAGCGAATCAGAATGCATTACGTTTACCTTGCTCTTGCCTTGCACGTTTCTCTCTTACATAAGCAAAAAACCACCGCTTTTGTATTCGTGGATTGTTGCTTGTACACAATTGTTTGTTTCAAATTACACATACGTTTGTGCGCATGAATTATATAATGAACTGTATAAGAAAATTATAGTAATTATAATAAGAAAAACTACTTTACCTAAAGTTTCGTGTGGTGGCTATTTTCGCAGTAGCTGCATATAAATTGCAGTATTTAAAAGAAAAACTCCTTTTGAATGCTGCACATAAATTTTTTATTTAATTTGCGCACCCAGACGCGTTTGGTCCTATTTACACGGTATCTTCAGTGATTGTACTGAAATATTACACGATTTATTCGTTTGCTCGTATAGGTTTTAGTTTACACACATAGGTTGTAGATTTAAAGCGGTTCTTTTAAGTTTTTCTAATAAAATGGAAAGATGCTTACAGATCGGAGCCTATCTCTTTATTTGTAAGCCACATGAGAGAAAGCTTTTTGGCTTACAAAAAATGAATTAGACGTAATCTGTAAGTACGTTTCCATTTTATTATAAAATCTGTAACCTATATGTGCAAACGAAAAAAAAAAGTCATGTAATAGTTCAGGACACCCACTAAAAATGATTTGTAAATATGACGAAACGCGCCCGGGTACAAAAGTTAAATAAAGAAAAACATAATGCGCAGCATGCAAAATGCGTCTTTCTTTTAAACTACTGCCATTCACCTAATAATGTCGAGCAACATGAAAACAAAATAGTGTAATTAGATGTAGGCGATGGTGAACAGCCTTTGAGACTTGGTGGAACATCGTGAAATTTTCAGTGTGTGACTGCAAACGTGGAGCTCTTCCGCCAGCGCCGACGAGAAATATACAGAACCGAGTTAACATTATAAATTTACATTTCAAATTTTTGCATTCAGTTTCATCCATCAAGCCATTCTCGCAAAGTTAACAGCTTACTATCAAAATAATAATAATAATTTTATCTGTGGAGTGCTTGGCATAGGGTACTTCCCATGGTACACCATTTTACGGCTTTTCCTGCGCCATTTGCTTATCGGGCGCGGGAAGAATAACTTCATTGTGCCTGTAATTAGTCTAAGCTTGTCTTCGAGCTCCGTACAGGAGCGGTACGTACGAGGCTGAACATATTTCTAGGTTCCTCAGTTAATACTGGTTCTTGGTACTTTTGTAAGCAAGGTTCAAGCATCTGCCAATTCCGATATTTTCAGTGTTTCCGTGACGGTTTCTCGTGGATCGAACAAACCAGACGCTTCAGTCTTCCCGTCTTTGTAAACTTTCAATATCCCTTGCTAGTTCTACGAGTATTTGTTAATGGCGCCACACACTTGTGCAATGTTAATGAAGTTCTCCCTAGACTGCTAAATAAAAGTGAGAAATAATATTTTACAATGTTCACATCGACAGCTATACTGGACAAGTCGCGTTACGGCGAGTGGCGGAGGGTACTTTGTACACCCTGTCGTGACGATTGCTGGCAAGCCTCGGTGTGACCTCCAATGTTTCTAATATTACAGTCATGATCTTTTCGCGAGATACGCAGAGGAGGAAGCAGTGTACTGATTTCGCGATTACTAAATGAATCTGGAACGAAACGCGCTGCTCGTTTTTGGATCTTATCTGTTTCCTCTATCAATCCTGTTTGGTACGGGATCTCACACTTGCGGACAATATTCAATGTTTTGGTCGAACGCGTGTTTTGTAAATCCGTTGTGGGTGGACTATATTTCCTGAGGATTATTCCAATGGATCTGTCTGGCATCTGCCTCGCCTGCGATTAGTTTTATGTTTTCATCCCATTTTAAACCGTTCCGTACGAATACTCCCAGCCATTCAACCATTTGATGAGACAGTCAACGTCCAGAGTGAGGTTGTGTATACAGTATACCATGTCTGTCGCGCATCGTGGATTTCGAACAACGCGTGAAAATTAAGTTCTGTTTCAAGTTGCAAAAAAGAGCCAAAGGAACTCATGAAATGTTGACTTGGTGTACGGCCATACTGCTGTAGCTCTGACGACTGTTTGCAAGTGGTATGTGTGATTTAATAGCGGAAATGAGTGTAGAAGACGAGCAACTATCGGGACGTCCATTAATCTCGGAAACAGAAGAAAATTGCAAAAACCGGCAAAAAATGTTCGTTCAAAAAGGTGAATAAGTATTCGGGAGCTTAACGAAAAATTTACAATTAGCCTCTTTTAATGATCCGCGTAAAACAGTTTAACCAATAACTCAGGCCAACGAATTAAAAAAAAATCTTTTTTTACTTTGATAGCTGATTTTTATAGATTTTTATGAGTTGAATCCAAATCTAGCCTTAATTTTCTTGTATCACACATAGTTTTGGAGCAATATGCTTTTTATTATGTAATAAAATTCCTATGCTAGACGGTAAATGGGGAAGTCTAAAACGCTTTGTTACAGCATAAGCATGGTTTGTATTTACAGTAAGCTACTTAAAACAATGATATGTGTTAATAGAGGTTTCACTTGTCAGCTGGAATTGGTTTGTGTTTTCTTTCTCTTTCTTCTTTGAAGCTTCTTGTGTATCTTTTTCTATGATGGGTAGCTTGCTGAACTTCTCGGTGAAGTGACCAATAGTAGTCCTCTCATTATGTTGGTGTTCCAGCGGCCTTGGTAGCTTTTTTCCATCACTTTAATGTCCTGGGGAAAACACTCTCCTTGCTCCACACTGACATCTCCCGTGTTGTCCGGGAAGTAATCAAGGTGACTGTTCAAAAAGTGAACTTCAGGCTCATTAAACGTCCTAAAGTTTTAAACTTCTTTAACATTGTAGCTATAACAGAAACATATTCTGGGTCTTTTTCATGCCCTAAGAACTTTGTAACGACCTGCTTGAATGATACCTATGCTTCTATCTCATTTAAGGTCATTGTGGATTCAAAGTTAACATCAAACATCAATTTTCTAATGTCAGGTCCGACAAAGACGCCTTCTTTTAGTTTAGCTTCTGAAAAGTGTGGAAACTTTTGGCAGAGATACTTAAAACATGGTTCATCTTTAGGCAAAGCCTTTACAAACTGTGACATTAGGCCTGACTTTATATGTAGGGGTGGTAGGAGTACGTTTTTTGGATCTACAAGGTTTTTACATGGAATGTTCTTCTCAGCAGGTTTTAAAGACTCCCTCATAGGCCCTTCCGCCCCATTCACACAAGAAACATGGAAATTTGGTAAATCCACTTTGCTGACAAAGGAACATGCATGTTACTTTTAGATCGCCACAAATCATCCTACCATGAACAGAATAACCTATTTTATTTAGCACAATTTCTAGGTTGTCATAGCTTTCTTTCATATGTACAGGATGTCCAACAGGTATAGATGCATGTATGTTACTATTTTGTAATAAATCAGCCTTTAAACTAGTTTTGAATGACTCAATAAACAGCCTCCAGTCTTCCTTTTTGCATTCAAAACCAAGTTCATTCATCAGACCGGGAATGTCTGAGCAGCACACTAAATCACCTTCTTGTTGCAAAAACTTGGAAAATTGTTGCTCTCTGTTCCTGTACATGTATATGCTGGTTCCAACTGCCAATAAGTTCTTTTCTTTTAATCTAGAGCCAAGCAATTCAGCTTTTACTTTCGTTAAGCCCAGATCCCTAACCAAATCCTCGCATTCGGGAGGACGACGGTTCAATCCCGTCTCCGGCCATCCTGATTTAGGTTTTCCGTGATTTCCCTAAATCGTTTCAGGCGAATGCCGAGATGGTTCCTTTGAAAGGGCACGGCCGATTTCCTTCCCAATCCTTCCCTAACCCGAGCTTGCGCTCCGTCTCTAATGACCTCGTTGTCGACGGGACGTTAAACACTAACCACCACCACCACCTAACCAAATCGTTACTGCTGAGTATTCAAATGCTGGTTCCAACTGCCAATAAGTTCTTTTCCTTTAATCTAGAGCCAAGAAATTCAGCTTTTACTTTCGTTAAGCCCATATCCCTAACCAAATCGTTAATGCTGAGTATTCAATGAACTGTGGATGAAGCCCGACCAACAGGCATTACATGCATTGGTCAAAAATGATAGTGCATTGAGAATGGCTAGTTTCTAACTGAAATCTAGATCTGCCAATAAATATTTCAAAAGGACGACTGATAGCTGAAATCTATTATTTACAAGTGTATGTTCTGTCAGGAGGCGTTACATGGTGCCATTGTAGGCATATGATTTGTCGCATGAAGTCAGAAACACATGCAGAGTGTTCGCTGACTGTTCAATAACCTGTTGCAAAGTACCGTCCTTCGACAGCCAGACATTATTTAACTTGCTGTGCGTCATCGTCAGATATTCGACATCCACTACTGGATACAGGCCTTATTGGTTCAAATGGCTCTGAGCACTATGCGACTTAACTTCTGAGGTCATCAGTCGCCTAGAACTTAGAACTAATTAAACCTAACTAACCTAAGGACATCACACACATCCATGCCAAAGACAGGATTCGAACCTGCGACCGGAGCGGTCGCTCGGCTCCAGACTGTAGCGCCTAGAAACGCACGGCCACTCCGGCCGGCCTAAAGGCCTCATTCAAAACTCTCCATGCGTTACGTTCTGTAGCTATACCCGTTCATATTGCCCATACGGTTTTTTGTAATTTCGTCTCACCATCTTCCTCGGTCTTTGTGTCTTTCATTGCGGTCATAATTACATCTTCTACTCCATTCTCTTCCTTGGTTCGCGTTTTTACTTGCTCCACTAGTAATTCCCAACATGCAGCTCTCTCAGTAACCTTCAGAACTTCAATGATTTTCAAACTGAGAAGCCCAAGTCACACTGTCATTTGTCGATATTAGTGATACACACTGAATGTAGGCATTCTTTTTCACTTATATCGCAAGCTTGGCTTGGGAAACGTTAATTACTTATCAAAATTACTCAGGCCCATTCTCATTCTCCTGTTGGTTTATTTTTCAGTCCACCCAGTTGTTTTAAGCTTCTCTAAGTATAAGAATTCATCCGGTGATTCTATGGCTTTGTTAATTTGTAATAAAAGGACTGCCCTTTTAAGATAAAAAAAAAAAAACAAGACTAATCTTTTATCTGTATACACTATCTGATCAAAAGTATCCGGATACCTGTTAGTGGACATTAATAAGTGGTGTGCCCAGCCATGGCCTTTATGACGGCTTGGACTTCTATCTCAAGAGTTGAAACCAGAGAGGGTGGTGATAAAGAACGCTGTGGCGTGGAGCGAAGTCGACGCTCTGACTCATACCAAAGGTTGGGTTTAGATCGCGACACTGGTCAGGCCAGTCCGTTTCAGAAAAGTTATTGTCCACAAACCATTGTCTTGCGAATGCTGCTTTATGACAGGCTGCATTCTTGGCGTATACAATCATCGTCTACGAACTGTTCCCCTACTGTACGCAGTACTCTAAAATGCGTTCACATCCTTCTGCACTTATCGTTCCTTAGCGCTGCTGCTACGGTCGCAGGTTCGAATCCTGCCTCGGGCATGGAAATGTGTGATGTCCTTAGGTTAGTTAGGTTTAAGTAGTTCTAAGTCCAGTGTCGGTTGGTCACAGTCAGTGTGCTCCCTGCCGCGGTTGGATAAGCAGCTGCAGCAGCAAGTCGTATACTCCTAGCTCACTCATTTGTTACATAGTTTAATTCTTAATTTCTTTGCGTGTTTTTGGTACTTGCATTGTTTAATTCATAAATTTCGGGCGTGTTATAGTATTTGAGAGTTGTAGCATCGCGTTTTAGTACCTGAATAGTGTAAAATCGCGTAGTCTCCTTCCGCCGCCGAGCAGTGTGTCAGCAGTGCGCAAGTAGCAGCATTACTGCATTTACTAGGCAATCTTGTATTTTAATAACCGTTTAAATTTTGTGTCGATTTGTTTGCGCTCTCTGTAGATTAGTTCAGACGTTCTTTGTACAACACTTTTTAGCATGGATAGGGACTGCAACTGCTGTGCTCGGATGCAGGCTGAGTTGGCATCCCTTCGCTCCCAGCTTCAGGCAGTGTTGGCTTCGGTCACACAGCTTGAGGCTATTGCCAATGGGCATCACTGTGGGGGTCCGGATGGGGGTTTGTCGGGGACGGCCAGCTCGTCCCACGCATCCCCCGATCGGACTACGACTGTGGTTGCCCGGGATACTGCCCGCATTGAGGCTGATCCCTCTCCTGTGGTAGAGTGGGAGGTCGTCTCAAGGTGTGGCAGGGGGCGAAAGACATTCCAGAGGGCTAAACGGAAGGCCTCTCCAGTTTGTCTGACGAACCGGTTTCAGGCTCTGTCTCAGGCTGATACTGATCTTCGGCCTGACATGGCTGCTTGTCCTGTTCCAGAGGTTGCCCCTCAGTCTGCAAGATCCGGGCGGTCGCAGAGGGTGGGCTTACTGGTAGTTGGGAGCTCCAACATCAGGTGCGTAATGGGGCCCCTTAGGGATATGGCAGCAAGAGAGGGGAAGAAAACCAATGTGCACTCCGTGTGCATACCGGGGGGAGTCATTCCAGATGTGGAAAGGGTCCTTCCGGATGCCATGAAGGGTACACGGTGCACCCATCTGCAGGTGGTTGCTCATGTCGGCACCAATGATGTGTGTCGCTATGGATCGGAGGAAATCCTCTCTGGCATCCGGCGGCTATCTGATTTGGTGAAGACTGCCAGTCTCGCTAGCGGGATGAAAGCAGAGCTCACCATCTGCAGCATCGTCGACAGGACTGACTGCGGACCTTTGGTACAGAGCCGAGTGGAGGGTCTGAATCAGAGGCTGAGACGGTTCTGCGACCGTGTGGGCTGCAGATTCCTCGACTTGCGCCGTAGGGTGGTGGGGTTTCGGGTTCCGCTGGATAGGTCAGGAGTCCACTACACGCAACAAGTGGCTACACGGGTAGCAGGGGTTGTGTGGAGTGGGCTGGGCGGTTTTTTAAGTTAGATGGCCTTGGGCAAGTACAAATGGGCAACAGCCTCAACGGGTGCGGGGCAAAGTCAGGACATGCGGGGACCAAGCAGCAGTCGGTATTGTAATTGTAAACTATCGAAGCTGCGTTGGTAAAGTACCGGAACTTCAAGCGCTGATAGAAAGCACCGAAGCTGAAATCGTTATAGGTACGGAAAGCTGGCTGAAGCCAGAGATAAATTCTGCCGAAATTTTTACGAAGGTACAGACAGTGTTTAGAAAGGATTGATTGCATGCAACCGGTGGTGGAGTTTTCGTCGCTGTTAGTAGTAGTTTATCCTGTAGTGAAGTAGAAGTGGATAGTTCCTGTGAATTATTATGGGTGGAGGTAACACTCAACAACCGAGCTAGGTTAATAATTGGCTCCTTTTACCGACCTTCCGACTCAGCAGCATTAGTGGCAGAACAACTGAGAGAAAATTTGGAATACATTTCACATAAATTTTCTCAGCATGATATAGTCCTAGGTGGAGATTTCAATTTACCAGATATAGACTGGGACACTCAGATGTTTAGGACGGGTGGTAGGGACAGAGCATCGAGTGACATTATACTGAGTGCACTATCCGAAAATTACCTCGAGCAATTAAACAGAGAACCTACTCGTGGAGATAACATCTTGGACCTACTGATAACAAACAGACCCGAACTTTTCGACTCTGTATGTGCAGAACAGGGCATCAGTGATCATGAGGCCATTGCAGCATCCCTGAATATGGAAGTTAATAGGAATATAAAAAAAGGGAGGAAGGTTTATCTGTTTAGCAAGAGTAATAGAAGGCAGATTTCAGACTACCTAACAGATCAAAACGATAATTTCTGTTCCGACACTGACAATGTTGAGTGTTTATGGAAAAAGTTCAAGGCAATCGTAAAATGCGTTTTAGACAGGTACGTGCCGAGTAAAACTGTGAGGGACGGGAAAAACCCACCGTGGTACAACAACAAAGTTAGGAAACTACTGCGAAAGCAAAGAGAGCTTCACTCCAAGTTTAAACGCAGCCAAAACCTCTCAGACAAACAGAAGCTAAACGACGTCAAAGTTAGCGTAAGGAGGGCTATGCGTGAAGCGTTCAGTGAATTCGAAAGTAAAATTCTATGTACCGACTTGACAGAAAATCCTAGGAAGTTCTGGTCTTACGTTAAATCAGTAAGTGGCTCGAAACAGCATATCCAGACACTCCGGGATGATGAAGGCATTGAAACAGAGGATGACACGCGTAAAACTGAAATACTAAACACCTTTTTCCAAAGCTGTTTCACAGAGGAAGACCGCACTCCAGTTACTTCTCTAAATCCTCGCACAAACGAAAAAATGGCTGACATCGAAATAAGCGTCCAAGGAATAGAAAAGCAACTGGAATCACTCAACAGAGGAAAGTCCACTGGACCTGACGGGATACCAATTCGATTCTACACAGAGTACGCGAAAGAACTTGCCCCCCCCCTCCCCCCCCCGCTTCTAACAGCCGTGTACCGCAAGACTCTAGAGGAACGGAAGGTTCCAAATGATTGGAAAAGAGCACAGGTAGTCCCAGTCTTCAAGAAGGGTCGTCGAGTAGATGCGCCAAACTATAGACCTATATCTCTGACGTCGATCTGTTGCAGAATTTTAGAACGTGTTTTTTGCTCGAGTATCATGTCGTTTTTGGAACCCCAGAATCTACTATGTAGGAATCAACATGGATTCCGGAAACAGCGATTGTGTGAGACCCAACTCGCTTTATTTGTTCATGAGACCCTGAAAATATTAGATACAGGCTCCCAGTTAGATGCTATTTTTCTTGACTTCCGGAAGGCGTTCGATACAGTTCCGCACTGTCGCCTGATAAAGTAAGAGCCTACGGAATATCAGACCAGCTGTGTGGGTGGATTGAAGAGTTTTTAGCAAACAGAGTACAGCATGTTGTTATCAACGGAGAGACGTCTACAGACGTTAAAGTAACCTCTGGCGTGCCACAGGGTAGTGTTATGGGACCATTGCTTTTCACAATATATATAAATGACCTAGTAGATAGTGTCGGAAGTTCCATGCGGCTTTTCGCGGATGATGCTGTAGTATACAGAGAAGTTGCAGCATTAGAAAATTGTAGCGAAATGCAGGAAGATCTGCAGCGGATAGGCACTTGGTGCAGGAAGTGGCAACTGACCCTTAACATAGACAAATGTAATGTATTGCGAATACATAGAAAGAAGGATCCTTTATTGTATGATTATATGATAGTGGAACAAACACTGGTAGCAGTTACTTCTGTAAAATATCTGGGAGTATGCGTGCGGAACGATTTGAAGTGGAATGATCATATAAAATTAATTGTTGGTAAGGCGGGTACCAGGTTGAGATTCATTGGGAGAGTCCTTAGAAAATGTAGTTCATCAACAAAGGAGGTGGCTTACAAAACACTCGTTCGACCTATACTTGAGTATTGCTCACCAGTGTGGGATCCGTACCAGATCGGGTTGACGGAGGAGATAGAGAAGATCCAAAGAAGAGCGGCGCGTTTCGTCACAGGGTTATTTGGTAACCATGATAGTGTTACGGAAATGTTTAACAAACTCCAAGTGGCAGACTCTGCAAGAGAGGCGCTCTGCATCGCGGTGTAGTTTGCTCGCCAGGTTTCGAGAGGGTGCGTTTCTGTATGAGGTATCGAATAAATTGCTTCCCCCTACTTATGCCTCCCGATGAGATCACGAGTGTAAAATCAGAGAGATTCGAGCGCGCACGGAGGCTTTCCGGCTGTATTTCTTCCCGCGAACCATACGCAACTGGAACAGGAAAGGGAGGTAATGACAGTGGCACGTAAAGTGCCCTCCGCCACACACCGTTGGGTGGCTTGCGGAGTATAAATGTAGATGTTGATGTAGAAGTCTAGGGAACTGATGACCTCAGATGTTAAGTCTCATAGTGCTTGGAGCCATTTGAACCTTAAACGCAATAAGGGGACCATACCCTAACCATGAGAAACACCTCCGTACCGTAACACCTCCTCCTCCATACTTTACCGCAGTTGGCATTAAAAATGGTTGTGGGTAAGGTAAGCTAGCATTTTTTTTTTTTTTTTCACGAGACGGCAGTGCGGGACGGTGTCAAATGCTTCCCTGATGTCAAGGAACACGGCATCATCCTCAGCTATGGATTTCATGGAGGGATGGAGCGAGCTGACTTCCGGAAGATCCATGTTGATTTTATAGATGAGATTTTCGTTCTCCTGAAACGTCATAATTCTTGAGTATAAAACACATTCCATACTTCTACAACAGATTCACGTCGACGATATAACTGGTGCATTTATCCTACGAGCCTTCTTAAAAACTGGAAAGACTTGTGCTTTTACCGATAACTAGGTTCCTTTCTTTGCTGCAGCGATGTACTATAAACTGCTGCTACAAGGGGAGCAAGTCCTTTAGTATGATCTTTGTAGAATCCCGTAGGTATCTCATCTGGTCTTGATGCCTTTCCACCACTACGCGATTCTAGTTGTTTTTGTATTCCACGATCGGTTATCTCAGTATCTACCTTTTCGACGTTCTTATGATGATTGTAAGGAGGGACCGTGCTTCGACGTTCCGCGGTGAAACTGTTTCGGAAGACCGAATTCAGTATTTCGTCCGTTGTCATCCGTTTCAATATCTGTATGGTCACCGAGGAACGAATAGAGGGTTCCGAACCGCTTATCGATTTTACGTAAGACCAATAGTCGAGCAGCTCGGTATTTGCTCAAGAGTATTTGTTGCTGAGAGATCAAGTATATTTTTGCGACCATTTACACTTCGAGTGGGCCCCTGAACTAACTGTTCAAAATAATTTTCGTAGAAAGCATTTAGCACAATTTCTGAAGTCTTTTTATGCGCGCTATCGACTTTCTACGTATTTGCAGCAACATATCGAAGTAGATTGAGGTCACCATCAACTATAATTGTATGAGTGGGGTACCGATTTGAAATGAGACTCAAATTATCTTTGAGCTGAACTGTTCAGCAACTGTTTCGTCTGAGTCGGGAGGTAGGTAAAAGGAACCAAATATTAATCTATTCCGGTTGTCCAGTGTTTCGTCTGTCGGAACTAATTCTCAGGAACTATCTGCTAAGTTTCACTACAAGATAAACTGCCACAAGCTACAGTAACGAACGTAACTCATCGAATCTGAAAACAAGAAAATGTGAATAATGTATTAAAAATATTCATTTGTTTTTATCGAACTTCCTCTGTCTTTCGTAATGTTTCATGGTATATTTAATCACTTGTACTGACGTACTGGCAGCAGTCGTTAACATACTAGCTTCGGACAGAATGGACACATTTCACGGCAGCTGTATTTTCTAACTTGCCGTTCCGAGCCATGTCAGTGTGCTTACCTCGTTCTGGAATGTCAGTTGCTAAGCGCGAGCCATTGGTTGCCCACCATGCAGACGCCCTCCTGCGGCAGTGCGCATCTAGTGTTGCTGTCTGCAGGCGTCGAACTCACCCTGCCGGTGTCGCTAACTAGTGGGAAACCGTCTGAGTACCAGCGGGTTATAAAAGCAAAGTCCGATAACTGTGCTGACGGAACTGCGCATTGCATTAAGATACAACGAGATAATTAAGAATTACAGCACAAGGTGCGATTGGGGAAGACAATAGTTTCCTTTTCAAAGGAACCGTTACTGATTTTAAGGAAGACACGTAAAATGTTAAGTCGGAAGGGCCGGATGGGATTTGAACTGCCATCCTACCGGTTCCAGTCCATGTCTTTACACTGCATTTCACTCATTCATTCGGGTTGAGCGGAGTCTACTTCCCTATGCAGCCATACATATGTTTCCCATTACCGCCCTAATTCGCTTGAAGCAAATGTCTGGATGGTTCTTTTGAGAGGGATACGGCCGAGTTCCTTCCTCATCCTTTCCCAGTCTGAGCTTGTGCTCCATATCTAATGGCGTAATGGTCGACGGGACACTAAATCACAGTCTTTCTTTGGAAAAAATGACACTGTCTATGGAGACTGAGTTTTGATTACGCTTTTTATTATTTTACGTTTATTGTCATTATATGAAACTGATAAACCCGTCATTGTCCTGATGTTCATTTTGCCAATTTTCTATTAGGAACGAAACCTTAAATGCACTTCTGCAGTAGACTCGGTGTGAGATAATCCCAGAAATTTTCTGTACACTGGGTGCAGCTGTGTCACATATTTACAACGTGATTTTGTAGACGTCTCTTCATAGCTCTGTAGACGGCTTTTGTTTTCGCCTTCATCCATTTGGGCTTCGTGGTTGAATGCTGTCAAAAGCGCTGCCAGGTTTCAGGGATTTCCTTAAGCTGACACGACTGTAGGAGAGTCTTAGTAGTAAAGAATAAATGTATCAAAACTTCATGCTTGATGCGGGATTTTTTCAGGCATCTCACTGTTTGTGATGTCATACCTCCTGAGCTGTGTGGTACCATTATACAATTTTGTAGGTGTATTTAGCGAAGTTTGTGGATACTGTCTGCGAAACGTATTGCGAATGGAGTTAGTAGCACAGAAGTAACAATCTAAACGTCATGCATGTTGCTGAAGTTTTCACTCATCTCATTGTTTATGACGTCATATCTCCCGAAATATGATAGGTCGGTGGTTCTTACCCCGAGAGCGATTGTTGCCTGACAGCAGGGGATATGTGTATCAAGTTTGGTTGAAATCAGTAGAATGATTTAGGAGGAGATGCCCTCCCGCAATGGTCATATCGAAATTATTTGCAAAGCGCTTTGCTAGCCTTATTGGTGACGTAAAGTCCTAGCGAAATGTAAAGCACCTAAGCGAGACAAGAATGATACAGAGGTGCTAAAAAACTTGCGTCCACTGCGTGCAAAAGGTTTATTTAAAAGCTGGCCAATGAAAACGGTTGTATTTCCATTTCCGTGTTCGTAGTACGTAACTGCAAATGATTTGTAGAAGACCCACTGTAATCGCTGTATGACAATTAAGACGCCAGATACCGTACCATGCAGAGTACTTTTAGCAAATAAAAACGAATAAGCCTCGACCCAGTATCGAACCCTCGGCCTCGCACATGCTGAAGCAAAATGGTATCCACTACGCCAACTGCTTAACGCTAGTGGCATCTCCTGACAGAGCTAGTTACTGTATACACGATTACAGTGTTGCAACTTGCCAATGTTTAAGTACATTTACTGCCCGAAATATGCGCTGGACGAAATTTTGTGACGGTGCGTAAGGAATGGCGCTGCGAAGTTCGCTTATTCACAATCTGAAGCTGTCAACTGATTGGTCGAAACTAGTTACTATATTGTGAACTGCACATTTAATTGTGTAGATACACATGTTATCCCAGGAGGAATGGTCATTACTCACGTATTTGACGGGAATGATCAATCGAAGCAAAAAAGTCTGGTGAACTTGGGCCCTAAAATGCATGCCGTAAAGAGCCATGAGCACGTCCTCATCTTCGATACCGCGAAACAGGTCTCTTCTCCGCTTATTCACAATCTGAAGCTGTCAAATGATTGATCGAAACTAATTACTATATTGTGAACTGCACATTTAATTGTGTAGATACACATGTTATCCCAGGAGGAATGGACAATACTCACGTATATGACAGGAATGATCAATCAAAGCAAAAAAGTCTGGTGAACTTGGGCCCTAAAATGCATGCCGTAAAGAGCCATGAGCACGTCCTCATCTTCGATACCGTGAAACAGGTCTCTTCTGATGAAAGAAAGTACGGACCAAAAAAAAAAGAAAAATGTGTCTCTTTACAGTGCATACCTTGAGAGCTTTGATCACCTGACAGTAGAAGACATGTTTTTCACAGTAACGAAGATGCGTAAGTGCCCATGGTACGTAACCTACGCCCATGTTTACTAGACTCTTTGGCTTTAAAATGACCGTACCTGTCATATCTCAGAATATTGACCATTCACCTTGGGGCACGCTGTACTTTCCTTGTTTTAAACTGAAACACACATCTATGAAAAATAATCTTCCTTCTTTTAAACCGGAACACACTGTCAAAATTCTGTGACCTACGCTCATTTTTCTGTCAGACTTTTGATTTCTTTTTTAGAAACAACCTAGAATGTTCAGTGCTTGTAATCCAGTTTCTTATCGTGTGTTTACGAGCAAATCGCCCATTATGGAGAAATATCAGAATTTCCTGTACGTATCTCTCAAATTTTCATTGGGTTTGCTAGGAATTCTTAAACGTAAAATCAGGGTGGTGACTCTTCGCTGCTTTTTAATCAGTAAATGGCGATGCTGTCTGCAGCTGATGGTGACCCCACGCTGTTACCTATACGTTCATTCTTTTCATTCTGTTTTAGCGGTGGTTTATCCATAGCTAAAATGAATCTAGCGATTTTCTCAATAGCTATCATAACCACCAACCAAAATTTTATCTAGTAAACTGATAACACTACAACTGAAAATAACTGTTAAAAACAATAATTATCCGTTGTTATATAATCGCTACTGCAGATACAAATAAAGCCGGTAATGAATCCACTGTTAATTTCAAAATTACTTGCTAATTAAATCGAATTCCTATATAAAAGAAGTTTTAGTTTCGATTTAGGTTTTCAAACTCCACATTTTGCAAAACACAGTGTGCTCGTATTTCTTTTTCTACTTCCCCCACACATATTTCTATACCTACGTTTTGTGAGAGCCGGCCGCTGTGGGAGAGCTATTCTATGCTCTTCAGTTCGGAACCGCGCTACTGCTACGGTTGCAGGTTCTAATCCTGCCTCGGGCATGGATGTGTGTCATGTCCTTAGGTTAGTCAAGTTTAAGTAGTTCTAAGTCTAGGGGACTGATGACCTCAAATGTTAAGTCACAGAATGCTTAGAGCCATTTGAACCATTTTTTGTTAGTCTCGATTTATTTTTGCAAAATATTATGCAAAATTCACAACTGTTTTCTATTTTAGGCCTAAAAACTGTAATATATTCATTTTTTGTTTTGTTCGGATTGCTCACCTGAAAGTGCATTACGTCTACACCTGTATGCCGCAAGCCACTTTACGACGTGTGACAGTGTGTACTTTTGGGAATAACGATTGCGGTGTGTCTCCATGTGCACTTGATTTTCTCCAATTTTACCTTCATGTCTTTCCGCGATATATGTGTAGGAGGATGTAATGTAATTAGTACTGTGCACACTAGGCAGAGTAAAACGCCCCGTCATGCAGGATACCCCTCTTGCCGCGTCTGCCAGTGGAGTTGGCTGAGACTGTTAAGCTTTCGCGCTTACTGAATGAACCTTTAACGAATGGTATATACTTACATGGATATGGACATGTCCGAAAGAACAGACAACATATCCATATAAGTATATAGTTCTGGCGATACCGGCCATGACCTTCTTCTTCTGTGCGGACGCACACTATTCCCCGAACTCTTATGGGACTTCGAAGAATGTCTTCCACGAGTAATGAGTGTATTGGGGTGGGACACTACGAATGTAGTGTGTGGACATACAAGGTGAGAATGTCAGTCTCGCAGGAGGCGTGCGCGAGATAGTCCCTGCAGTCGCAGTATCCTCTGTGCCTTCGGTGGCTCAGATGGATAGAGCGTCTGCCATGTAAGCAGGAGATCCCGAGTTCGAGTCCCGGTCCGGGCACACATTTTCTCCTGTCCCCGTTGATCTATATCAACGCCCGTGCGCAGCTGGCGGTATTAATATAATTCTGATTTCGTTTAATGAATGGCGTTGCTCTTGCCCTTCTTTGATATTCTCTGAGGGTTTTGTCACGCAGCCAGAGCCTCATTTTTTAAATCTCATTTCTATTAAGCTTGTTGGCGGGACTAGCTTGTGTTAGATACACCTTTTGCCCTGAATGGGAATGAGGAAATGAAATGAAATGAAAGGATCGTATGGCACTTACTGGCCGGAATATCCCTTTCGGGGTTCGACCGCCGTATTGCAAGTCTTTTTAGTTGACGCCACTTCGGTAACTTGCGTGTCAGTGATAATGAAAAGGATAAGCAAGGACACACAGCACAGTGTCCCCTGCCGGGAATCGAACCCGACCCCCCTTGCGTGATAGGTGGTAACACTACCGCTGCGCTACGGAGGCGACCACGAAGTTCGTACTTTTTTCCTTCATCCTGAATTTATTGAAATTCGGGTATTACTAAAGATCATCCAACACACACCTTTAGAAAGATAGATAAAAATTGTTCAAATGGCTCTAAGCACTATGGGACTTAACATCTGAGGTCATCAGTCCCCTAGACTTAGAACTACTTAAACCTAACTAACCTAAGGACAGCACAAACATCCATGCTCGAGACAGAATTTGAACCTGCGACCGTAGCAGCAGCGCGGTTCCAGACTGAAGCGCCTAGAACCGCTCGGCCAGATAGATAAAAACAAATGATTGGTACAGGACACCACTAGAACAGAGAACAACATAATGGTAAATTTATCGTTAGTAAAAAGGAAAAAAGCAGTTGTCGTACAGCATAACGATAAATTTATCATTAATAAAAAGGGAAAAAACTGTAGTCGTACAGTATACTTGTATATTTCGGAAATAGCGTCTCTAGAACGTTAGACCACACAGCTTTAAGTGATTGAACAGCACGTTTGGTCCAAGTCTGTTCTAAGGCGATGAAAGCAAGACATCAGTCGATGTAGAAATAGAAATGTCTGCATTAACAAGTGCTTGGATTACATATGCTAATAATGTATCCCTCACTCGTAAATAATAGTTTGTGTCCCTTTCTCCGTTGCATGTCGCATACTAGTGTTCGTGGAACAAGTGGGTTGGGAATTTACAGGGGTTTAATAGCTTGCATGTAATCATTGTTATGTATTGCTTGTTTCTGATCCCAGTCGTGAGAGATAGACATATTGCAAGTTTAATTGCATCTGTCTGTAATAAAACTCTTTTGACAATCTTGGTAGGACCCTATTATATCTGTTAATTCTTCTTTTTTTGATTAAGTGCAGAACGTCTGGATAAGGATATTTTTCATGTACAATTTAGCCTGACTTGTTACTAGTTTGGTTAAGTTACCCAGTGTTTCATTTCTCAATGCCCGTTGAATTTCACACGCTGGGTATTCTTGGGATCACGCCACACTGTCAGTCCGGCTTCCGTATATTGCTGGTTCCAGTAGATTTCTATTCAGTTTGCAGCTACTTTTTCTGCTGCAAAAAGCACACTACCATCACTAAACTTCTCAACATAAATAAACGATTTAACAGATAGGATCAGCAGCTTTATAAAATAGTTCTTTGATGATACTGTTTGACATTATTTCCACGTAGTGTAATGAAAGAGAGTGTGTTTTAAACGTGGATCAGTGTAAGATAATACCTATAACAAAGAAAAAAATCCAGTAGTGTCCGATTACAAGATCAGTGGTGTAAATGTTCAGCACCTCACATCTTTTAAATATTTAAAAGACATACTACGAAGCTATATGAAACAGGACAACCATGTAATGCATAATGGGAAATAAAATTAATAATGTTAGCGCGTAGCTCCTCCGCCTTGCTCTGTACATTGACTTGTGGACTACGTATGTAGATGTAGATGAAACTACACACGAAATTAGAGTCAGTTACACGGAGGTGAACCGTTCTTTTGACCGCCAAATTCACGACTACTCTCGGTAGCCCACGACCAGACATTTTTGATGGGTGAGGTGTGGGAAATGTGTTGGTCAGGGCAGCAGTCTACAACTACATACCGGTCCAGTCACATCATTGTGAATACCGCCTATGTTCGACTTATTCCTTCGTGATTGTCTGGATAGATGTCTGCCTATTACACATTACGACCCTCTTCAACTGTCGGTGGTGTCTGTCAGTCAACAGACGTGGTCGGCCTGTACACTTTTGTGCTGTACGTATCCCCTCACGTTTCCACTTCATTATTACATCGGAAACAGTGGACCTAGGGATTTAGGAGTTTGTAAATCTCGCGTACATACATATGACACCCAATCACTTGACCACGTTCGAAGTCCGTGAGTTACGCGGAGCGCCCCGTTCTGCTCTCTCACGATGTCTAATGGCTACTGAGGTCGCTGATATGGAGTACCTAGCAGTAGGTGGCAGCAAAATTCACCTAATATGAAAAAGGTATGTTTTTGGGGGTGTCTGGATACTTTTGATCACATAGTGTACGTTTGTAGCATTTGTAGACTTAGAGAAAGGCTTTGACAATGTTGACTGGATTATTGTCTTTGAAATTCTGGTGGCACCAGAGGCAAATACCTTGAGCTATAGGCTTTTTTTAACTTGTACGCAAACAAGACGGCAGTTATAAGACCCGAGGGAAAGCGAAGCAGTGGTTAAGAAGGAAGTTAACACGGTTGTAGTCTGCCCCCGATGTTATTCAATGTGTACATTGATGAAGCAGTAAGTGAACAAAAAATATTGTAGTAGGAATTAAAGTTCAGATAGATGACATAAAAACTTTTTTGAGGTTTTCTGATGACATTGTAATTCTGTCAGAGACAGGAAAAGACTTGGAAGAGCAGCTGAACGCAATGAATAGTGTCTTGAAAGGATGATATAAGATAAACATCAACAAAAACAAAACAATGATGATGGAATGTAGTCGAATTAAATGGCGTTTTGCTGAGCGAATTGGATTCGGAAATGAGGGTTGGTTGGGTTGGGTTGTTTGGGGAGAGAGACCAAACAACGAGGTCATCGGACTCATCGGATTAGTGAAGGACGGGGAAGGAAGTCGGCCGTGCCCTATCAAAGGAACCATCCCTGCATTTACCTGGAGCGATTTTGGGAAATCACGGAAAACCTAAATCAGAATGGCCGGGCGCGGGATTGAACCGTCGTCCTCCGAATGCAGTCCAGTGTGTGCTAACCACTGCGCCACCTCGCTCGATAGGAAATGAGATACGGCAGCAAAATAACTGGTGATGGTCGAAGTAGAGAGGATATAAAATGTAGACTGGCAATGGCAAGAAAAGAGTTTCTGAAGAAGAGAAATTTAAATTTGTTAAAGTCGAGTATAGATTTAAATGTCAGGAGGTCTTCTCCGAAAGTATTGGTGTGTAGTGTAGCCCTGAATGTCAGTGAAACGTGGACGATAGACAGTTTATACAAGAAAAGAACAGAAGCTTGTGAAATGTGGTGCCGGTGATGAATGCTGATGATTAGATGGGTAGATCACGCAACTAATGAGGTACTGAATAGCATTGGGGAGAAAGAAATTCTGGCACAGTCTGACTAGGGATTGATTTGATAGGACGCATTCGAAGTCTTACAGGAAACATTCTGAGACTTCAAGGTATCAGTAATTTAGTATTGAAGGAAAGTGTGGGGGGAAGGGGGTAAAAATCGTAGAGAGAGACCAAAAAATGAATACAGTAAGGAGATTCATAAGGATATACGTTCCAGGAGTTATTCGGAGATAAAGGTGCTTGACAGGACAGAGTATTGTGGAGAGCTGCATCAAACCAGTTCTTGGACTGAAGACAACAACAACATGTAATAACGACAGTGTTGAGTAAATAAATTATATTGAATTTCTATGAAGATATAACAGTTATATAATAAATAATTTAAAAATAAACAGGCATCTTTTTACTTAAAATCGAAGGAAATAAATGGCATTCCATTTCTTTAAAAACCTAAAAATTCGCGTCATATCTAAAATATAAGTCCCTTAATGTCTTACAATAACATGTAAATGTTTGCGTCATATCCTTCACTTTGTGGCGACACACGGACTGCGGAATATTATTCTAATCATAGCCAACTGCTGCAAATAGTTCCCGATACTTTCCATGGGATTAAGATCGTATTTCGATAGTTCGTTTGATTGTGCGTCAAAGCAGAAATCTGTACATGTAGCCCTAGAAACACGACTGATGTTATCTCTGAAGATGGAGCCACACATTCATCATTAAGCTCTTCTGCACCTACATTACCGGTACAAGACGCCTGGGACATAGCATATGGGAGATTGCACAAGAATTCAGCCTTCCGTGTCAGTGCCTAGTATGGATCTTAAATATGCAGGCACAATGTTTCCACGCGCGTAAGCCGTAAGTGTTTCACGAACCCTAAGGTTCAATTTGCAGTGCATGTACACTCGATGTATTGCATCTGCCTCTCGCAGATAAAACCAGATTGGCATGTAAGTAGAGAGGCTAAGGAAATGTATAAGGATCAGCCACTCGGAACCAGAGTGGATGTTACTGTACAAGCTACAGACCACGTGTGTGGCTATGTGAGTTTCAGTTAATGTTTTCGGTCCGCTCCTGGCGCTACGTTAAGCACGCGTCCATCGAAACGAGAGTCTTGCATGCCGTTCATCACGCGTTACGACTACGTTAACGACTTTACGGCGCCTTCCAGAAATTCTACTCGGTGCCTTTCAAAGGCGTCGCAGAGAACGACTTCCCATTAAAAACTCGCACGACGAAGACAATGCTCGATACCGCTGCGAATAGCGAGAGGCACAATAGTGTCACGGCATGCTGTAGGCCAACGACCCTTCACCACAACAGATGTGACTCACCTCTCTTCCGCACCATTTCTCTCACAGTCCAGAGCCAGTCGTTCGCTCTCTTTTCTGTGCATGCGGTGTGTATAGCCAAGTGTACCGAAGCCGTAACTGCCGCGGTCCTGTGAAACGAAGTGTCCGGAAGACATAAAGTTATCACGCGTCACAGTAGGCGTTTTTTGTTTACTCGACCACACAGGGCCCCTCTCGCAGATACATTTCTTTTTCGACATGAAACAATCGAGCACACGGTATGGACAGCTCGATTGTTTGTGAGATTAAGGCCTTCAGGCATTCTTTTACATCTAACCAGATAGTTTTGGTGAGTTGAGATTACAATTTATATAGTGCAGGAGCAATATACTCGGTCCATTCACTTTAATGTGACTACCGCCTATGTTGGACGTCAACGTGCAATAACCACCCACAGACAGCAGGTGGCAGCACTTGCAGTGGGAGGTGCATAAAGAGCGTCGGGGGTGGGGGCATTGCAGTTGTGGTCGTACTGTGTAAACCATGATCGTTGGCTTTCGGGCCGAGGGTGGAAACTTTTCCTAAACAGCTACGCTCGTAAACTGTTAGCGTGCCGCCGTGTTAAAGTACGAGGGGCGTTTGAAAAATCCGCGCAAAGTCCGAGAGATGACACCCCCAGCGCGTATCGAGGTCATGTTTTGTCAGTAGTATCTTTGGAAAGAACGTACACCAAGTTTCAGCCATATTGGCCTATATCTTTGTGTTTGGCATTCGTGGGAATCAAGGAAGTCGAGTGATTGTCAAAAAATGGACGAAGAAAAATTTCGTGTGGTGATTAAACATTACTTTATGAAAGAAAAAACTCCTCAGGAGACTAAAGAGAAGCTTGATAAACATTACAGTGACTATGCACCTTCGATTAGAGCAGTTTATAAGTGGTTTCCAAATTTTCGCAGTGCCAATATCGGCACAAGTGATGCTGGACGTTCTGGATGCTCTGTGGAGGTTACGACTCATGCTCTGTGGAGGTTACGACTCCAGAAATCGTTGATAAAATCCATGATATGGTGATGGATGACAGAAGAGATAGGGTACGTGAGATTGCTAGGGCTGTGGGCATCGCGAATGAACGGGTACATAATATTTTGCATAGACATTCATACATGAGAAAATGCGCAAGATGGTTCTGCGATTGCTCGCGCGTGACCAAAAACTGAATCGTATGAAGAGTTACAAGGATGGTTTGCAGCTGTTCAGGAAGAATCCGTAGGAGTTCAAGCGTCGTTTCGTCACTGTGGATGAAACATGGGAACATTACTATACTCCTGAGACCAAACAACAATCTAAACAATGGCTTACCAAGGCAGAATCTACACCAAAAACGGCGAAGACCAGTCCTTCGGCTGGAAAGGTTATGGCAACTGTCTTTTGAGATTCGCAAGTGATAATCCTCATCGACTGTCTGGAAAAGGGTATAACTATTACAGCTGCATATTATTCATCGTTATTGGACCGTTTGAAAACCGAGCTGCAAGAAAAACGCCAGCGATTGGACCGCAAAAAAGTCCTTTTTCATCACGACAATGCACCAGCACACACCTCAGCAGTTGTGGTCGCAAAATTAATGGAAATAGGATTTCAACTCTTTTCACATCCCCCCTATTCTCCAGACTTGGCTCCCTCGGACTACTATTTGTTCCTCAATTTGAAGAAATGGCTGGCGGAACAAAGATTTTATTCAAACGAGGAGGTGACTGCAGCAACTAATAACTATTTTTTAGCTTGGACAATTCCTATTATTCGGGAGAGATCAAAAAATTAGAACAGCGTTGGACGACGTGTTTAAGTCTTAAAGGAGACTATGTCGAAAAATAAGTAGTTTTTATTTTTACACGGACTTTTCAAACGCCCTTCGTATATCGTGCATAGCAAAATGGTGCTGAGCAAAACGGGCGCCGAGGCAACTACGAGGCGCCAAGGGCCATAGATGACAGAGGTGAACGATGGCTGCGGAAATGTGTACGGGCGAATAGATATGTAACTATTGAGCACCAGATCACCCAGATGAACCTTGGGGCCACCAACAGTGTTATTTGAGCAACCGTTCAGCGAAAGATGCTGCGTATGGGCCTCCGCAGCAGGCGCCTGGTTAATCATCCATGCTGACTGCTGTACATAGGCGTCGAAGGCTAGTATTTGGTCGCCAGTAGTGCAACTGGACGTTGACTTTTGGGTGGCGACAGGTGGCCTTTTCAGATGAATCCCTTTATATGCTTCATCGGACAGATGGCGTGTACGACGGGAAACATCTAAAAGCAAACACCCTGCAACAATCACTGGAAGGGTTCAGGCTGGAGGAGGGGGTGTTTACATGGTTTTTCATGGGTGACTAGTCATTCTCGAAGACAAAGTCGATCAGTGCATCATGTATGCATCTATCCTTGCGGACAATGTCCACCCTTCTGCAGTGGGGGCCGACACTGAATGGATTTATTAGTACAAAAAATTTGATTTTTATTTTTTCACTTGATGTTCGTCAGTGCCTTCTGCCTGGCAGTTAATTGCAGCGTCTCAGTCACGTTGCCCAGAACCGGATAGCACCATCCTGAAACTCACGTGTTGAACCATCAGCAGCTACAAACTCAAGTGTTGTTGACGAGGTAATGCTAGCGAACTACGCGTCTTACGATCTGACCGACTAATAAGGAGTTTTGGAGGTGGTTGAGTGGGGCTCAGCTGCTGGGAGCGGACACGCCGTTCGCTCTCTTGGGCGGCTGTCCATTCAGTCTCGGCAGCTTCTCCAGGCCTGCCTGTTTTTACGGCATTAAAACTTCATACCGTCAAAACTATGTTTGATTCTTCACCTCAACGGGTGCCTACAGCTTTTCCCTCTTGGCCAATCCTGACTTATTAACAATCCTTACATGCAGTTCGTTTTTCCTCGGATCGATGGCATCTACCAGCAGGACAGTGCAACGTGTCACAGTTCGCAGTGTACGTGCGCAGTTCGAAGAGCACTATGATGAGTTTACCGCACTCCCCTGGCCACTAAATACACCGGATTGAAACCCAGTCGGGAATCTGTGGGACCACGTCGATCGAGCTGTTCGCACAGGGGATCCTCAACCGAAAAATCTAGCGCAGCTGGCTACGGTACAGGCTAAAGCAGGGCTCCATATCCCAGTCGGTACCTTCCAGATCCTCACTGACTCCCGTCCTCCTACAAGCTTTTGACAACAGGTCAAGTTAATTTGACTACAATAATGATAATAATAATGATGAAAGGTGGGAGAGGACTCTTTCAAGTGAGGTAGACAGCGGAACAAGATTATATTAAAGCTTTGAAGTCTGACTACAGAAGTCCTTGTGGGATACAGGAAAGTAAGAACCAATACCGGAAAGCTATACTCCATTGTCAGACTGACAGCCTGAGCTATAAAGCAGCATGGGCAGTCTGTAGAGAAGATTGAAGGTAAAAATTGGTAAAGAGCTGGTCTTGATTGATTAACGGAGCCCCAAGGAAGGAAACAGAAGGTCTGATTTTTGCTGCACGGGGACAAGTCATCCGAACTAAAGCCATCAAACCTATAATCGAGAAATCAGCAAAAGACCCAGCGTGAAGACTCTGCATTAGAAGTTAACGAAATAATTTCTTGGCGTCGTAGTCCCTATTTTTTTACTTAACAGAAGTTGATTCAGAAAGAGAGTGTCACTAAGCAGCCTGGATAGTTCCGTTTATTACACCCGGAAGAGAAACTCTAGTTAATTTCGCAGTTCTTTCTTTCATTTACTGTTTAACGCATGGTTTCATGCATTATGGTGACTACTTTGTTGTTGATATAGATTTCTACAGTGGTTTTATCCAAAGAAGTGAAGTACCCGTTCTCTCCGGTTTGACATGGCTCCCCACGACGTATTCTCCTGCGTGAACCTCTTCAACTAAGAGCGGCGCTTACACTCAATGTGATAGAATATTTTTTCGACATAACTCCAGTCTCCGTCAATCCATAAAACTCTTGCCCTCTTTGGCTGCGCCTAGTACCTTGAAAGGTATTCCCTTGATGTCTGGGCGCTACAGTCTGGGGCCGAGCGACCGCTTCGGTCGCAGATTCGAATCCTGCCTCGAGCATGGATGTGTCTGATGCCCTTAGGTTAGTTAGGTTTAATTTGTTCTAAGTTCTAGGCGACTGATGACCTCAGAAGTTAAGTCGCATAGTGCTCAGAGCCATTTGAACCTTGATGTCTTAACACATGTCCTATCATTGTATCCCCTATTCTGGTCAGTGTTTTCTATACATGTCTTCCTTCTCTTATTCTGTAGAGAAGCTCCTTAGTAACACACAAAATTTTTCAGTCTTTGTCGTACATTAATTATTTCTGATTTTGATTACGCCTTTCGGCTAACTGTCTTATGGAACCAAATACCTGACAGCCGGGAAGCGTAATCAAAATCAGAAATAATAACGTTCGACCATGACTGGAAAAATGTGATTGTGCATCATTATGGCAGCTGACCCATATAAAGACGCCGTGTCTGTCAATTTGAATCTCCTTTTTTCTTGCGTTACCGTTAATTTCCCCCCACCTCCGATTCCTTACAGAATCGCACACCCATATGTAAAACAGCTTCTGTGTTTACTTTACAAGGCGGCGCGATAGTTCAGCGTCTCTGGTCAGGGGGCCGACCACATTCTGTAATAAAAATAACTGAGCGAAGTTCGCACAGAACCAATCGCTCCGAAGAAGAATGCCGAGGGAGAGAAAAAAAAAGTGCTTTGCTTCGTTGCCCCTAGGCAGGGGTCTAAACTCGATTCCCGGCCAGCGTGGAGATTTTCTTCGCTCGAAGACCGAGTGTTTGTGTCGCCCTCATCATTCATCTCATTTTCATCGACGCGCAAGCCGGCGAAGTGGCGTCTAATAGAAAGGCTTTCGTCAGGCGGCCGAACAACCCCGTTCTGTAATGTACGACGATTCCGTTTTTTAGAAGTAAGTCAATGTATTAAATACTTGACTCTAAGCATGTAAAACTTATATGGTTGAAGATACAAAACCTTCTTTATGTTCGGTGTATTAGTTTTGTTATATTCATCCGCAGACTAATGAAAAAATCAAAATCAAAACTGGTAACCAAAGAAGTGCTAACCCGTTTTGTGCAGTACATTCATGGAAGATCTTTGACACAAATAGTGAAGTTACAAAACCAAAGTCATCAAATCGATATTTAACAATATAATTTCGTACAAATTTTGCGGTATGAATAATCAACTTGTGGTGTTGCAGTTCTTCTTATTTCCGTGCTTGCTAAGAAAATTATGCAAGACACCTGTATAGTTTTGTTTTACCCAGACATGTTTCAGCACTTTTTGTGCTATGTTCAGTGGGTTACTCTTATTTTCTTTCTGTAGAACATATTATTACATGTTAACATTTGGAGGAAACGTTTGGCACAAAATATTTACAATTGTAATGAAGTAATTGTTGTCAAATATTATACATGGTTTGTTTACAGTTCACAGTTGAGATATATATTACTAGACTGATGCGTTGTATGTTGTTTATTACACTATGTCTGAAGCCCTGGTTTCATAGCTTATTTTGAAAAAGCGTGGATGTGTGCATTAGTTTACATGCTGTACGTGGAGCTATTAAATGTTTATGTTGGTAACTGTGAGTTTTTACACAGTCTACTACTTGTCATCTGCAAACAGCGAAACGTAATTTTTATTTTTGTTTATTATGCATTTCCGAACGAAAATGAGTATGTATCCCGTTATTTTGCGTTTTGCTTACGGTTTTGATGTTTTAGTATTTGTCTGCGTTGTTTGTGGTGTGGTAACAAGCTGATGTCTATCACTTTAGTCGTTTCGCATGCATTTTCTACAATTTTTCGGACTTGCACAGTGTTTTCGCCGCCATTACAGGTTGTTTTCGCTGTGTAGTGTTCATTTGTTTCGTGGCATGTTGGGTGAGGCGCGCAGATATGAAGTGTTTTTGGTGTTTGGTTTGTTTGTTTGTGTGTGTGTGTGTGTGTGTGTGTGTGTGTGTGTTTGTGTCTACCACACGTCTGGGTTGTCTTGCACAAGGCAGAATTCGTCATCGAATTGCGGTATGAATCAGTCTGGGCAATTCGCGCTCCGTTCTCCAATGCTAGTTTTTCACGCACTTTTTGTTTACGACTTCATATCTCTTAACATGGCCGAGCGGTTCTAGGCACACCAAACTTCATGGAGGCGGTTTTACCAGACTTCAAAGCACCAAGCATTCAGTGTAGGCTACACGAGGTGCAACAGATGTATGGAGCCCACGGATCTTGGTCTCCAACTCTACACTCGAAATACAGTGTGTGTACTTGTTTCAGTGCTATGGTCTATGGTCGTCTTCTGAACCACAGATGACATCTTGACAAAATAAGTAACAGAGGTGATGAGGTTTGTTTCTGCAGGTGCGGGACATTTGTGTGAAATCATACATGCATATAATAACACAATTCTTCAATTACAACTCTTCATTTCATATAAACTCATTGTCAACCGTTACGACACTCGTTCCAGTAACAAGTGAACTAACACTTCCGAAGAGCACGAAGCCGTGACCATGACAATTAAAATCGCGTCTGGTTTCTGCAGTCGACAATGCGCACGTGGTTGAACGGTGCGCACATGACTCATCAGGTGAAGAAGTGTTCCCCAGTTGTCCACGTGAGTGGATGGTGTGCACATGATTCGTGGTGTAAAGCAGTATTGCCAAATTTTATTGGAATCGCCCACTTCACTCACGACAGAGGAAGTCTTGTCACAATGCCATTGTGTGTAGCTCTTACAATGTCTCATAAGTGTGAGAGTGAAACACAAATACCCCATTTACTGATTTAGGAGACAATTTACCCTTGATACACGTATTCACTGCATCTAAATTTGTAAAGCACGGCTATTTTCATTTCTGTGAAAAATAAAAAGTGAGAATATGTGGACCAGTGTAATGTGTAAAGTTTGTTGGATGTGGCTATGTGATCTCATTTTCAGATACTGGATGGTTATAGTTTCGGTAACGTGCTCGCCGTCGATTCTGTTGCCTCAAGACACCTTGGCTTGTACTGTAAACCTTGATATGTTGTGTTAAACCTGTAAAGCAAGATCACACTTTTTAATGAGTAGATAATGGAAACATTTTTAAAGTTAGTCAGTAATTGAATGAAATGTTGGAAACCCAATTTTTGTGTCCCCTGGAAGCCGTTAGATATATAACCTGAAACTGACAGTGTGATCACTTTAAATAATATACACAGTCTGAAAAAGAAAGTGAAGCACCCGAAGGGAAGAAGGAAACGAAATCGTACTTCACGGTTTGATAAGGTAGGTAATGTTATTTCACTGATTCTAATACGAAGTCCTATTTGCGAACAGCTTGGCAATATGAGCCCACTTATCAGTTTGTTTTTGCACCCCGTCTGGTCTGCCGACATGCGCTGACTTGGTTGGGAAGGATGTCATAAAACTGGTGTATCCTCTATTGAGGCATGCTGACCCACAGCTGTTGTTTACTGGGCCTAGATATTTTGGATTCTGGCACTGGGGCGGAATTTGCTTAGGAGTTGGTCCCGAACAGTTAGGTAAAGATCTGGGGATCTTGCTGGCCATAGGAGTACCTCAACGTCACACAGATAGGTCACCGCAATATGACCGTGATGTACCGTAGTGCTTTCGGAGTTCCCTCAATCACTATCAGATGTGATTTCCTGTAACCATAGCCGATGGCTCCGCAGACCATGACGTCAGGTGCCTCTGTTAGCGTTTAAAAGAATGAGGCCTCTACCAGATCGCCACCGTACTCCCCCCCGCATTGGAGATTACTTCACTAGTCCGGCTGCTGCTAGTCTCCGTCCAATGGTACGGGGTGACTCAACAGTGTTGCAGGTAGTTGATTACCTATTCTTGGATGGTAGGCGCAGATGTGAAGGGGTTACGGTAGGCGCAGATGTGAAGGGGTTACGATGTTCTTGGTGCACAGTACTGTGATCCTCGACGGGTCGACTGAACCTTGATGACGAATATGCTTAAGCCCAATATCGAGCTACTGTCACATCCGTTAGCATGATTCGACCAGCCGGAGAAATGAAGACCCACAACGAGCCCCTTACATACTCTGTTGGGTGCTGATAACGCTGACTCAAACGAAAATGAGGCATCTTCGTGCCCTTTCAGTGATCGCATCTACATCATTCTCAAGTCACCCAAAGGTGTGTAGCGGAGGGTACTTATGATACTACTAACTGATCGCGTTTCCCCGTTTCATTCATGAATGGCGCATTGGAAGAATGACTCTAGATTTTTTCATCCTGCGGATGTATTTGGGAGATAGTAACGCATAGTCAAACTCTTCCTGGAAAGTGCTATCTCGAAATGTCAATATCAAACATCTTCGTGAGGCACAACACATCTCCTGAAACGACTGGCACTGGAGTTTGTTGAGCTTCTCTGTAACCCTCTTCGCTCTTCGTTGAATCTTCTCTATCTCTTCTATGAACTCTACCTGGGAAGGATCCCAGACTGATGAACAATACTCAAGAAACGGTCGAACAGCGCCTCGGTAGCCACTTCTTTCGTGGATGAGCTGCATTTCCTTTAGATTCTTCCTGTGAATCTCAGTCTGGGATCTGATGTTCCTAATAGTTGTTTAACATGAAAAAAGGAGATGACAGACTGATATTTACGGGGTCAGTCATCCACGAAGGAAGTGGCTATGAAGGCGCTTGTTCGACCGATTCTTTAGTATTGTTCATCTCCTCAAAGTCTGACGCTGTTCACACCCCTTATATCTCTACCACGTCTGGTAAGAACGTTAAACACGAACAACTCTAATGCAATCTCGTGAGTATTCTGTCACAGAGAAATATAACTCTATAAATCATTTCCAAACCCGCCGATAGTGTGTACGTGTACAAAGTTACATTCACATCCGACGATTTCTTTTGGGTTCTTCATTTTCTCCGAGAGACAGTGTTTGTCAGTCTATACTAAATTATCAGTGTTCTTCAGTAACAACATATCTGAAGCGCTGCGATTCTCTTCTTTTCCAGTTTTCCCATTGCTCTTGATTAACGTAAATGGTATACTACAGAATTATATTACCAGAAATTTCTATCACTAACGTTGAAGCTTATTTTAATTTCCTGCAATGCTTTGTCGAAATGCAATTTGAACGTTAATGGAGGAAGAATGCATTAATTTAGTTGTTTGCCTAATTGCCACCCTCGCTTTCATGTGGAAAAAATTTTCAAATGTGTGTGAAATCTTATGGGACTTTAACTGCTAAATTATCCTAAGGACAAACACACACACCCATGCCCGAGGGAGGACTCGAACCTGCGCCGGAACCAGCCGCACAGTTCATGTGGAAAAAGTCAGTCTTTACAATTATAATCCACTTTCACAGTCAACGGTAAGGTAACATGCTTACCATTTACGCGATTTATCATTTTCTTTTCTCTATGTAGTACAGATAATTCCATCAGCGTGTTTACAGGTCTTATTTTATTTGCAATCAATTACACCATTTTCACACCCCTCTATGAAACAGCTGATCATGTGGATATCGGGTAATCGTCACGGTATTTCTCACGTACAAAAACATCTATGTCTGCTATGTTGTACGTTCTTTCCTGCTTATGGTGTGAACAGCGGCAACGGGAAACGAAATTCAACACAGCGGACGTGGATTCTTTTACCGTTCGTAAGAAGTACAAAAATGATTACCAGACATTTACGTGATCACATGGTATCGTACTGGGTCCTGAAGATTGTGTAATGTACCACCGAAATCGATTGCAAATAAAATAAGATCTGTAAATACAGCTGAAGACGTTACGCCTACTACATAAACAAACAGAAACAGCCGTCATTCTGCGACCTATCGGAAGATGGATGTACGGAGATTTACATCATTGTCTTAAGCTACTTAAGTCTCCTTTCCTTCATTTTCTTTGCTCCGAACTCTTATCAATATGCAAGTGTAAGAGGGTGTCCCTCCTAAGCAGGATTGAGAAAAACCCGAGTATTTACAAAAAGCAACTCAGTGGGTTAAATTGGGTGTTTTAGGGCTTTTTGCTATCGATAACTGAACAGTTCAATTCAAATTCCTGTGATTCGTTTATTTAAAACATCATTTTTACAACAACTTTCTTAGTGGAAAAACTGATAAACTAAACAGGCAAAAACTGGTAAATTAATTTTCTTATGTTGGGAGCCAGAGCTTTGCACAATCACCGCAATCGTTTGTTTAATCACATTGCTGTAAAGACCATGAAATTGAAGTTGTGAAAATGCGTGCGTCGTACCAGCAGTGGATTCGTGGATTTATATTGTACAAACATTAGCAAAATCTTGATTAATGTTATAATTTGTGAAGGTTTCACTCATCTTTTCTGACAACTGTCGCAGTTTTGTAGATCCGTATCAGAGATACGGAACCCTATAAGAAAGAAGTAAGAAAACGAAAGGAACAAGCACTAAAACCCGTTAACTATCTTGCTAATGTGTTAGATTCAATATTCTTAGGGAGAATGTTAACTGCTGAACAAGAAGAAAGCGCATAAAACTGGCTCAAAGAGACGCATGTAGAGTGTATTGCAAATGTCACATGCTTTAGGACGGCTGACTGTGATTATTTTCCTGCCATTATGTTTTCTGATACAATTGTAGCACCGTTTCAACCAAATGGAGCTAAAAAGAGTAAGAAAAGAAAATCTACCAACAGGATCGATTACTTTTGTGAAAAGCCTGATTTCTTGCACTGCAAGCAAAGCATCCATTGAGAGAATCGGCTCCACCTACATCCATTGAGAGAATCGGCTCCACCTACGGACTTGTTTGGTCAGAAATAAGAAATAATGTAGGGGAGTAAAGAGCCGAGAAATTGGTAAAGATCAGTCAATTTCTGCATGCTTCCAAAAAGGTCTAAATTTTACTTTACAGTCATTACAATTCTACATTAAGTTAAACTACTTTTTCTCTGATTTAACAGTGTTTCTCATATTGCAAGAAAAGCTGAAAAACAATACAAATAAAATAAATTCTTGTGACAGTAAATAATTGCTTTCAATAAATTTGATGTCTCTTTCTAATTTGTGTAAGGGTAACTGTGCAACATTTTGTATGTGAATTAAATTTTTCATCTTTAGATATAGTTGGATGTTATTGGTATTTCTGGTGAGTTTTTTAAATTTTGTTTTAAAGTCTCGCGGTTTTTTGGATCGGGTTAAATTACAACCCTGCTCATAACAATCGTCAGGCGAATTATCTATGGTGTTTCGACAGATACTAACAATTTAATTTTTGGAATATGTAGCAGGAATCAGCCCAAACAACTATCCATTGTTTCTCTTTACAAACAAAACTATTTTGTAAGCGGAATTTTATGTACCTACTCGATAGGACGTTACCAAATTAGTCTAGTGCGATAGGGTTTTCTCGATATGTATTAACAAGGACAGTTCAAATGGTTCAAATGGCTCTGAGCAGTATGGGACTTAACTTCAAGGGTCATCAGTGCCCTAGAACTTAGAACTACTTAAACCTAACTTACCTAAGGACATCACACATATCCATGCCCGAGGCAGGATTCGAACCTGCGACCGTAGCGGTCGCGTGGTTCCAGACTGAAGCGCCTAGAACCGCTCGACCACCCTGGCCAGTGACAAGGACAGTGAAACACGAAGAATAACCAGCGCTGCAGTAGTAACTGAGTAATTGTACGTCTACATCTAACAGTTACCGGATGTTACAGAAGTCAGTCCAATATAAACAGCGCAGGCGTGTATGTGTGTGTGTGTGTGTGTGTGTGTGTGTGTGTGTGTGTGTCGAATACTTTGAGAAGTGGTAGTAATCATCAAACAAGAAAAATAAGTCCAATAAACATGGGTTCGGGAAAGCATGGTTTCCGATATAAGCATGTGCTTATAGGAAGGGCTGCGCGACGCTTATTTTCGGATATTAGCACAGTCGTTGCATTGGCGATGTGTCGACAGGGAATTATGATGCCCTACTCACATCACTCCAACGTATCATTAGGTGGTCTGTAGTTAGTTGTGTGATTTTGATTCGTGTTGTAGGATACGTTATTTTTTGTCGTGTTAGTGTGCCTTACTGTACAGTACTGTCAACCGTGGCTACGTGTCATGGTGTTTTACCTTCTTCCAAACGCGGATTCGCTTATGTGTGTACTGTTATTGCGTACGCACAAATGATATAGTACATTTACATTTTCTCTCTTCTGCCACTTGTTAACAATGGAAGCCTCTTTACTCTACAATTGAAATGGCGGATATGATATTCTGCAATGGTTTAGTAAAAGGACATAGCCTGCGAGCCCGTGCCCTCTATGCTGAAAAATATTTACAGCCCAGAGTGCCCTCTGACAAGCTGTTCGGCAGACTTTACCAGCGTCAGAGGAACATAGGAATTCTTGCGCCTCGGAAGACTGACAGTGGAAGGACCCACATACACTCCTGGAAATTGAAATAAGAACACCGTGAATTCATTGTCCCAGGAAGGGGAAACTTTATTGACACATTCCTGGGGTCAGATACATCACATGATCACACTGACAGAACCACAGGCACATAGATACAGGCAACAGAGCATGCACAATGTCGGCAATAGTACAGTGTATATCCACCTTTCGCAGCAATGCAGGCTGCTATTCTCCCATGGAGACGATCGTAGAGATGCTGGATGTAGTCCTGTGGAACGGCTTGCCATGCCATTTCCACCTGGCGCCTCAGTTGGACCAGCGTTCGTGCCGGACGTGCAGACCGCGTGAGACGACGCTTCATCCAGTCCTAAACATGCTCAATGGGGGACAGATCCGGAGATCTTGCTGGCCAGGGTAGTTGACTTACACCTTCTAGAGCACGTTGGGTGGCACGGGATACATGCGGACGTGCATTGTCCTGTTGGAACAGCAAGTTCCCTTGCCGGTCTAGGAATGGTAGAACGATGGGTTCGATGACGGTTTGGATGTACCGTGCACTATTCAGTGTCCCCTCGACGATCACCAGTGGTGTACGGCCAGTGTAGGAGATCGCTCCCCACACCATGATGCCGGGTGTTGGCCCTGTGTGCCTCGGTCGTATGCAGTCCTGATTGTGGCGCTCCCCTGCACGGCGCCAAACACGCATACGACCATCATTGGCACCAAGGCAGAAGCGACCCTCATCGCTGAAGACGACACGTCTCCATTCGTCCCTCCATTCACGCCTGTCGCGACACCACTGGAGGCGGGCTGCACGATGTTGGGGCGTGAGCGGAAGACGGCCTAACGGTGTGCGGGACCGTAGCCCAGCTTCATGGAGATGGTTGCGAATGGTCCTCGCCGATACCCCAGGAGCAACAGTGTCCCTAATTTGCTGGGAAGTGGCGGTGCGGTCCCCTACGGCACTGCGTAGGATCCTACGGTCTTGGCGTGCATCCGTGCGTCGCTGCGGTCCGGTCCCAGGTCGACGGGCACGTGCACCTTCCGCCGACCACTGGCGACAACATCGATGTACTGTGGAGACCTCACGCCCCACGTGTTGAGCAATTCGGCGGTACGTCCACCCGTCCTCCCGCATGCCCACTATACGCCCTCGCTCAAAGTCCGTCAACTGCACATACGGTTCACGTCCACGCTGTCGCGGCATGCTACCAGTGTTAAAGACTGCGATGGAGCTCCGTATGCCACGGCAAACTGGCTGACACCGACGGCGGCGGTGCACAAATGCTGCGCAGCTAGCGCCATTCGACGGCCAACACCGCGGTTCCTGGTGTGTCCGCTGTGCCGTGCGTGTGATCATTGCTTGTACAGCCCTCTCGCAGTGTCCGGAGCAAGTATGGTGGGTCTGACACACCGGTGTCAATGTGTTCTTTTTTCCATTTCCAGGAGTGTAGTTCGTACGCCTGACGTGGAGGAGCGTGTGCTACGTTCTGTGGAAGAAGCCCCTGGGACCAGTGTGCGAGGATTAGCAGTAGTAGAAGGCGTGTCTCACTACAGAAGTTGATAGACAGCTGGTTTGTGAATGGCTGTTGCAGAAGTGTGCTGTGGATCCACTGTTCACATCCAATATTTTATTTACCGATTAGACAGGATTCACAAGAGCTGGTGTTGTGAAAATCCATAACAAGCATGTGTGGGGAGATAAACACCCAATTAATTCAGGAAAGAGGGCATCAACACCGATTCTCAATCGATGTATGGGCGGGGGTGCTTGGCGATAGATTGTTAGAGCCATAAGTGCTGTCACAAAAGTTAACTGGGGCGCATTGTCTGGACTGTATCATTAAGATATTACCTACCTTGTTGGAGGCTGTGCCATTGCTGCACCGAATACAAATGTCATTCATGCATGATGGCGCACCAGCACACATTCGTCACAATGTGTGCGAACATCTGGCGCAGACGTTTCAGGACTGCTGGATTGTTGGGTGTGGGGGTACCTTGGCCTTCTCGTTCTCCATATCTCAATCTTACGGGGACACTTGAAGGAATTCATCTGCGCTATGCCAATCAACGATGTGTGCACATTACAGGGTCGCTTCTCTTGATGAGTGCCAGCAGGTACAACAACAAATGGTTCAAATGGCTCTGAGCACTATGGGACTTAATAACTGAGGTCATCAGTCCCCTAGAACTTTGAACTACTTAAACCTAACTAACCTAAGGACATCACACACATCCATGCCCGAGGCAGAATTCGAACCTGCGACCGTAGCGGTCGCGCGGTTCCAGACTGAAGCACCTAGAACCGCTCGGCCACACAGGCCGGCGGTACAACAACAACCGGGAGTACTAAATAGGGTGCGTCATTCCTTAGGCCGGAGTGCAGGGGTGTGTGTGTGTGGGGGGGGGGGGGGGCACATTTACGCCAAAAGATGTAAACACTGTTCATTTGCAAGTTCAAGCTCATGTGACAATTATCACAGAAGTTGGCTGCTCATCTACTTTTCTGGCACGGAGCAATAAGTGTCGAGTGAACATGAGTGACAGAAAGAGTGGTTAAAATTTGAAACTGAAGTGTTAATCAATATGTGCCACGGTAAACGTAACCTAAGTGACTTAACACGCAAAAGTTATAAAGGCAGAGTGAAGAAGCGTAATGCTTAACTTCTTCTTGACGTCTGAGGGTGTTTCGCCTGTCTCATACATCTTGCTCACCAGATGGTAGAGTTCAGTGAGGACTGGCTTTCCCAAGGCCGTCAGTAGTTTTTAATGGAATGTTGTATACTCCCGGGGCCTTGTTTCGACTCAAGTCTTTCAGTGCTCTGTTCAACCCTTCACGCAGTATCATATCCCCCATTTCATCTTCATCTACATCCTCTTCCATTTCCATAATATTGTCCTCAAGTACATCGCCTTTGTATAGACCCTCTATATATTCCTTTGCTTGGAACCGGTTTTCCATCTGAGCTCTTGATATTCATACAAGTGGTTCTCTTTTCTCCAAAGGTCTCTTTAATTTTCCTGTAGACAGTATCTATCTTACTCCTAGTGAGATAAGCCTCTACATCCTTACGTTTGCCCTCTAGCCATCCCTGCTTAGCCATTTTGCACTTCCTGTCGATCTCATTTTTGAGACGTTTGTATTCCTTTTTGCCTACTTCATTTACTGCATTTTTATATTTTCTCCTTTTATCAATTAAATTTATTATTTCTTCTGTTACCCTAGGATTTGTACTGGCCCTCGTCTTTTTACCTATTTTATCCTCTGCAGCCTTTACTACTTCATCCCTCAAAGCTACCCATTCTTTTTCTACTGTATTTCATTCTCCCATTCCTGTCAATTGTTTCCTTATGCTCTCCCTGAAACTCTGTACAACCTTTGGTTTAGTCAGTTTATCCATGTCCCATCTCCTTAAATTCCCACCTTTTTGCAGTTCCTTCAGTGTTAATCTACAGTTCATAACCAATAGATTGTGGTCAGAGTCCACTTCAGCCCCTGTAAATGTCTTACAATTTAAAACCCGGTTCCTAAATCTCTGTCTTACCATTATATAATCTATCTGATACCTTCTAGTATCTCCAGGATTCTTCCATGTATACTACCTTCTTTTATGATTCCTGATCCAAGTGTTAGCTATGATTAAGTTATGCTCTGTGCAAAATTCTACCAGGCGGCTTCCTCTTTCATTTGTTACCCCCAATCCATATTCACCAACTGTGTTTCCTTCTCTCCCTTTTCCTACTCTCGAATTCCAGTGACCCATCACTATTAAATTTTTGTCTCCCTTCACTACCTGAATAATTTCTTTTATCTCATCATACATTTCATCAGTTTCTTCGTCATCTGCAGAGCTAGTTGGCATATAAACTTGTGCTACTGTAGTAGGCGTGGGCTTCGTGTCTATCTTGGCCACAATAATGCGTTCACTATGCTGCTGGTAGTAGCTTACCCGCGCTCCTATATTTTATTCGTTATTAAACCGACTCCTGCATTACTCCTATTTTATTTTGTATTTATAACCCTGTATTTACCTGACCAAAGGTCTTGTTCCTCCTGCCTCTGAACTTCATTACTTCGCACTATATCTAACTTTCACCTATCCATTTCCTTATTTTTATTTTTCTAACCTACCTTCCCGATTAAGCGATCTGACATTCCACGCTCCGATCCGTAGAACGCCAGTTTTCCTTCTCCTGATAACGACGTCCTCTTGAGTAGTCCCCGCCCGGAGATCCGAATGGGAGAGTATTTTACCTTCGGAATATTTTACCCGAGAGGACGGCATCATCAGTTAGTCATACAGTAGAGTTGCATGCCCTCGGGAAAAATTACGGCTGTAGTTTCCCCTTGCTTTTAGCCGTTCGCAGTACCAGCACAGCAAGGCTGTTTTGGTTAATGTTACAAGTTCAGATCGGTCAATCATCCAGACTGTTGCCCCTGCAACTACTGAAAAGGCTGCTGCCCCTCTTCAGGAACAACATATTTGTCTGGCCTCTCAACAGATACCCCTCCGTTGTGGTTGCACCTACGGTACGGCTATCTGTATCACTGAGGCACGCAAGCCTCCCCACCAACGGCAAGGTCCATGGTTCATGGGGGGGTTATTATTAATAATAAAAAGTGAATGGGAAAAAGACCAACGCTTTCCGTCGGCAATGAGAATTGTACGAAAGACGTGATGAACAGCATTTGTCTGGGCTGACTCCACTTACACACTGCAATAACGAAATATCAAATATCTGCCAAAACATGAGAGAAAATGCGCCTAAAGACTAGTAGGATGGGTAATATTATCCGTCTTCACTTAAAGCATATACGTCCACTTGTACCAGTAAAAAAGGTAGACGTTTGAGGCTCAGATTTTTTGTCAAGGAAAATTAAATGAGTCCGATCGGAGGATTTGAAGCATCCTTCGATGTAGCCAGCCAGCTATCGAACGTGTACTAAGACACTGACGTCGATCATCAATCTGTTCGCAGATGGAGTGCGTGTGGGGGTACTCGTGCATCGTTGCGTTGCTGTTGCTGCTGGCGTTGGTGCTGGTCTGGCGTATGGTGTCCAAAGGTAAGGAAGGAGTGACGCCGCAACTCGTTTTATTCTCCTTGATACTGCTGTCCTCTAGAGCAGAAACCTGCACCTGTAACTGTACCACCACCTCATAGGTATGTACAACAACACTTGTAATGGCAAATTTATCTGTTTTAATTTTAAAGCTCGTTCAAGACATATTTGATATATTCTAGCGATTCGCGTCGTCGCAACACAGTGAGGTCCATAAGTTCCCGTTTTTTAAAATTTTTTTCCCCTCGAACGTTACTAGAGATGGGTCGTTCGCGAACTAACGGGTTCAAAGGAACGGTTCACCACGACCGGGCTCGTCCAAACTGTGCCCCTGGGGCGCTAGCGCCCGCGATCGCCCGCGGCCAGCGCCCCGGGCGAATTCGTGTGTTGCTGCAGTGGCCGAGCCGCGCCGCTTAGCTGGCCGTGCGGACCGCCCGAACGCCAGCTGATAGATATATTTGTTCGCCCGTTTTCCCTTCGGGCAGAGGATGTCTCACAAGTGCATCAACTAGAGCTGATTGACCTACAGTGCCGTATCCGCCTCAAGGACCGCTTTCTTATGTGTAAAACTTTGGATGACTTTTACAACTGTCTTCCACGAGAGAAATATCTTCTTTTGCACAAGCACACGGCCAAAGTTCTCTCAATGTGTGGTTCCACGTATATTTGTGAGCGCTTTCTCTCTCTTTTAAAGCTTGCTAAAACTAAGAACCGTTCATTCCTTGGCGATAAAAATTTGACCAATTCTTTGGGGTTAGCAGTCTCGCGGAATATTGTACCAAGCGTAGACAAAATCGTTTACCTCGAAAAAGAAAAGCGTGTAAAATGTTGATTGTCTTCTTTAACAATGTTGACTGTAAGAATTAAAGAGCTTTATAACCAGAATTCAATTTAATAAGTTTTCAAACTTGGTCAGTTAAAATTATTACGTACAAAACAGCAAACTAAAGATCCGATTTCTAAGCTCTGAAAAGGGATACAAAAAATTGTAGCACGAAGTATAACAAAAAATACTTACTTGTAACTACTAACAGTAAGAATGAGACTCTATATCCATTACATAAAATTAATTCTAAAATAGAATATTTTGTTTACGTTAGATCTGACCGCGGGACAGTCCAGCGCAGAGCAGTGCTGTGCGGTCTCACTCGCTCTGCAGCTCTCTCTCTCTCTCTCGCTCTCTCGCTCCTATGGCGACACTAGCGAAACACGGTCGCGGACGGGGCGCTGAACTACACTGTCTTGCGCCCGCGCCCGCAATTCTTGGATGAGCCTGACCAAGATGAACGGAAGGAGCGATGAACGAATTCTAAGGAACGGTCTTTTGTAGTTCACTTCGGTCGTGCCTTTCTACTTATAGATCCCGTGAACGGGAAACGGTCGGTCTCGTTCCCGCAACGGCATGTCGACCGGTCTCGTTCCAGCCTCGGTCCCATTCCCGTCTCTGTGTCATCTCGGCCGGACTCGTATCCTTCGCGTGGCCACTCGTCGCAGTTCCACGGCCCCTGTGAATAGTGTGACTTTCTTCCATTGCTCAGAAGCCCAATTTTTATGGCTTCGGCACCACGTTTCTCCGTTGCGGGCATTTGCATCACTGATTGTGTGGTTCTGGAATTCCATCTCGCCCTGGAATTCCCAGCTTATGGAGTTCCCTTCGCATTCGACATAAAAGTTTTCTGGGTTTGGCACCGCGTCATAATGTAAAAACTACTGCTGCTATAGAAAAACCAACGTTTCGGCCACGATTTTTACATTATGACACGGTACCAAACCCAGAATACTCTTATGTCGACTGACTCTGCCCGCGGAAACCTACGCAATTCCCTTCGCATTGTTTTTGTACTGACAGAACTCGCCCTGTATTCGGTATAAAACTACTATACAGTGCCTCTTTAAACACGGAACACTTCGACTAGCTCGATTACCGAAGCACCCACCGTACGAGCACCAACAGTTCCCATGTTCGAGTTCACGTAGCACCGACGTAACTACATACAGCAGTACTCTGACCGTGACTGACACTTCCAAGGTACTGAGGATGTTGCACAGGTGCCGTTCGCTGCAGACTTGGCTAGCATCTGCATATATGTTTTGCATGCGTTTCTCGCTGTTTTTCCATAATTTTGTCCAACGCATGTACTTATTACCTATCGTCTAGCAAACAACACTGATGTGGATGAAGACGTCACAGTTATTGCACTGAAGAGCATAAGGAACTGGTACACCTGCTTAATATCGTGTAGGGCCAACGTGTGCACGCAGAAGTGCCGCAACACGACGTGGCATGGTCTCGACTAATATCTGAAGTAATGCTGGAGGGAACTGACACCATCAATTCTGCAGGGCTGCCCATATATCCGTAAGAGTACATCTACATCTACATTGATACTCCGCAAGCCACCCAACGGTGTGTGGCGGAGGGCACTTTACGTGCCACTGTCATTACCTCCCTTTCCTGTTCCAGTCGCGTATGGTTCGCGGGAAGAACGACTGTCTGAAAGCCTCCGTGCGCGCTCTAATCTCTCTAATTTTACATTCGTGATCTCCTCGGGAGGTATAAGTAGGGGGAAGCAATATATTCGGTACCTCATCCAGAAACGCACCCTCTCGAAACCTGGCGAGCAAGCTACACCGCGATGCAGAGCGCCTCTCTTGCAGAGTCTGCCACTTGAGTTTATTAAACATCTCCGTAACGCTATCACGGTTACCAAATAACCCTGTGACGAAACGCGCCGCTCTTCTTTGGATCTTCTCTATCTCCTCCGTCAGACCGATCTGGTACGGATCCCACACTGATGAGCAATACTCAAGTATAGGTCGAACGAGTGTTTTGTAAGCCACCTCCTTTGTTGATGGACTACATTTTCTAAGCACTCTCCCAATGAATCTCAACCTGGTACCCGCCTTACCAACAATTAATTTTATATATACGAGGGGGTGGAGATATTTTGTGAACAGCATGTTGCGAGGCATCCCAGATATGCCCAATAATGTTCATGCCTGGGGAGTTAGGTGGCCAGCGGAAAGTGTTTAAACTCGGAAGAGTGTTCCTGGAGCCACTCTGAAGCAATTCTGGACGTTTGGGGTGTCGCATTGTTCAAATGGCTCTGAGCACTATGGGACTCAACATCTAAGGTCATCAGTCCCCTAGAACTTAGAACTACTTAAACCTAACTAACCTAAGGACATCACACACATCCATGCCCGAGGCAGGATTCGAACCTGCGACTGTAGCGGTCGTGCGGTTCCAGACTGAAGTGCCTAGAACAGCTCGGCCAAACCGGCCGGCCTGTCGCATTGTCCTGTTGGAATTGCCCAATTCCGTCGGAATGCACAATGGGTATGAATGGATGCAGGTGATCAGACAGGATGCTTACATACGTGTCACCTGTCAGAGTCGTATCTAGACGTATCAGAGGTCCCATAGTACTCGAGCTGCACACACCCCCACACCATTACATAGCCTCCATCAGCTCGAATACTCCCGTGGTGACATGCAGGGTCCATGGGTTCTTGAGGTTGTCTCCATATTCGTTCACGTCCATTCGCTCGATACAGTTCGAAAGGAGATTCGTCCGACCAGGCAACTTGTTTCAAGTCATTAACAGTCAAATGTCAGTGTTGATGGGCCCATATTTAGGAATATGGTATGTATCTGTTACCCTTCATACATGATTCGAAGGATACCGTGTGAGAAAGGAGCAAGCTGAGCTTCGCCCGTGCGATGCTTTGTAAGCTCGTGCTGGTTTTGTGGCGAGAAACTTTTCCGTCTCAAGGCAGTTTATCATTTTCAAACTGAGAATATATTCAAGAATTCTGCAGCAAGCCGATGAAAAGGATGTTGGTCTGCCCTTCAATCCTACACATCTTTTTGCAACGCCGAATGACTTGGCGAAGACCCTGGACGTAGAAGTGTGCTTTGTTGCTGTCCAGGAAATGTTCCACCGCGTCATTCTCAACATGCATGCAACGAAATGACTCTTCACCTGAGAAAAGAGGAAGACTTCGCAGAGTACCATGTCAGGAGAATATCGGAAGGGAAGGGGGGAGATTGGGGAAAATTTTGGTAGCACTAAGAGAACTGTAGATTAAAACTGAAGAAACTGCAAAAAGGTGGGAATTTAGGGAGATGGGACCTGGATATACTGACTAAACTAGAGGTTGTACAGAGTTACAGGGAGAGCATAAGAGAACAATTGACAGGAATGGGGGAAAGAAATACAGTAGAAGAAGAGTGGGTAGCTCTGAGGGATGAAGTAGTGAAGGCAGCAGAGGATCAAGCAGGTAAAAAGACGAGGGCTAGTAGAAATCCTTGGGTAACAGAAGATATACTGAATTTAATTGATGAAAGGAGAAAATAGAAAAGCGCAGTAAATGAAGCAGGCAAAAAGGAATACAAACGTCTCAAAAATGAGATCGACAGGAATTGCAAAATGGCTAAGCAGGGATGGCTAGAGGACAAATGCAAGGATGTAGAGGCTTATCCCACTAGGGGCAAGATAGACACTGCCTACAGGAAAATTAAAGAGACCTTTGGAGAAAAGAGATCCACTTGTATGAATATCAAGAGCGCAGATGGAAACCCAGTTCTTAGCAAAGAAGGGAAAGCAGAAAGGTGGAACGAGTATATAGAGGATCTATACAAGGGCGATGTACTGGAGGAAAATATTATGGAAATGGAAGAGGATGTAGAAGAAGATGAAATGGGAGATACGATATTGCTTGAAGACTTTGACAGAGCACTGAAAGACCTGAGTCGAAACAAGGCCCCGGGAGTAGACAACATTCAATTGGAACTACTGATAGCCATGGGAGAGCCAGTCCTAACAAAACTCTTATCAGGCGACCGAAGTGGCCGAGCGGTTCTAGGCGCTTCAGTCTGGAACCGCGCGACCGCTACGGTCGCAGGTTTGTATCCTGCCTCGGGCATGGATGTGTGTGATGTCCTTAGGTTAGTTAGATTTAAGTAGTTCTAAGTTCTAGGGGACTGATGACCTCAGAAGTTAAGTCCCATAGTGCTCAGAGCCATTTTGAAAACTCTTATCATTTGGTGAGCAAGATGTATGAGACAGGTGAAATACCCTCAGACTTCAAGAAGAACATAATAATTACAATCCCAAAGAAAGCAGGTGTTGACAGATGTGAAAATTAACGAACTATCAGTTTAATAAGTCATGGCTGCAAGATACTAACGCGAATTCTTTACAGACGGATGGAAAAACTGGTAGAAGCCGACCTCGGGGAAGATCAGTTTGGATTCCGTAGAAATGTTGGAACACGTGAGGCAATACTGAACCAACGACTTATCTTAGAAAAAAGATTAAGGAACTACGTTTGTAGCATTTGTGGACTTAGAGAAAGCTTTTGACAATGTTAACTGGAATACTCTCTTTAAATTCTGAATGTGGCAAGGGTAAAATACAGAAACCAGATGGCAGTTAAAAGAGTCGAGGGGCATGAAAGGGAAGCAGCGGTTGGGAAGGGAGTGAGACAGGGTTGTAGCCTGTCCCCGATGTTATTCAATCTGTATATTGAGCAAGCAGCAAAGGAAACAAAAGAAAAATTCGGGGTGGGTATTAAAATCCATGGAAAAGAAATAAAAACTTAAGAAGTTCGCCGATGACATTGTAATTCTATCAGAGACAGCAAAGGACTTGGAAGAGCAGTTGAACGGAATGGGCAGTGTCTTGAAAAGAGGATATAAGATGAACATCAACAAAAGCAAAACGAGGATAATGGAATGTAGTCGAATTAAGTCGGGTGATGCTGAGAGAATTAGATTAGGAAATGAGACACTTAAAGTAGTAAAGGAGTTTTGGTATTTGGGGAGCAAAATAAGTGATGATGGTTGAAGTAGAGAGGATATAAAATGTAGACTGGCAATGGCAAGGAAAGCGTTTCTGAAGAAGAGAAATTTGTTAACATCGAGTATAGATTTAAGTGTCAGGAAGTCGTTTCTGAAAGTATTTGTATGGAGTGTAGCCATGTATGGAAGTGAAACATGGACGATAAATAGTTTAGACAAGAAGAGAATAGAAGCTTTCGAAATGTGGTGTTACAAAAGAATGCTGAAGATTAGATGGGTATATCACATAACTAATGAGGAGGTATTGGCTCTGAGCACTATGAGACTTAACTTCTGAGGTCATCAGTCCCCTAGAACTTAGAACTACTTAAATCTAACCAACCTAAGGACATCGCACACTTCCATGCCCGAGGCAGGATTCGAACCTGCGACCGTAGCGGTCACGCGGTTCCAGACTGAAACGCCTAGAACCGCACGGCCACACCGGCCGGCGAGGAGGTATTGAATAGGATTGGGGAGAAGAGGAGTTTGTGGCACAACTTGACAAGAAGAAGGGACCGGTTGGTAGGACATGTTCTGATGCATCAAGGGATCACAAATTTAGCAGTGGAGGGCAGCGTGGAGGGTAAAAATCGTAGAGGGCGACCAAGAGATGAATACACTAAGCAGATTCAGAAGGATGTAGGTTGCAGTAAGTACTGGGAGATGAAGAAGCTTGCACAGGATAGGGTGGCATGGTGAGCTGCATCAAACCAGTCTCAGGACTGAAGGTCACAACAACAACAAGAAGTATCATGTAAAGAACTTGCCCCCTTTCTATCAGCAATTTATCGTAGATCGCTGGAAGAACGTAAAGTACCTAGCGACTGGAAGAAAGCGCAGGTCGTTCCCATTTTCAAGAAGGGTCATAAATCAGATGCGAATAATTATAGGCCTATTTCGCTTACGTCAATCTGTTGTAGAATAATGGAACATGTTTTGTGTTCTCGTATTATGACGTTCTTAGATAATACAAATCTCCTTCATCATAACCAACATGGATTCCGCAAACAGAGATCATGTGAAACTCAGCTCGCCCTATTTGCCCAAGAAATTCACAGTGCCGTAGACACTGGCGAGCAGATTGATGCCGTATTCCTGGACTTCAGGAAGGCATTTGATACGGTTCCGCACTTACGTTTAGTGAAAAAAATACGAGCTTACGGAATATCGGACCAGGTTTGTGATTGGATTCAGGATTTCCTAGAAGAAAGAACACAACATGTCATTCTTAACGGTTCAAAATCTGCAGATGTAGAGGTAATTTCGGGAGTACCGCAGGGAAGCGTGATAGGACCTTTATTGTTTACAATATACATAAATGACTTAGTTGACAACATCGGTAGCTCCGTGAGGCTATTTGCAGATGACACGGTTGTCTACAAGAAAGTAGCAACATCAGAAGACTCGTACGTACTCCAGGAGGACCTGCAGAGGATTAATGCATGGTGCGACAGCTGGCAGCTTTCCCTAAACGTAGATAAATGTAATATAATGCGCATACATAGGGGCAGAAATCCATTCCAGTACGATTATGCCATAGGTGGTAAATCATTGGAAGCGGTAACGACCGTAAAATACTTAGGAGTTGCTATCCGGAGCGATCTGAAGTGGAATGATCACATAAAACAAATAGTGGGAAAAGCAGGCGCCAGGTTGAGATTCATAGGAAGAATTCTAAGAAAATGTGACTCATCGACGAAAGAAGTAGCTTACAAAACGCTTGTTCGTCCGATTCTTGAGTATTGCTCATCAGTATGGGACCCTTACCAGGTTGGATTAATAGAAGAGATAGACATGATCCAGCGAAAAGCAGCGCGATTCGTCATGGGGACATTTAGTCAGCGCGAGAGCGTTACGGAGATGCTGAACAAGCTCCAGTGGCGGACACTTCAAGAAAGGCGTTACGCAATACGGAGAGGTTTATTGTCGAAATTACGAGAGAGCACATTCCGGGAAGAGATGGGCAACATATTACTACCGCCCACATATATCTCGCGTAATGATCACAACGAAAAGATCCGAGAAATTAGAGCAAATACGGAGACTTACAAGCAGTCGTTCTTCCCACGCACAATTCGTGAATGGAACAGGGAAGGGGGGATCAGATAGTGGTACAATAAGTACCCTCCGCCACACACCGTAAGGTGGCTCGCGGAGTATAGATGTAGATGTAGATGTAGATGTGAATGTGTCCTGCGCAGAGCGTGTAGGAGCGCTGTGACCGAGCATAAATGCCCCCAGTAATGTTCGTCCGTAGATTTTCGTAGTATACCTCTCTGATGGTTTGCACCAATTTGTTAGCAATACAGAACGGCGTACCCGGAAAAAGTTTAGTATCGCCTTGCCCGCATATGGTTAGGTATTCACCTTTCAGGTTGGTGAATTCGTATATTGCTACTCCTTTCAGTCGAGTCATGGAGAAACATTCGTCCGTGGTGATCAGGCGGCGAAAGAAGCCATCTGGATTGGCCTGACACAGCTGCAACATTTCCCCTACTATCTTGCCTTTGTTGGTGTTTTGAATGGACGTGAGCAGTCACAGTAACCAGTGACGGCGAAATCCGTCATGTTCATAATAATCGTCAAGCAATACGGCTTCCACTTCTTTTGCGATTCCCAGTTCTTCATAGAGAGATGGTGTGAGTCACTCAGACCCGTTTGAACACACAGGTCGCATCTGCGCCACTGGAGCACTGTTTTGTGTGATACTGCATTGTTTCCGAACACTTCCATCAACTCAGCATGGGGCAACTACTTGTAATACGGATCCACAGTTTCTATAATTTTTTATAAAAATTACGTCAACCTAAATGTAAGTAGCAAATCTACTCATGTCATTGACTACATTACAATCACATAGCCTTGCTAGCATGATATTTTAAGCGTATTTCTCTGCCATAATATACCCCAACAGAAACAAAGACATACCGCGGAGGAACTTTTGGAATGGAACGGAAATAGGTAGCTGTGATGTACATGTACAAACAAATTATTGCCATTTCAGAAAAATGATTCATTCAAGAGCAAGAGCTTCACAAATTGAGCAAGTCAATAACGCGTTGGTCTACCTCAGGCCCTTATTCAAATAGTTATTCGACTTGTCATTGGTTGGTAAGACTTGATGGATGTCATCCTGAGGGATATCGTGGCCTTTCCGTCCAACTGGCGCGTTAGATCGTCAGAGTCCCGAGCTGGTTGGCGGGCAGGTGCTCCCAATGTTCTTAATTGAGAAGAGATCCGGCGACCTTTGCCCAATGTAGGGTGTGGCAAGCTCCAAGACAAGCAGTAGGAACCCTCGCCGGCGTGCGGGCGGCCATTATCTTTCTGAAATGTAAGAACAGGATGGCTTGCAAGAAGAGGGCCGTAGAACATCGTCCACGTATCGCTGTGCTGTAAGTATGCCGCAGATGACAACCAAAAAAATGGCATCCCATACCATCACTCCTGGTTGTTGGGCCATATGGCGAGCGACAGCCAGTTCGCTATCGCATCGCTGTATGGGGCGTCCTAAAAAAAAAAAAAAAAAAAAAACTTTAAACCTAACTAACCTAAGGACATCACACACATCCATGCCTGAGGCAGGATTTGAGCCTGCGATCGTAGCAGCAGCGGGGTTCCGGACTGAAGCGCCTAGAACCGCTCTTTTTTTTTATTCAACGAAAACAGTAACAAAAGTGGCCACAATGAAATGACATAAATGAGGTGACAGATAATTGCAGTCATAAATTACAGCATTCAAAGAGAGAGGAATAATATGCAGTCTTTAGCAGTAGCACACATTTAGCACCTCCACTGTCACCTTCAACGTACTGGCGTCAGATCAGCATGGCACATTTTCTCCTTCTGCAGTCTGAGGTTCCTCATCAGCATTTCCCAGACTCAAATTAATCAGTCTGTGAATCCTCGATGTGCGTTCCTTCCAGGGTAAATTAGGTAGACAGAAGAGCAGTCCCGAACAGCGACATCGCAAAGTCCTTCACTGTCTTGCTATTTTTGTCAGTTCCAGCCTTCTAAACGCATCCATAGGGAGTTCATGATCTTCCTTTATAAGAGACCCCAGATGTTTGCCGTCATACTACTGATTTATTTTTCATGTGTGACCTGCAGGTGAGGTTAGGGTCGGGAACGTGACCCAACCCATTCCCTCTCTACTAGGAATCCAGTTCCTAACCTACACCCATTCTGTTGAAGGCAATTCGGAGCATGTTATCATATTTTTTATTGTGATCCTTATATTTAAGTATTTTCTCGAATTAATTTTCCATATACATCTTGGTTCAAATGGTTCAAATGGCTCTGAGCACTATGCGACTTAACTTCTGAGGTCATCGGTCGCCTAGAACTTGGAACTAATTAAACCTAACTAACCTAAGGACATCACACACATCCATGCCCGAGGCAGGATTCGAACCTGCGACCGTAGCGGTCACGCGGTTCCAGACTGAAGCGCCTTTAACCGCACGGCCACACCTGCCGGCATATATACATCTTGTATTCAATATGTTCATCGCTCCCAATATTGTTAAAAACGTAACTTGTATATTTGCCCATTAACCAAATCACTGCGTTATTTTTTGCCTGAGGGTAGTAACTTTCTTCTGGTCTGAAGAAAATGTTAGTCAGTACATTTTTTGCTGAAGTTCTTGTTATTTGAGCAATTTTCTCCCTGGTCCACCTCCAGTTGATAATCCGATCTCCACATGTGTAACGATGAGGTACACTATCGACGAGGTTGCATTTGCTGCAGGGGTTAGTGTCACTTAAACCGATGGCAAAGGGACGCTCATTAGTGCTGATGATGTTATTGACTACCTTGTAATGAGCTGTTCTCACATCAGACGAAAGAACATCACTACTGATGTTTTTCCAAATCACATTCCATGCTATTCCAGCATATTTAGTTTCTGTGTTATTTTTCCTTTCATGTTTCCGTCTTTCAGTTAAAATCGCCTTTGCTGTAAGGTTTTTGGAGTTTAAAAGGTTTTTGCTGTGATAACTTAGTTCAAGATAATACTCCCTAATGTGTTTTAGCTTAAAACTTATTTTTGTTTATTTATCCACGGCTCTACACTTTCTGGCCTGACAGTGTCGTATAGTTTTGCTGTAATGCACTCTGGATCGTTACACATAATGCTCCATGTTCGTTTGACATACAGTGCCATCGGTTACACCCATTCCTTCATTGCTTGGATCCAAAACTGCTGTCTTCACCGGCACTCGAAACAATTCCCCTTTCCACCAACAACTTTGCTAAGGTGGACATGATCGTCTTCGCCATCATTGATGGAATGGGGAGAACCTGTGCTATGTAGTAGGCCTTGGGTAAAATATACGTGTTGATAAACAGTATTCTCTGGAACTGGTATATGCTACGTTGACAGTTTTCAATCAAAGCTCCTTTGAATTTTCTTGCCACCTCCCGTCAATTTATTGCTATCATTTTTAAAAGGGGAGTTGTTAATGCTATTCCAAGAGCTTTGTGTTCATTAACATGGTTCGCACACTCAATGCGCAAGTTAGCAAGCCGCTGTATATTTAGAAATTCACTTTTGTTTTCATTTACCCTCGCACCTGATGCGGAATAGTATTTTGCAGGTGCCATCTCTAGTTGTGTTACATCTGTTTGGTCTCTGATGATTACGCCTACATCGTCCACGTAAGCACCAACCACGGTCTTTATTCCTTGAATGGTAATGCCTGTCAGCCTGTGCTGTAACAGTCTCAGGAAAGGTCCAGCGATATAACGAACAGGAGCGTGGATAAGGGGCTTCCTTGGGTAACACCCTTTTTATTTCAATTTGTTTTGTCGATTGACAGTTAACCGAGATTCGTGCAGTATCACCCATTGCCATGTTCTTGATGATGTCGATGGTTTTTGGCAGGAAGTCCATTCGGCGCATTGTCTCTATCAGATCTTTGTGATTAATCTGTTCAAATGCCTTATGGAAGTCTATGAAAATCAGTCCATATTTAAGTTACTTGCCTGCGTTAGCGCAATGACATCGCGATACAAAGCCGCCGTTTGTAAAATCGTCCTTCTAAAAGCACAAGTCTGCCGTTGGCCTATGATGTCAGTGGTGCATGGTGTAAAGCGCTTGTTAATTACTCGAGCTATGATTTTATAATCCGAATTTAAAAGCGAAATCGGCCGTAGGTTGTTTATTTTTTTGCAGCCTCGTGTTCTTCGGAATCAACACGATTTTGCATTGTTTGAACTCTGCAGGCACTGGCTTTCCCTGTAAGACTTCACTGACAATTTCGGTGAAATTTTCTCCTATTAGGGTCCAAAATCGTTTATACAATTCAATGGGTAGTCCGTCAGGTCCTGGAGATTTCTTAGCGGGGGAGCTGCACACGATTTCTAATACGTCTTCCTTGGTGATGTCCGAAGAAATGTTATCATCATCTCGCGATATTCGTGGAAGATATGTAGCAAAGATCTCATCGTATTCTTCTTCGTTTGTTTCCCCAGACGTACACATACGTTCATCGTACGCTGAGGTCTCTTTAATTATTTCCTTCTGGGTGGTGATTTTGGTGCCATTATCGATTTGAAGTTCATCCATGAAACTTCGTCTTCTATTCTTGGCATGTCTGACAAGGTGGTGCAACGCAGCAGTCTCATCTTCAGTGACTGACTTTGCTTTGGATTTTATTTTAAGTCCCTCCAGTTCCTTACGTTTCAGACTTATTAATTTTGCTTTTATTTGCTTGATGTCTTTTAATCTTGTAGGAATTGCGTCTGTCTGATCGTAGAGGTCCCTGAGCACGTTGTAGTAGAATTCTACAGTCTGTTTCCTTTCTCTGGCCATATCTATACTAAAATATATTAAAACTTTCCTTAGCTTCGGTTTCGCTCGTTGGGTCCACAATTCTATCACACTTGGAAGGTTGTTCAGTGAACGGAGACACATTTCTCAAGCCCTGGTTAGGGCATTTTCTAAGTCGTCTTCTGATAATAACGATATATTTAGATTCCACTGGCTTCTTACTCTTCGGGTAGGTTGTGGTGTTAAATTTAAACAGGTCAACAACGCACGGTGATAAGAAAATCTAACGGGCACAGTTTCTGTTTTGAGTACTTTATCTGCTAAATTCTGTCAATTCTTTTACAGGAATTCGCAACAATATGAGTGAAGTTCACCATTGTTGGGTATTTTATTTCCCACGCATCTTTTAATTTTAAATCAACAACAAGATGTCTCTAGTTAGTTGAGTAATTGAAGTTGGAGATTTGATCCTTTCTACTCAATACGCATTAAAATCATCCCCTATTATAAGTTTGGGGGGAGGGGGTTCCTCAGTAAATAAATTACCCTTTCATTAAAGAATGTGGCCCTTGCAGCTCTTATTACTGCTGCCAGAAGGAGCATATAAATTGACTATACTAACTCCTTCTACGTTTATTCCAATACCTCGACCCGATTCTAATTTATCAACGTTATGTACGGGGATGCCTTCTCTAACTAAAATGGCCATGCCAACACTCTTTCAGTGGAAATATTGTAAAAATCAACGTAATTGGAAAATTTTAATTGCGGGAATACCACTTCCTGTAGGAGAGCAATATCCGCCGCTGACTCATACAGAAACTTTATCAGAGCAGCTATTTTACCATCCGACTGTATCCTATTAATGTTTAACGTGGTTATCCTATATAACTGTAACATAGGGGAGTGACCTTTTTTTCCCTGCTAGTCTATAATTTCATGCCACTCCATGCCGGATACTTCCTGAGAATCTGACGGGAGACCACCGTCCCGGTTTGCATTAGAACCTTTCCTTTTACTTTTCTTGCGGTTTGCATTGACATTGCCCTCATCGAATGTCTGCTCTGCCCACCCCCTGAGTAGTTTTCCACCGAGGGCGGTGTCGGTGAATCTGAGGGGCAGTCGTGTGCCATCTCGTCTGCCAAAGGCGGCGCAGAAGCAGTTGGCGAACATTCTCCCAATCACTTCTATGATCACTTTTTGGGCTGTAACGTCGCCTGTTGTTGACCATCACTCGCTACCTCGTCATGTTTGCTTTCAGTTGCATCCGCGAGTGAATCTGTCTGCATTGATTGACGTACCGGTACTGCAGCGCGGTGTTTGGCATCACCAAGAGCAGCGCATTGCCATCTATGGCGCGTCCAGCGCTACAGAATGGGACTGTGATGTCACTTCGACCTGTTCGGGTGATGGTGGAGTACTAGATTTGTCTACTGATGTACTTGACTCAGAGTTTGAATCTATGCTGACAATATTCTCTGAAACAGTAGTTTCCATTACTGTTTTCTGAATGTCACCTACAGCTTTCAGCGACAGGTTGATATCTTCTTCATCTCTGCCGTCACAAGTTCGACATCTCTTGTTAGTGGCTATACTACTTTTTCCAGCCGGATTGTCTACAGTGTCTTTCCTGAGTAAAGGTGGGAATGCGTCAAGAGTATTTTGTGGCCTGTCGTCCACATTCCCCATAATGCTGGAAACTTCACCACCCGTCATCTGATTTTCGGTCACAAGATAAGCCAGTGTTAATCTTTTACGCTGTTGTAAATTATTCTGCAATACAAACACCTTTTTTGGACAGTTTTGTCGGAGATTGGAATGTTTTGTTTGACGTGCGTATCCACAGAACGAACACCACTAAAGCATTGCAATCTATGCTAGCTTGACCATCGTTCATTACGAATTTGCTTGATGTCACCATATTTAGATAGTACGTCTTTTAAGTAGCAGTTTTCTACATCAGGGGGCAAATTAAATACTCTGACTTGTTTATAATCAACGTCAGCATTTCAAATGGTTACTGTACTCACCGAATCATCGCGATGGCGGAATTCAGCTTTTCCTTCAAATTTCTGCAAAATCCGTTCCAGTACCAACGGCGAAAGCAGCTTCACAAAAAAGCAGTATTGCTCCAAGTCGTAATAAGCAGTGTACGTCTGATCCGAAGTAACGCCAATAACGTCAACGATCCAGTCATAAATTTCCAGTGAACTTGGCTGAACATTACGGGTTGCTTTGTCAAATCCAAATCTTAGGGTAAGCTTGCTGGGAAACGTGGTTGCCATGTCAGCAGTTAGCAGCTCGCGGAAACAAGGAAACTAAAATGTTGCATCACCACAATCACAATTTTACACAACACTGTGACGCAGAGATTGACTATAAAGTCGTAAAATCCAAACAGAAGCGCCACAGCTCAGGACGGTCGCAAAAGCCACTATTCTGGTCCCAGACTAACGAAACTTTTGTGTAACTGTTTGTCGAAAGGCTATGAACGATAATAGACACCACACAAAGTACAACTGTCTGGAATACAAACTATATTTTTAAATTTTTTCGCAATGCGAACCAAACTGCTATCTCTGTTTACAACCACAGTGGCCGGCGGGGCGTCTCCAGGCACGTCTTGGGTCTGGAGTCTCAGGGTTGTTTTCAGTGATGAATCCCACATTGAATTTAGCCCTGATGACCATCTAAGACGTGAATAGAGCCATTCTGGACAGCGGTGGGATAAGTGGCAATGCCGTGTGGCTAGGGCCTCCCGTCGGGTAGACCGTTCGCCTGGTGCAAGTCTTTCGAGTTGACGCCACTTCGGCGATTTGCGCGTCGATGGTGATGAAATGATGATGATAAGGACAACACAACGCCCTGTCCCTGAGCGGAGAAAGTCTCCGACCAACGAGTTAAAATTTCATAGAGTGGCTGATACACTAGTTACAGCGCTCCTAGCGGCAACCAACGCTAACTCGGCCGCCATGTTCTCCTTAGTCAAAACATTAGGAAAGCGTTACTGTTGTTTGTGTTGGAAGTGTGTCAGCTGTTGTGATATTACTGCAATATTTAACTTTTCTAGTTGACTTTTTTGTTACAAAATATAAAGTCAACATGCCTGCAGTGTGTTCAGCGTTCAACTGCACAAATCGCAGCGATAAAACAACAAATATTTCATATTATAAGTAAGTATATTAGTACCGAAATACGACACACTTTTTTTTTAATGTTTATTAAAGAGTCATTTGCATTGGAACTGTAATTATGCTTAAGACAAATGCAGGAAAGTAATTTATTTATCGTTGATTGCAGATTTCCTTTAAAAGATAAGGAAATTACAAAAAGATGGGTTATAAATATGAAGCGAGAAAACTGGTTTCCTACTACACCCAGATACCTCAGTTCAGCTCATTTTGAAGCGAAATATATGTACTACACAAATGTCCAGAGGCGCCTTTTGTCAAAAGCAGTACCTACTATCTTTAACTTTCCACCACATTTACAAAAGCAAGATAAAGTATTACGACCACAACCCAGAAAGCGATCTTTCGACAATTTGCAAGATAGTGCTGTTACAGTGACATCATTAGCACAAAGTAAGTCAATAAGTTAATTTTACTCCGTGTTCTTATTACTTTGAATTACATACTTTCTATTATAATCTTATGGTGTAACTCTGTTATAAACTTATTATGTAACTGCATTCTTTCAGTGCCTGTCGGACCCACATCTGTTTCTGCCATCCACAATTACTGTCTATCAAGCCCTAAGAAGTTGAAAACACAATATAACAGAGTACAAGCAGAGAATGTGCGACTAAAGAAGAGGATAAAGCAAATGAAGCAACTTAGTGTACGACACAAAAGAAGAACAGTGCAGTTACAGACTTTAGTTGCTGGTTTGAGAAGAAGGCTATGTAGTTCAGTTTCTGATATGTTAAACAGTGAACATGTAGTTGGTTTGTTGAAGGAGCTATTGGAACTTCAGTGCAGTGCTAAAGTATGCCATTATTCTCAGCAAATAAGGAAATTTGCCCTGACCCTACACTTTTATTCTGCCAAGGCATAGCGACAAAAATACCTCATTTCTGCGCCCGTTACTGTTTCTAATAGTTAACCACAGCATGTTTAGAAGTTTCACCGTAATATTCTGGTGGTACCTGCTCTAATTGCATTAATTTATGGGCAACAAGTAACGTTATAGTGGATGGACAGACTTATTTGAGTTGTCTTGTAGTGTTATCTACATCGAAAAGTTTAGCCATATTTCGACAAAAACATCCCTTTTTGCTGTCAGTGTACACTGAAATCACTGCTGTCTATTGCTTGTTTTAGAAAAAATAAAGCTAGAATGGGCTATTTCAAGTAAGTCAAACATAGTTACAAGGGGGCGGGACACAGCAGACGAATGCCTTGACTAAAGAAAACATGGCGGCCAGAACTTCAATTTGCTTCAAACATGGCGGACCTATAGCCACTCTATGAAATTTTAACTCATTGTCTCCGACCCAGCCGGGAATCGAACCCGGGCCGTTAGGTACGACATTCCGTGGCGCAGAACACTCAGCTACCAGGGGCGGCCAGCGGTGGGATAACGACCTGAGTGTCGCACGCCTTAAGGTCTGACAAGGGAGTCGGGTGTTCTTTTATTGTCGGGGCACAAAGTTTCAAATACCGGCTCCATGGCCATTGTTCGATCTTCACAGCTGAGCTCTTTGCCCTCTACCAGGCTGTTCTTTACATCTGCCGCCACCGACATTCTGCTTATGTCATCTGCTCCGATTCCCTGAGCGCCATCCAGAGCCTCAGTGATCCGTATCCGGTTCACCCTTTCGTGCACCGGATCCAACGCTCTCTTCAGCAGCTGGTGGACGTCGGTTCTCCGGTTAGCTTTATGTTGGTCCCTGGCCATGTCGGTATCCCTGGGAACTAAGCTGCAGATGCCGCGGCCAAGGCTGCGGTCCTCCAGCCTCGGACAGCTTCTTGTTGTGTCCCTTCCTCAGACTGTAGCAGGGTCATTTGTCGGCGCATTTTATCGCTGTGGCATGCCGATTGGGCTGCACTTACAGACAACAAGCTTCGGGCCTTGAAACCTCTTCCCGCGGCTTGGACGTCCTCCTCCCGTCCTTCTCGGCGGGAGGAGGTCGTTTTGGCCCGGTTACGCATTGGACACTGCCGGTTCAGCCATCGCCATCTGCTGACGGCTGCGCCGGCGCCGTTCTGCCCATGTGGGCAATTGCTGACGGTCCGCCACATTTTAATGTCCTGTCCGGATTTCAACACACTGCGTCTCGATCTTAACCTGCCATGTACTTTAGATGCCATTTTAGCAGATGACCCACGAGCAGCTGCTCGTGTCCTTCGTTTTATCAATTTGACACACCTCTCTAAGGACATTTGATGATGCTGTTTTTTAATCCTCTGCCTATGTCTGTCTTTTATCGTGTTTTCCCTTTTAGTTGTTGTTTTAAACTTGTGCCTCGCGGTGCATTCTTAACGTAGTAAGGGCGCTAATGACCATTGAAGTTGTGCGCCCTAAAACCACAAAAAAAAGAAAAAAAAGTGAGTGAAGGTTCATAAATGTTCAGACGTGCATGATTTCGTAAGGGACCAAACTACTGAGGTCATCGGTCCCTAGACTTACACGCTACTTAAACTAACTTCATCATGTTTAAAGACTTGATCGCTATTTTAAATATTAGAATAAAGTAATTTGTCCAATATTTTCTTATCTGATTGGTGTGATTAGAAAATTAATTAATTGATGTTTTCATAATTTATGATATCAACTTAAATTATTTTCTTACAATATTTACGAAGTTGAGCTGCTCACTCATTTATAAGGAACAAAATGCAGGAGAATTTTAAAAATTGAAAATTAAAGTAATTTTATAGATTTAAATAAAGTGAACAAATTATTAGATTTTTGAAAATTAAAAACGAGTTTATTTTTTATTTAGGTTATGAGTATCTGACTGCTATAATCTGATTAAAATTACTTGATGGTTGACACTTAACGCGCTGTAACTGGTTTCCTCCAGAGCTCCACTTAATGCCCAAACCAAACTGCCACAACAGTTGTTCAGTTCACTTCCAGTTCCTTGTCCTGCTCTCTTTCTCGATGTGTTTCGACCCCAAATCATGGGTGTGGCACTTTTATTTCGTATTTCATCAAACATAATAAGCACACCAAAAACAATGCTCTCATAATGACGCTATGAAATACACACGTTTCATACACAGCACTAACTACACACTACTGGATACTTGCACGTAAGACGCGATTCAGCGCCACATATACGGTTATCATAATCACAGAGATCAGCTTACATTATATAAGCTTCGCACGACACTGCGCGAAACCAAGTTTTTGAAGGCAGCAATTCAACGTCGCGACTGAGTGGTTCAAACGGCTCTGAGCACTATGGGACTTAACATCTGAGGTCATCAGTCCCCTAGAACTTAGAACTACTTAAACCTAACTAACCTAAGGACATCACACACATCCACGTCCGAGGCAGGATTCGAACCTGCGACCGTAGCAGTCGCGCGGTTCCGGACTGTAGCGCCTAGAACCGCTTGGCCACCGCGGCCGGCGCGACTGAGTGATTACAGTCAAAAATATAGGAAGTTGACTCAGTACTGTACTATAGCGCAGCGGTTACCGTATTAACTTGAGGTGTGGAAGGTCATAGGTTCAAATATCGTCAGATCTCGTGAAGTCTTTTCATTTCTAAATTTAATGAAAAGGGTTTATCATTTTTATTCAATTAATTGGTTTAAATGTACTTTTTTAAAAATTCTAATTCTTTGCTGCGTCATTTTCATCATCGTATTGACTTTTTTATTTGCTCTAATTTTTCTACCTATCATTCTTTTCTCGTTTGAAATCTGCCTGTGTCGCCTGTAATCTGCAACCAAGTGTCAACCAGGATTGCTCATCGATAGGTAACACGGCAGCTTGTGTTACCAGTGAGAGGATAGTTTCAGGTTACGAATGATAGCGAGGAATAACAGTTCGCTTTTAGCGCTAAACTGGAACTTTTTCTGCCATAGCGAGAAATTACAATTCGCTTTTAGCGTTAAACTGGAACTTTTTCTGCCTTGACTGTGCTCGTAGAGGTTAGCGATCGTGATTTTAGTTCCGCCGCAGATGATTGACCACCGCTTTCTTGTATACATTCCCCATCAGAAGATTGTGGTTAGCTTAGGACATGAGTTCAGATTCAGGGCTACAAAACGCGTCTCCTGCTGCACCTCAGTCATTGGTCGCTTAAAACTACGCATTCGGGAGGACGTCGGTTCAACCCCGCGTCTGGCCATCCTGATTTGGGTTTTCCGTGATTTCCCCAAGTCGCTCCAGGCAAATGCCGGGATGGTTCCTTTGAAAGGGCATAGCCGACTTCCTTCCACATCCTTCCCTAATCCAATGAGACCGATGACCTCGCCGTCTGGTCTCCTCCCCCAAACAAACAAACCAACCAACTTAAAACTAGCTGTGAATAGAGCGCCTCTCCTTTCTGACGTACCTAACAGCATTTGTGAAGTGACTTGTCGTGTTTGTGTGTTACCTGTAACCGCGTGTTAGCCGCCGGTCGATGTGGCGACATTGTAGCGGCAAGTGACAGACGTCAACTATGAAGTAATTTTAAATGGGCTATAGACTTGTGTAGCTAATTAGGAAGATAAAAAAAATATATTAGATTTGTTAAATCTAAAAACGAGTTTATATATTTGTAGAGGTTGTGAATATTTGAATGTTAGACTTGGGGAGCTAATTTATAAGATCAAAAGTTTATTAGATTTTTTTTTGTAAATGATGAAAAAAACGAGTTTCTACGTTTACTATGGTTATATTTTTAGAGGTTATATATTTTTTTAAATTATCAGTTTTAATTTTTAGAGTTTTTTTCCTTGTGTTGGGATTGTTTTATTCAGTTAAAAATTTGTATGTAAGTGGTTTTTTCTTTTTCAATTTGCTTTGTTCATGGGATTCGGTGAAATCTTTTTTCTAATATTAGGTGATATTTGGGGCTGCCTCACGTTATCGTAAATGGTTAAAAAATTACAGATTTCAACCCATTATGATAAAATGTGCGGCAGTAGGCCCAAATATCATCTACTGCTGCACTTTTTTTCTGGTATTATTCAGAACTTTGGTGCACCGTATTAATTATTCCCCACTCTTTCGGCTACAGAGCTGCCCCCCCCCCCCCCCCCCATTTTTCCCAACATCGTCTCCATTCAATGCGACAGCATTACGCCACTTACTTTGGGAGGGGGGGGGGGGGACCTACAACTCTACTGGTCGACGTCGAAGCCAACGTATTGATGCATCAACAAACCATGTACTACTTCCCGTGGAGTGGTTCAAATGGCTCTGAGCACTATGGGACTTAACATCTATGGTCATCAGTCCCCTAAAACTTAGAACTACTTAAACCTAACCAACCTAAGAACAGCACACAACACCCAGTCATCACGAGGAGAGAAAATCCCTGACCCCGCCGGGAATCGAACCCGGGTGCGGGAAGCGAGAACGCTATAGCACGACCACGAGCTGCGGACCCGTGGAGTGTAACCTTCATTGGACCAAACAGATAGAAGTCGGAACGTGCGAGATCTGGGCTGTAGGCTGGATGAGTTGGACCCAACCAATGAAGTTTTGGATCTCCTCTAAGGTGCGCAGACTTGCGTGCGGCTTTGCGTTGTCATGGGTAGCAGAAGTTCGTTTGCATATTTGCGCCGACGAACACGATGAAGTTTCATGAGTTTCCTGAGGGCAGCACAATACACTTCACAGTTGTTCTTTCTACCATGAGGGAGGTCACCAAACCGAGTAACTCCATCAGAGTCCTAGAAGACCGTCGCCATGATTTTACCGGCTGAGGGTGTGGCCTTAACTTTGTCTTAGGAGGAGAGGTGGCGCGACGCCACTCCATGCAGTGCCGTTTTGTTTCCAGTTCGAACTGATGAACCCATGTTTCATCCCCTGCGACGATATTCGATCAAACATAAGACGAAAGCTATTCCGTACAGACTGTCCTTAGTTGCTCTTGGGTCTTACGTTTGGCTGTGAGGAAGCCAGCGGTCACACACCTCTTGAGAACTCCAAGTAGTGGTTAAGTGTGTTAGCACTACCGTCAGAGATGTCCAGTCGTGCAGCGAGGTGTGACCCGTGAGTCACTTCGAGTGTCTGCATGTTCCGTCATTGCAGGAGTCACAACATGTTCCAACATTGCAGGAGTCGCAGCCGGCAGGCGAGAAATTGGACTGGTTTGCACATCCTCGTTACGACGATGAGAGACGCCTCGGCCATCGACTCACCATGGTTTTGTTCACTACCAGGTCTCCGTAGACATTCCGCAAGTGCCTGTGAATATCTGCGCTGTGTTTTTCCACCAAAAAATCTCAGTGACAGCTCTGCTTAGAACTACCCTCCGTTACAGACACCATTTTGAAGGCTTCGTTTAGCGTTGCCACGTATCGCAATTTCCTGAAACTATTGAGGCTGAAGCGGGAATGTTCCGTGATGTCTCACAAAAAATTCGCATTTTTTTCAACCGAAATTGGCCGAGAAAATGCATTACTTATTGAACACCCCTCGTCTTTGTGTAATAATCACGAATCGTTAGTGGGAATGATGGTTAACAATGAATGCATTATTTACTTTCATTTGAAATTAATTTCGTGAAATAGTGAAGAATATTTATTGCTTAAAAACTGTAGCATCTGAGTAAAGTTGGACTTCAGATTTTGCATAGAGAAGAAATGATTTTAACGCAGTAAGATACAGATACAGACAATATCAGTGAATGTTTCAGTTTAATAATCCATTGCTCGTATTAGCAGATAGTTTCACATGTGCCAAAGAGCTTAATTATATTCTGAGCGCTCAAGGACTTCAGTGTTTGACCAGATAGGCAGTTTTTAAATGCACACATAAAAAAAATGTTTTGTATCTCCTCGGTTCCGACTGTTCCGGAACCTTTACAGAAAATTGGAATACAGATCAACGTGAACATCATTTCTGCCCTTTTTATTGCTCATGAAAACCACACATTGCTTGTTGTACTACCATAACAGCGAGACATACAGAGGTGGTGGTCCAGATCGCCGTACACACTGGTACCTCTAATACCCAGTAACACGTCCTCTTACATTGATGCATGCCTGTATTCGTCGTGGCATAGTATCCACAAGATCATCAAGGCACTGTTGATCCAGATTGTCCCACTCCTCCATTCGGCGTAGATCCCTCAAAGTGATTGGTGGGTCACGTCGTCCATAAACAGCCCTTTTCAATCTGTCCCAGGCATGTTCGATAGGGTTCATGTCTAGAGAACATGCTCGCCACTCTAGTCGAGCGACGTCATTATCCTGAAGGAAGTCATTCACAAGATGTGCACAATGGGGGCGCGAATTGTCGTCCGTGAAGACAAATGCCTCGTCAATATGCTGCCGATAATGTTGCACTATCGACCGGAGAATGGCATTCACGTATCGTACAGCCGTTACGGCGCCTTCCATGGCCACCAGCGGCGTACGTTGGCCCCACATAATGCTTTCCCAAAACAGCAGAGAACCTCCACCTTGCTGCACTCGCCGGACAGTGTGTCTAAGGCGTTCAGCCTGATCGGACTGCCCCCAAACACATCTCTGACGACTGTTTGGTTGAAGGCGTATGCGACACTCGTCGGTGAAGGGAACGTGATGTCAATCCTGAGCGGTCCATTCGGCATGTTGTTCGGCCCATCTGTACTGCGCTGCATGGTGTCGTGGTTGCGAATAGGGACCTCGCCATGGACGTCGGGAGTGAAGTTGCGTATCATGCAGCCTATTGCGCACAGTTTGAGTCGTAACACGACGTCCTGTGGCTGCACGAAAAGCATTATTCAACTTGGTGGCGTTGCCGTCATGATTCCTCCGAGCCATAATCCGTAGATAGCGGTCATCCACTGCAGTAGTAGTCCTTGGGCGGCCTGAGCGAGACGTGTCATCGACAGTTCCTGTCTCTCTTTATCTCCTCCATGTTCCAACAACATCGCTTTGGTTCACTCCAAGACGCCTGGATATTTCCCTTGTTGAGAGCCCTTATCCCTTGTTGAGACCCCTTATCAGGCATAGAGTAACAATGCGGACGCGATCGAACCGCAGTGTAGACCATCTGGGCATGGTTGTACTACAGACAAAATGAGCCATGTATCTCCTTCCTGTTGGAATGACTGGAACTGATCGGCTGTCGGACCCCGTACGTCTAATAGGCGCTGCTCATGCATGGTTGTTTATACATCTTTGGGCGGGTTTAGTGACATCACTGAACAGTCAAAGGGGCTGTGTCTGTGATGCAACATCCACAGTCAGGAGTTCTGGGAACCGGGTGGTGCAAAACTTTTTTTGGTGTGTGTATTTCTACCCACATCCCGATAGGAGAAGCCTACAAGCTAGGCCCAGACCAGTCAGGTGTCATGTACCGATGTTAAGGGACCGCCGAAGTTTGCAAAGGGTGACGGTAACAAATTATGTGGAATCAGAGGAAGGAAGGACTCACTCCTGAGTTCCATAGTGCTACCAACAGTCCAGCTAGCACAACGAAGGTGCGCAAAGGGGTAAAAAAAATGGGGTACAGTGCTCGAGCAGCTCCTTACAAGCTACACATTTTTGTAATCAATGCCAAAATTGAAGTGGCATAAAAAGCGACGCCACTGGACTGTTTATGAGGGGAATGGGTGATCTGGAATGATCAATCACACAGTACCATTTGTCAATTCGATGGAAGGCTTTGGGTTTATCGAATGCTTGGAGAAAGTTACCTGCCATCATGTGTAGTGGCAACAGTGAAGTAAGCAGGAGATGGTGTTACGGTATGGTCGTTTTTTCATTGTTGGGGTATGGTACCCGTGTTGTGCGTAAGAAAGCGGCAAACCCGGAATGGTATGAACACGTTTTACAGCGTTACTTGCTATTTACCGTAGAGGAACAGTTTGACGTCGATAATTCTATCGGAATGACAGAGCACCTTCTCATAAAGCAGCATCTGTGAGGCAATGTTTCGTGGATAATAAGATAACTGGAATCGTCTGGCATTCCTAGAGTCCCGACCTGAACACAATGGAACACCTTTGGTATGATTGAGAACCCTGGCCTCGCTTCAGACCCCAGCGGCAAATATCATCACCTTCTCTGTTTTTGGCTTTTGAAGAAGGAACGGGCTGCCATTCCTTCACAGAGATTCAGACACCTCACTGAACGCGTCCGCAGCAGGATTCAAGCCATCGTAAAGGCTTAGGATGGACACACCGCATATTTATTTATTCGAATACCCGTTTTGAAGAGTAACGAAAAAAAAAAGTTCAAATGTGTGTGAAATCTTATGGGACCTAACTGCTAAGGTCATCAGTCCCTGAGCTTACACACTACTTAACCAAAATTACCCTAAGGACAAACACACACACCCATGCCCGAGGGAGGACTCGAACCTCCGCCGGGACCAGCCGCACAGTCCATGACTGCAGCGCCCTAGTCCGATCGGCTAATCCCGCGCGGCTAAATCAACAAAAGCCGTAATTCCACTAGCGCAATAACACGGTTAAAAGTGAATATGAGGTCAGAATGAATTGTTGAGCCTCTTTAACCTTCAAATGCAAGGAATTAATTATCACACGATAAACCATTTCACCAGCGGGCAGCGCGATTTTGTTTCGGTCCTCTAGCGACGTGCTACGGAGTTGACGCGCACGAACCTGTTAACATGTACATACAAAAATAAAGTATTTACATAGCTTTATTTTTCGAGTTGACAATTAATACTTTATGAGTACCCTTCGTACCTCTTCGCTTCAGAAATGTGTTTGAAAATTTGTGGTAACTTCTATGGGACAAAACTGCTGAGGTCATCGGTCCCTAAGCTTACACACTTCTTTATCTAACGTAAAGTAACTTACGCACTGCTGGCCTGGGTGGCCGAGCGGTACTAGGCGCTTCAGTCTGGAACCGCGCGACCGCTACGGTCGCAGGTTCGAATCCTGCCTCGGGCATGGATGTGTGTTGGCTGGCACTGAACACTATGGGACTTAACATCTGTGGTCATCAGTCCCCTAGAACTTAGAACTACTTAAACCTAACTAACCTAAGGACATCACACACATCCATGCCCGAGACAGCATTCGAACCTGCGACCGTAGCAGTCCCGCGGTGCCGGACTGAGCGCCTAGAACCGCGAGACCACCGCGGCCGGCATGGATGTGTGTGATATCCTTAGGTTAGTTAGGTTTAAGTAGTTCTAAGTTCTAGGGAACTGATGACCGCAGATGTTAAGTCCCATAGTGCTCAGAGCCACTTGAACCATTTTTTGAACTAACTTAACGCTAAGGACAATACACACACTCATGCCCGAGGGAGGACTCGAACCTCCGACGGGGGCAGCCGCGCGAACCGTGATAAGGTGCGTCAGAGTGCGTGGCTGCCCCGCGCGGCTTCAGAAATGTCTCTCCGTCCATATTAACGAATACTTTTCAAAACAAGATGGAACCTGACAACCAGTGCATTTTTCAAAAACCGTTTGAGCGTTTACACGAGAGAAAAAGTGTATAGTTGAAGAGGAAACTCGTTAGCTGGCGCCACATTCCCAAAATCGATATTTTGTTTTTCACAGCCAATACGAAGCTGTAGTTAATACCTTGTTCAAAGGGGCCGCGCACGGCCGAAGACACCATTGAAAAGACGTGCCGGGGGAAGTCGTACAGTGTAACAATGACGCTGACGGTGAGCGTACCGCGTTGAAAGACTTGGAGGTCACTAAGCCAATGGAACAGTATGCCTCGCTGCAATATACTACCAAAAGAATCTAGTTCAAATGGCTCTGAGCACTATGGGACTTAACATCGGAGGTCATTTGTCCCCCAGAACTTAGAAACCTAACTAAACTAAGGACATCGCACACATCCATGCCCGAGACAGGATTCGAACCTGCGACCGTAGCAGTCACGCGGTTCCGGACTGAAGCGCCTAGAATCTTGTTCGACAATGTACTTGGGTGCATCACGTATTTCCACCTCTCGTCGCATGATGATACATCCATAATCACTACACGAACTGAATCTGCTCTCTTCCGAGAAAAGCACGTGACTCCACTCCTCATTGGTCTCTTGACACCATCGCAAACGGTGCTGCCGATTTGCGTGAGTCAACAGACCACAACACACTGGTCGTTGGGCCAAGAGACTACCCCCATGTAGTCGCCGTGCCACTGTGGAGCGTGAGACTATGTGCCGTGCAGTCCTGTTAAGTGAGGCAATTCCACCTGTTGTTGGACGTAAGTCCCTTCGTGCCTGTTGCATAATGTAGCACTCATCTGCTGTTGCATTTAACAGTTGTTGACCATCTCCTCATATGTGGGTAGCAGCGTATGTGGTTCGGAACACTCCCCATGCAGGTGAAACAATGCTGTGAGCAATACTACACTGAAGAGCTAAAGAAACTGGCTAGTAGTCTTGCGTACTTCGTGAACGAACTAGTTCGGAAGAACACTCCCATAGGCGAACTACGCGAACTAGTTCACGGATAACCTCGCTACTTAGTTCGTTCGCTCTTTTCCGAAGACCGACGGGCAATAGAGACACGGAGCGAGAGCCCACAGTAGGCTTTAAAAAAAATCACGTGCGTCCACCCCCCCCCCCCCCCTTTCCCCCGACAATGAGCGTCGTATCGTTTAGAACGTCTGCCGGCTGCAGTTACATAGTTCAGTGCTGCGAATTTTCTGTCTTACGGTATTCTGCATTGCAGTGTGAGTCATATAACCATAGTGCAATCGTACACAGCGTTAGGTAAGTACAGTACCTAAAATGTGTAATGTAGAATGACTATCATCACGTAACAATGGACTTCTACAGTGCGATGACGTGGAGTACGGTAGCAAAAAGGTGGGAATTAAAGGAGATGGCATCTGGACAAACTGATTAAACCAAAGGTTGTACAGAGTTTCAGGGAGAGCATAAGGGAACAACTGTCACAAATGGGGAAGAGAAATACGGTAGAAGAAGAATGGGTAGCTCTGAGGGATGAAGTAGTGAAGGCAGCAGAAGATCAAGTAAGTAAAAAGACAACGGCTAGTAGAAGTCCTTGGGTAACAGAAGAATTATTGAATTTAATTGATGAAAGGAGGAAATATAAAAATGCAGTAAATGAAGCAGGCAAAAAGGAATACAAACGTCTCAAAAATGAGATCGACAGGAAGTGCAAAATGGCTAGGCAGGGATGGCTAGAGGACAAATGTAAGGCTAGAGGACAAATGTAAGGATGTAGAGGTTTATCTCACTAGGGGTAAGATAGATACTACCTACAGGAAAATTAAAGAGACCTTTAGAGAAAAGAGAACCACTTGTATGAATATCAAGAGCTCAGATGGAAACCCAGTTCCAAGCAAAGAAGGGAAAGCAGAATGGTGGAAGGAGTATATAGAGTGTCTATACAAGGGCGACGTACTTGAGGACAATATTCTGGAAATGGAAGAGAATGTAGATGAAGACGAAATGGGAGATACAATACTGCGTGAAGAGTTTGACAGAGCACTGAAAGACCTGAGTCGAAACAAGGCCCCGGGAGTAGACAACATTCCATTACAACTACTGACGGCCTTGGGAGAGCCAGTCCTGACAAAACTCTACCATCTGGTGAGCAAGATGTATGAGACAGGCGAAATACCTTCAGACTTCAAGAAGAATATAATAATTCCAATCCCAAAGAATGCAGGTGTTGACAGATGTGAAAATCACCGAACAATCAGTTTAATAAGCCACAGCTGCAAAATACTAACGCGAATTCTTTACAGACGAATGGAAAAACTAGTAGAAGCCAACCTTAGGGAAGATAAGTTTCGATTCCGCAGAAATATTGGAACACGTGAGGCAATACTGACCTTACGACTTATCTTAGAAGAAAGATTAAGGAAAGGCAAATCTACGTTTCTAGCATTCGTCGACCTAGAGAAAGTTTTTGACATAAAGGTGGCAGGGGTAAAACACAGGGAGCGAAAGGCTATTTACAATTTGTACAGAAATCAGATGGCAGTTATAAAGAGTCGAGGGACATGAAAGGGAAGCAGCGGTTGGGAAGGGAGTGAGACAGGGTTGTAGCCTATCCCCGATGTTATTCAATCTGTATATTGAGCAAGCAGCAAAGGAAACAAAAGAAAAATTCGGGGTAGGTATTAAAATCCATGGAGAAGAAATAAAAGCTCAAGAGGTTCGCCGATGACATTGTAATTCTGTCAGAGACAGGAAAGGACTTGGAAGAGCAGTTGAACGGAATGGACAGTGTCTTGAAAGAAGGATATAAGATGAACATGAACAAAAGCAAAACGAGGATAATGGAATGTAGTCGAATTAAGTCGGTTGATGCTGAGGGAATTAGACTAGGAAATTAGACACTTAAAGTGGTAAAGGAGTTTTGGTATTTGGGGAGAAAAATAACTGATGATGGTCGAAGTAGAGAGGATATAAAACGTAGACTGGCAATGGCAAGAAAAGCGTTTCTGAAGAAGAGAAATTTGTTAGCATCGAGTATAGATTTAAGTGTCAGGAAGTCTTTTCTGAAAGTATTTGTATGGAGTGTAGCCATGTATGGAAGTGAAACATGGACGATATATAGTTTGGACAAGAAGAGAATAGAAGCTTTCGAAATGTGGTGCTGCAGAAGGATGCTGAAGATTAGATGGGTAGATCACATAACTAAAGAGGAGGTATTGAATAGAATTGGGGAGAAGAGGAGTTTGTGGCACAACTTGACAAGAAGAAGGGACCGGTTGGTAGGACATGTTCTGAGGCATCAAGGGATCACAAATTTATCGTTGGAGGGCAGTGTGGAGGGTAAAAACCGTAGAGGGAGACCAAGAGATGAATACACTAAGCAGATTCAGAAGGAAGTAGGTTGCAGTAAGTACTGGGAGATGAAGAAGTTTGCACAGGATAGAGTAGCATGGAGAGCTGCATCAAACCAGTCTCGGGACTGAAGACCACAACAACAACATAGGGTTACTATGTTTTGTTTTAGGCTGTTTATTACGATGTCATCAAAAAGGAAACATAGTTCCTGGTGGACACATTTCACTGAAGACACAGATAAAAGAAAAGCAAAATGTAACCATTGTTCAACATTAATAAGTATTGCAGGAGGTTCAAACGGAAATTTAACCTGGCATATGAAAACAAAACACGCCTTAATCGCAATAAAGATCGAAAGACAACCACCGATAATGTCTAGTTTAAACTCAGTGCAAGCAAATCAAACTACATCCTTATTGCAAAATGTTATTTCGGTATCAGCCTCCCAACAATCAATGAACCAATATATTCGAAGACCACCGTCAGTCCGAAAGGTTGAAGAAATAGACAGACAAGTTGTCAAGTTGGTAGCTAAAGGGCATCACGCTCTACGAATTGTGGAAGAAAAAGATTTTCGAAAACTGATAGAACTAGTTTCTCATTGCCCAAACTACAAACTTCCATAAAGAAAAACGTTATCGGAAAATTTGATATCATGGGTTCACAATGACAAAATGGATGAAGTACAAAAGAAGGAGCAAGCTGTATCTGCGTTATCTCTCAGTACTGGTGGTTGGACGTCGAGGAATAATGAAAGCTATATAGCTATTGTAGCCCACTTTACAGCTGAAGAGACTAAATTTCAGTCGGCATTACTTGGTTGTATTAATTATAAAGAGCGGCATACCAGCCAAAACTTGTGCAATTTCATGAAAGACGTTATGACAGACTGGCATATTTGCCACAAAGTTGCTGCTATTGTTAGCGATAATGCTGCAAATATCTTATCTGCTGTCAGACTTGGTGAGTGGCGGTCAGTCTCATGTTTCGCCCACTCTCTAAATCTTGTTGTACAAGAAGCTACTAAAGAAATATCTGACGTTTCGGCGCTAGTTAAAAATATTGTCGAGTTTTTCAATCGCAGTACGCAAAAAAAAGTGCTCAAGAAAGGCATGGAAGACCGCTTTAAAGATTTAGAGAATAACATTCTATACGCTGAGTGTACTATTCTGGACCCCCGATTTAGACAGAGAGGATTTAGAAATCAAAAAGCTTGCAAAGTTTCAATACAACGCCTCAAAAATAACGTTGGCAGGGTGCAGTTACTTCAGAGGGAGAATCGAGATATTTTAGTTGCTGATCCTACTGCTAGCGAGCCTTCGGCGTCTTGTTCTAGTAGCAGCAATAATGAAAATAAAAAAGACACTATATGGGACGAGTATGACCAAGAAATAAGAAAAATTACTAGACCAGATAACCAACTTGCTGCTGGTACTCGCGAACTAGATAAATACCTCAATGAAGAGTATTTAGATCGAAAAAAAGATCCGCTTGAGTGGCGGCACGAGCGTCGTCAGTTATATCCTCAAGTATATGCATATGTGCTAAAGAGATTTTGATAGTAGCGACATCAGTGTCCTGCGAACGCGTTTTTTCGGCGACGGGACATATCCTTAATGAACGAAGAACACTGTTATCAACGAACAAAGTTTCCAAATTAATGTTTTTACATAACATGTAAATTTTTATAATATTTCACTTGAAAATTAGAAGACTGATTATTTAAAGAATGATAATGCAAAGCACAAAAAGTATGCTTTAGAATACGATCTCACTCAGGGGTCATAGTTATTTTTTCTATGTCTAATTGTTTGCTAACAAATTATAAGTGTTAGTGTTTCTTCTGTTAATGATAAAGGCATTATTGTTTGTTCTGTATAGTACTTAACCTGTACCTAACGCAGAAATATTTTTTGTTGGTTATTTCCAAAACTTTAAAAATGTCGATTATTTATGAAAGTGTATTTTTATTCACAAAACACGCATTTAGCATATTCTGTAAGTAATAGTCCTACAATGAATTGAAAAATAAATAAATAAATATATTTTAAAATTAAAATACTACGAGTGCACTGTAGTGGTTGACTACCCCATTTTACCCATTTGTGTAAATAACTGGTTTATTTGCCCTTTCGAAGTCTAATTACTCGACATAAAACTGTAATAATACAGGGATTGGCAACACTGTTCATTATTTAAAAGACTAGCATAACGAATAAAAGAGCGTGTGTGCAGTAGCGGTAGCAAAGCGAGCGAACTGTCTTTCTGGAAGTCGAGATGGGAGCTAATGAACTGAAACAGCGATCTTGTTCGCGACGGAAGCGCGAACTAAACTGAACGTTCCCAGTCGCGAACTATTATGCGCAAGACTAGTGGCTAGTGTCGAGTAAGGGCCCCGAGAGCACGCACAAGTGCCGGAAAACGATGTGGCATGGACGCTGCTAATGTCTGACGTAGTGCTGGAGGGAATTGACACCATGAATTCTGCAGAGTTGTCCATAAATAAGTAAAGAGTACCACGGGGGCGAGATCTCTTCTGAACAGCACGTCCAGGTATGCTCAATAATGTTCGTGTGTGGGGAGTTTGGTGGTCAGCGGAAGTGTTTAAACTCAGAAGAGTGTTCCTGGAGCCACGCTGTAGCAATTCTGGACATCTGGGGTGTCGCATTGCGCTGCTGGAATTTCCCAGGTCCGTCTGAATGCACAACAGATATGAATGGACAAGATGCTTACTTACGTGTCATACATAAACACTCTTCATTGAGGTATTTATCGTATCTAGACGTACCAGGGGTCCCAGACCACTCCAACTGCACACACCCCATACTATTACAGAGCCTCCACCAGCTTCAACAGTCCCCTGCTGACATGCAGGGTCCATGGATTCACGAGGTTGTCTCCATACCCGTACACGTCCATCCGCTCGATACAATTCGAAACGAGACTTGTCCCACCAGGCAACATGTTTCCAGTCATCAACAGTCCAATGTTGATGCGCCCAGGCGATACTTGAAGCTTTGTGTCATGCAGACATCATTCGTACACGAGTCGTCCTTCGGCTCCGAAAACCCATATCGATCATGTTTCGTTGAATGGTTAGCACGCTGACACTGATGGCCCAGCGATCAAATCTGCAGCAATTTTCGAAAGGGTTGCACTTCTGTCACGCTGAACGATTCTCTTCAGTCGTCGTTGGCCCGGTTTTTGTAGGATCTTTTTCCGGCCGCAGCGATGTCGGAGATTTGATGTTTTACCGGTTTCATGATATTCATGGTACACTCGTGAAATGGTCGTACGGGAAAATCCCCACTTCGTTGCTACCTCGAAGATGCTGTGTCCCGTCGCTTGTGCGCCGACTGTAATACCACTTGAACCTTGATCATCTGCCAGACACTTGTTGTTTTATACAGGCGTTGCCGACCACAGCGCCATATTCTGCCTGTTAACATATAGCTGTATTTGAATTCGCATCCCTATACCAGTTGGTTGGCGCTTCAGTATAAGTTCCTGGGCTACACTCGTCGCACTTCTCGTTTCTTCTAGTTTCCAGATGATTCTTCCCTGTGTGAAGTCGTCCAAACGTAGTCTTCGAGCCACACTGTAGCGGATACCAACACGACAGTGCACCATAACTGCTCTCTGATTGACACACATTGTGTTTTCCCGTTGCTTCAGCTCCCTCGTGTTACGAGGCCAGGCCCATTTGGCGATGTAGCCACTCTGACCTCGCGTCATCTGACCTACAGTTTTCCGTGCGCGTTTGGGAGATGTCTGGCAACGTATTCTTGTACTTTCATTATTTTCTACCAAGTTGCTAATATGTTACATTGTTTTCTCTATCTCGTTTTGTGAGCGATCAACGTATTTCCGTATGAAATGTAACTAACATACTGAATTGTTCTTTGAATAGTTTGGCGCTTATGTTATAGGTTTTCCGTAAGCTGGTGACCTGTCTAGTCGCCAATAGTTTGTTTAATAACATCCTCTGTTTTAGGATTTCGTCGGAATAGCTATTGCTGTTTTAGTGTATTAATTTGGTGAGTTTGTGCCAGTTGTATTGTGTTGTGGGAAAATAAGCAAATTTTAATATGGTAACAAGAAAAATGATCCTTAGTCAAAATACGCCACTGATGAAGCTTCTCTGAAGAAGAAAAGCTGTAAGAAGTCTGGGTCAATTAGTTCGCCCCTTTTGTTATGATTTCAGCACAGTCCTGTATTCCACTGTGATTTTAATAACGAACAGGTGGAATTAAAACTTAACCAATTATTTTCCTGATACACCATAATGATCGGAGAAAAATGAAAACAATTCACAGTACAAAGTGCGCAACCTTTTTGTTCATATCCCCAGTCAAAGTGAATTCCTGATATGTTAAAGATATTATCTATTTCCATCTTGATGAGTAGTAGCAAGTGGCTGATAAAAGAAATTAACCATGTTTCAACGAATAGAACTGTTCCCATTTATGCTCTGGAATACCTTGTTGAAGCAATATATTTTGTAGCTCTGAAACAGTGGTCACTCTGAGGAATTACAGAACCAAAAATAATTTATAAGTATCTTGACGAACTAAAAGATATATGAGGAGAGTAAACGTAGTCCTTCACTCATGAGACCAAGACAACGCTGTACTATTTGGTGTGAATCTATTCCTTTTTTCTCAGACCATTGGGGACTAGAAAGAAGGTTCTTTGTTGACTTTCAGTACTAATTGCTCATTATCAAAAATTCACTGGGTTGCAGGATTCTGTTGAAATTGCAGCAAAAGGAGCGGTTTAATATCTCTTGACTTATTACCCGCATCAGTGGTGAATTTTGAGTGAAAATTTGCATTTCTTTTTCCCCATGTTAAAATTCCATTTTTTCTGCTTTTTTTCCAAACGAAGTGGAATTTACACTGTTTTACACCTTATTGACATGCTAGTGCAGTTTCAATTGCGACAGAAACCTGAAGCGAGGGTTTATTAAGTGCGGAACTGAGGATCAGTCAGGTCAATATCTTATGAAAAATCACTTCCTTGGTATAAAAATAAATATTTAATTCTTCACTTGTGTTGTTACGTAGCCACACTAACGCTCAGCTATAAGTGCACGTTACAAAATTAAATCCATTGAGAAAATCCGTAGATACTCGTATACTGCAGTAGCTAAGAAAGTGTTGCATTTGTACCATATGGGAAAAAACTTTACGCTTTGCATGATATCATTTATCAAAAAATGCGTTTTGATGTCTCGAACTGTTAAGGAGGTACAGTGGCTTTGATGGGTATTTAAATCTCACTGTATCGTTAGCGCATACAAGTGCAAGCGGACCCGCTACATAAAAGCCATTTTCTCGGGACTGAAGGTTCATACATATCTCGAGAAAATGGATTTTACCTAGCAGGGTCACTTGTACTCGCAGGCACTAACAATATAACGTGAATGAAATGTTCATAAAAGCTATTGTCTCCAAAAGCGTTAGAATTATAGAAACTAGGTTTTGGCACATTATACCACGCAAAGAGGTGAGTATTTTGGCATATCGTAAATACAGAAAATATTCTTATCTACAACAATATAGCAGTAGCTGCAGGCATCTTTCCTCAGTGCAGAACTGTAATTTTTTAAGTCATGGACAGCTAGTGGAAACAGAACTTGTTAGTTTGAAAATAAACCTTGAAATTTCTTTGCTTTTGTTATTACAGACCGACAAAGTGAGGTTTACGTTTACAGAACAATTGAATATGCTAGCTACATTTCAAATGCAGCAATGAATGTTCCATTACGCACCAAATGAACAATCATAACCAGCCATATTTTTTGTTGCAAACTTTTCTAATTTCCCGCAGTGTGTTACGTAAATGCAAAACACCATAATTTCCGTAACCGTTAACGAAACGATGGGAACTTCACCTTGAAGGTGACGCGTAAAGTTGTAAGTAATTAAGAATTTTATTTCTTTTTTTTACGGGATAGTTCCTGTGAAATCGTTTGTGGAAGACTGCAGGGCATGCGCTACATTTTGTCATTGCTGTGTGTTGTCGAAAAGGAGCGCCTAAGCTGCGAAAAATGTCTTCTTGTACATTCCTGGCCCAATGGATGGCGCATGCCCACACCAGGCAGCGCCGCCATGCAGCTGCCATTGTGTGATGGCCCATTTGATAACAAGGGATTGTTCTTCATTCATGTTCAACGTATCTCAAGCTGGCCTCTGCTACACAGATAATCTGCTTCCTTTGTGTGCGCACTCTAAGGGTATTTCCAGCCATTCGTGAAAATTTCACTTTCACTGTTTCAGTAGCACTCCTTTCCTTTCTCTTTAAAACCTACTAACGGCAGCCATAGAATAGCAGAACATAACATATGAGAAATTAGAGCACGGAGGGAGGCATAGAGGCCGGCCGAAGTGGCCTTGCGGTTCTAGGCGCTACAATCTGGAACCGCGCGACCGCTACGGTCGCAGTTTCGAATCCCGCCTGGGGCATGGATGTGTGTGATGTCCTTAGGTTAGTTAGGTTTAAGTAGCTCTAAGTTCTAGGGGACTGATGACCTCAGATGTTAAGTCCCATAGTGCTCAGAGCCATCTGAACCATTTGAGGCATAGAGGCATTCAGTCTTTTTGCTCAAAACAGTAACAGAACGGGAAAGAAAATTGGTACTACTGGTACATTGTCCACTGCGTTTTACACTGTACATTGTCATGCGAAGTATTTATTTAGATGTAGGCACTGTCATTCCTTAATGAAATTTCATTTTTTTCCCGTCTTGTTCTGTCTGTGAGTGTTTTGTTTATAGAGTCTCGCATTATTTGGAAGTTTTTCAACCTGTCTCTCAGACCTTTATCATGCTCAGAGGAAAAAAAAAAAATCTTGTAAAATTAAACATGCTGACATGATCGACCCCATGCTAACATGCTCGACTATGTTTTTGTCAATTTCAGAGTTTAAATGGACTGAACATATCCGCTTACATGTCATTTCCTTAAGATTTATTTATTTATTTATTTACAGATGTTTCCTAAGGATTGCTCTAGGCTGTAATATAAGACTGAAATGGAGAAGTGATATGTGCCTAATTAAAAGAGCAATAGAGAATAATAAAATGAAAATTAATTGTAATTGGACCAAAGTAAGTTTAGTAAATACAAACAACAGAAAATCGTGCAAATTTACAATGAAGTTATAGAACCGGGTAATAGGACAGGTGAAAACAACAATTTGGTTGACAGGAAACCAAAGAAACAAGAGAATAGAAATAGTGGATAAAGAAGAAAGTGTGGGATAAAGAGGAAACTGTGATACTAGTCATTGGCTCTGAACAGTGACATATCAACCTGTGTCAAATGGCTGTTCAAAAATTGTTCAAATGGCACTAAGCACTATGGGACTTAACATCTGAGGTCATCTGTCCCCTAGACTTAGAACTATTTAAACCTAATTAACCTAAGGACGTCACACACATCCACGCCCGAGGCAGGATTCAAACCTGCGTCCGTAGCAGCAGCACGGTTCCGGACTTAAGCGCCTAGAACCGCTCGGCAACAGCGGCAGGCTTCAAATGGCGGAAACAACACGGTGAGCGTAAAGTTCTGTCACTGGCAATATTTTGAAACATAAACAACCTTGTCAGTTTTAACAACATGAATTTACAAACATCGCTAAACAAATAGCTCGAATTACGGCTATTATGGTCAGTCACATACAAATAGAAGAAAGATTTCTTGGAAAGAAAACTGATTGAGTTTTGTAAACAAGTTCTACAATTGTAATGGGCATCACAGTACATGGTATGAACTACAAAACTGTTTATTGCAAATAAATTATAGATACGATGGGAAAATACACTTCAGCTGTGAATGGTATGTCTCAAATGGAGACTATCGTACGCCGATAAGAATATATATACTTTTCAGTAAGAAATCCAAAAGGATTTGACAAGACAGACTTTAAGTAACACGTGTATGTTAGGTGACGATCAGTTTGGCTTTAGGAACGGTAAAGGCACCAGAGAGGCAATTCTGACGTTGCGACTGATAAAAGAAGCCAGACTGAAGAAAAATCATGACATGTTCATAGGATTTGTCGACTTGGAAAAGGCGTTCGACAATGTAAAATGGTGCAAGATGTTCGAAACTCTGAAAAAAATAGGGGTAAGCTATAGGGTAGGGAGAGACGGGTAATACACAATATGTAGAAAAGCGAAGAGGGAATAATAAGAACGAATGACAAGAACGAAGTGCTCGGATCAGAAAGGGTGTCAGACCGGGCTGTAGTCTTTCGCCCCTACTGTTCAATCTGTACATCGAAGAGGCAATGATGGAAGTAAAAGAATGATTCAGGAGAGGAATTAAAATTCAAGGTGAAAGGTTATCAGTGATACGATTCGCGGATGACGTTGTCATCCTGGGTGAAAGTGAAAAGAATTACATTTTCTGCTGGATGGAATGAACAGTCTAATGAGTATAGAGTACGGATTGAGAGTAAATTGAAGAAAGAGGAAAGTAATGAGAACCAGCAGAAATGAGAACTTCGAGAAACTTAACATCAGGATTGATGTCACGTAGTAGATGAAGTCAAGGAAATCTACCACCTAGGCAGCAAAATAAATGACAGACGGAGCAACGAGGACATCAGATGCAGACCAGCACTGGCAAAAAGAGCATTTCTGGTCAAGAAAAGTCTACTAGTATCAAACGTAGGCCTTGATTTGAGGAAGAAATTTCTGAGAATGTACGTTTGGAGCACAGAATTGTATGGTACTGAAACAAGGGACTGTTGGAAAACTGGAACAGAAGACAATCGAAGCATTTAAGATTTGGTGCCACAGACGAATGTTGAAAATTAGGTGGACTGATATGGTAAGGAATGAGGAGGTTCTGCACAGAATCGGAGAGGAAAGGAACATGTGGAAAACATTGACAGGGAGAAGGGACAGGATGACAGGACACCTGTTAAGACGTCAGCGAATGACTTCCATGGTACTAGAGGGAGCTGTAGAGGACAAAAACTGTAGAGGAAAACAGAGATTGGAATAATGGTTCAAATGGCTCTGAGTACTATGGGACTTAACGTCTGAGGTCATCAGCCCCCTAGAACTTAGAACTACTTAAACCTAAGTAACCTAAGGACATCACACACATCCATGCCCGAGGCAGGATTCGAACCTGCGACCGCAGAAGTCGCGTGGTTCTGGACTGAAGCGCCTGGAACAGCTCGGCCACCGCGGTCGACAGATTGGAATTCATCCAGAAAATAATTGAGGACGTAGTTTGCAGTTATTTACTACCCAATATTTATGTCACTCAATCAAAACATGACCTCAAAGGTAAGCCCAGCACGCCAGTGTAAAACTGGCGAGAAATTAAAAACAATGAATCCAAGGGAGATAGCATGGTTCGTTCATGTAGGAACATTTCTACAGACAGGTGTTACCAGTATTTTATTAAAAAATATGGTGTAGACACCACCGGTGCTGTAGTAATAAAGTATAAAATGGCATGAAATTAATAAAGAATGCAAGATAGTTTTCTTTTTTAAAACATTACTGGAGCATCATTCTAAAGACAGGCGTGAATTATAGTAAATATAAGACTTTTAATCTTAAGCAGTTTTTGTAGGGTAGGATTGGAACAATTGTGTTGTTTGAAACAAATGCCGTGGCGCTCCCACCGCACTGGCCCTGTGCCTCTTCAGTGGTGTCGCACCCTTCAGTGTGCCACCGCAAAGAGTCCAGCCACCACGCATGAGCCTCGCTGTGCCACGGCCATGCTGAAAGTACCACGCGACTGCCGCCGTATCTGCTTTTCTCGAAATCCCAACGTCGAATGAATTTAATAGCTCGGCCAATAGCACCGCATGAGGAATGGGGAGCTGCTGGCATCGCACCTGAGTAGCCTGATTAATTGTCTTCGACAATGGAACCAGATGAGGTTCTCTGAGAAATCCCACCATCACACTGAGGCATTGTCTGGCTTCATCACTTGTATGGACAGAGCCACGACCAGTGCTACAGTTTAACATGCGCTCATTTTATAACTGGACGAGTACTGGCGTCAGAGGCATCTGGGATATTTCCAGGAATGAGACGTTGTTAACATTCCAGCGCCTTGTCAAACAATTGCTGGCGAGATTGTCTTGTACTGAGCTCCACACACTTCGGTCATAAACTTTACGCCATGAATTCTGCAGGGTTGTCTATACATCAGTAAGAGTACGATGGGGTTGGAGATCTCTTCTGAACAGCACTCTGCACGGCATCTCAAATATGCTCAATAATGTTCATGTCTGGCGAGTTTGGTGGCCAGCGGAAGTGTTTAAACTCAGAAGAGTGATCCTGGAGCCACTCTGCAGCAATTCTGGACGTGTGGAGTGTCGCATTGTCCTACTGGAATTTCCCAAGTCCGTCGGAATGCACAATGGTACAGGAATGGATGCAGGTGATCAGACAGGATGCTCACGTACGTGTCAGAGTCGTACCTAGGCGTCACATATCACTACAGCTGCACAGGCCCCACACCATTTCAGAGGCTTCACCTGTTTGAACAGTCCGCAGCTGACAAGCAGGGTCCACGCATTCATGATGTTATCTCCAAACCCACACATTTCCATCCGCTCGATACAATTTGAGACTCGACCAACCAGGCAACATGTTTCCAGTCATCAACAGTCCAATGTAGGTGTTAACGGGCCCAGGCGAGGCATAAAGCTTTGTATCGTGCAGTCATCAAGGGTACCTGAGTGGGTCTTCGGCTCCGAAAGCCCATATCGATGATGTTTCGTTGAATAATTCGTTCGCTGACACTTGTCGATGGCCCAGCATTGAAATCTGTAGAAATTTGCGAAAGGGTTGCACTTCCTGTCGTGTTGCACGATTCTCTTCAGTAGTTGTTGGTCCCGTTCGTGCAGTATCTTTTTCCGACCGCAGCGATGACGGAGATTTGATGTTTTACCGGATTCCTGATACTCACGGTACACTATCGCTACCTCGGAGATGCTGTGTCCCGTCGCTCGTGCGCCGACTATAACATCACGTTCAAACTCACTTAAATCTTGATGATATGCCATTGTAGCAACAGTAAGCGGTCTAACAACTGCGCCAGACGCTTGTTTTCTATAGGTGCTGCCGACTGCAGCGCCGTGTTCTGCCTGTTTACATATCTCCATATTTGAATACGCACGCCTATACAAGTTTCTTTCGAGCTTCAGTGTATATCTAGTATTCACATAAAAGCTCAACAGCTTCTGTTGCAAACTGCAATTACTTCCTCTTTATACTGCTTTTTCTAAGTTTATCTATAAATCAGTGTAACTTTATTAAAGTGGGAAATGTAAAGGATCCTACTTGATCTCTGCAAAGTAGATGTATTAACAACGATTATAGAATATTTTGTTTTTCTTCTAATGAGATATACATATGTGATGTCCTCTACTTGACAGCAGATGCTTCTTACGTCGTTTACTGGGCCCATACACTATGTAATTTGATGTGTTATGCACATGTGCTTACTATTTAGTCCGCATTTAAAAAGGAAATATTGACTGCTAGTAAAAAAAAAGTTATTTTATAAACAAATCTATTACTTATATTTTCGTTCCGAAGGCAGAACGTCTGCTTCCTCTTATCATTTAACTCCCATCCTTGTGCCATTGGTGCATGGAAAGAATGATTTCGTTGGATGGAGAAATATATCCATGGTAGAGGCAGGCGAACATTTAGATTTGGCACAACATTTGAAATATATAAATGTCTTGATCGCACAATTCCTTATTAACCCTTAAGCGTTTCGAAATTTTATCATCAGATTGAACCTGTGGAATAAATGACGATGTTTGGTTTGTGGGGCGCTCAACTGCTCGTTCATCAGCGCCAGTACAAAGCCCTAATTTTTACACAGTCCAATTTTTTACGCAATCCAATCGAGCTACTGTCACGAATGATGATGACAACACAACTACCCAGTCCCCGGGCAGAGAAAATCCCCAATCCGGCTGGAAGTCGAACCCGGGACCTGTGATTCAGAGGCAGCAACGCTAACCATTAGGCCACGAGCTGCGGAAGAAGCTGTGGAATAAAGTGTACAAGGAAATTAACGATAGCAAATACGCACATAATAACATAAGCGTGCAGAAAGGAACTCATAGAATAGCTCTTCAATTAACTACGCATTCTGATTAATTATTTCAGAACCTCGTGAACGACTTAACAAGGATGCACTTTTTCTACTATAATAGAGGAGAAACTCATATACTGAAAGCATGAAATTTGCATCGTTTGGTAGCATCATGAACAACCTTATAGAGATAGTCGTTAGTCCATAATCAAAACGGAAGACATATTTGCAATCAATGAGGAGTATAGTACAGTATAAACATAAAACCGATGTAGAGAAGAAATAAAATACAAGTCGTGAAAGAATAAATTTACAACCATCTGTAAATTTTTGCACAATTTATATTTTATTTCTCATCTACATCGGTTTCATTTTAATACTGTACCACTCTAAATACTGGTTTCAAATGTATCTTCCGTTCTGATAACTGATTAACGACTATATTTGTAACTTTGCTCACGATGCTACCTAACGACGCAATGATGTCAGAGTATTAGTCTCTCTCTGAAAGCAGCATAAACGTATCGTTGTAAAGTTTTTCACGAGGTTCTGACATGTAGTTAATGCAACGCATAGTTGATTGTAAAGTTACTCTTTGACTTGCTTTCTATGGGTAATGCTAGCGCCACCTACTGGCCTTTGATAACTTAATCGCCATACCCAGTGTAGCAATGTTTCTCTTCGAATAGACAATCGCACTGTCAAATATGCCTAGACGAGATGAGATATGTATGTGTATAGTATTGTATTTAGTCTGTGTGCTCACTTTCGTGAGCTGTGTACTAAAGCTTGATTTAAATGAAAGTACAATACTAATTGAAATTTCTGTATTTGGAATACTAAGATGCAGCCTTATGTTATTATGTATATATTTGCCATCATTAATTTTCTTTTTCACTTTATTAAACAGTCTCAGTCTGATGAAATTTTGAAACGCTTAACTCTTAATAAAGAACTGGACGCTAAAGACATTACTATATTTAAAAAATGTGAGAGAATGAACGCCAGTAAAGCTTCGTTTTAACTCAAATTCTCCAGATTTTCTCATGGTTATTATTTCACGAGACATATGTGGGAGGAAGTAATACGTTGCCAAATTGTTCCCAGAAAGTACTCTCTCAGACATTATTCTGCAGTAAACCTCTCTTGTAGCTTTTACCACTGAAGTTTGTTGAGCGTCCCTGTAACGCTGTCATGACAACTTGACTTTCGCGTGCATGTTGCTTTGTCTTGGTTCTGGCCTACCTCTTCTATCAATGTGACCTGGTAAGTGTCAGACTAGCAATATCAAAAAACTCGCTCTAACAAATTTTTTTGTAAACCACTTCTTTCATGACGGGATTACATTTCCCTTAAGTTTCGCCAATGAATCTGAGCTGGGCATATATATTTAAGCATCCTGTTTTATGTAGTCATAACTCAGGATACTAGTACTGTCGGATGGGACTTCCTATATTTGCCGAGATAACTGGTCGTGATGATGATCTCTTGATGCTTGATGAGAGGACGGCGTTTGGCGAATCGGGGCTCTCGCAGTTCACGGTCCGTTCGTCGTCATCCCTGCAACAGCAGCCAAGTGTCACTTCCACCCTGCCACTAACGCTGCGTCGGCTAACAGTCGCATTTCGTAGTCCCTGACCCAGGAAGACGTCACAAGGGCGTAAATGTTATGGACTCTGAATGCAGTCGATGATCATGTGTCCTTTTCTACTACTGGCAAGCAGACTGCTTTGCTTCCGCTCGTGTTTCCTAACGACAATGTAGCTGGTGATATGTAGACAGGACATCAGACAGTATCGTTGATAGGTTACCTACGCACTTTAAGAAGACTGTTCTCGCAGTTCTCCAAGGATTTGATGTGAGCTGTAACACGGTGGCTGAGTTGCAGCAAATCGTTATTGCCCCTCAGATATTCCCACAAATTAAACAAACAGGCTGAAATGCTCTACTTTTCATCGTCATTTTTAGGCCATACCACAGTTACCAATACACTGAAGTGACAAAAGTCATGGGATACCTCCTAATATCGTGTCGGACCTCCTTTTGCCCAGTGTAGTGCAGCAACTCGACATCCTTGGAAGTCCACCACAGAAATATTGAGCCATTCTGTCTATGTAGCCGTCAATGATTGCAGAAGTTGTGCTGGCGTAAGCTGTCGCCAGCACACCGGTCGGCAAAGATAAAGCGCGAGGATCGATTAGTAGGTGCTGGACGAAGAGCGCCTCTCGTGAGAGAGTCCACAGACACGCCCACAAGCAACACGCCGCCAACGTCCTCTCGACAGCTTGTATTAGGCCGCCACCGCTGACCGGAGGGCTGCACTCACTCAATCATCCAGTCGGCGTCTATTAGTTCGTTGCAGGCTACGACAGTGCATAGCAACCAGGTTAGTGACCATAGCGGGACTAATTTAACTCAACCAGAATTGTACTTTCCATCAGTCCGCAGGAGGGCTATTACTGAGGAGCTTGTGCCACAACACATGGACACTATTCAAGTCAAGTTTGTGTTGTAGAAAGAGGATAACGGCTACTCATAACAACGTCCTCTCCCTTGCTTCCTTGCGGTACAAGACTACCAAAGTGTTGCCGGTGCTGGAATTTTTGCACGCACTGATTCTCGATTACGTCCGCTAAATGTTGGATGTGATTCATGTCGAGCGATCTGGGCGGCCAAACCATTCGCTCGAATCGTCCAGATTGTCTTCCAAACCAGCCATTAACAATCGTGGCCTGGTGAAGTAGCGCATTGTCAAGGGAACATGAAGTCTATGAGTGGCTGCAAATGCTCTCGAAGTAGCCGAAAATAACCAGTTTCGGTCAGTGATCGGCCTCACCATTATGGCGCTACCACTAGCTTGCAAAGTGCCTTGTTGGCAACTTGAGTCCATGGCTTCGTGGGGTTTGCGCCGCGCTGGAACGCTACTATCAGCAGCTAACTGAAATCAGGAGTCATGTGCTCAGGCCACGGTTTTCCAGTCATCTGCCCAGACCCGGTTTTCCAGTCATCAGAGTCAAATCACTATCGTCACGAGCTCAGCGTAGGCGCTGCAGGCGATGCCGTGCTGTTACCAAAGGCACTCGCGTCAGCTGTCTGCTGCCGTAGTCCTTTGGCGCCGGATTTCGCCACACTGCCCTAACGGATGCGTCTGTTGTACGTGCCACTTTGATTTCTGCGTTTCTTTTACGTAGTGTTGCAAGTCTGTTATCACGGACAACTCTGCACAAACGTCACTGCTCTCGGTCGTTAAATGTTGGCCGTCGGCCATTGCGTGATAAGATGTAATGCCTGAAATTTGGTATTCTCGGCATACTGAATTCCGTAACGATTTCCGAAATGGAATGCCTCATGTGTCTGGCACCAACTGCCATTCACCGTTCAAAGTCACGTCAGAAACCATTTCACATAAATCACCTCAGCACAAACGACAGCTCCTCTCTCTTTTTTCCCTTTATTGCTGGCAGCAGCGTAATATGCTGCTCTACAGCCTACAGAAAAAATAGTTCAAATGGCTCTGAGAACTATGGGACTTAATATCTGAGGACATCAGCCCCTAGAACTTAAAACTACTTAAACCTAACTAACCTAAGGACATCACACACATCCATGCCCGAGGCAGGATTCGAACCTGCGACCATAGCGGTCGCGCCGTTCCAGCCTGAAGCGCCTAGAACCGCTCGGCCACTCCGGCCGGCCCTACAGAAAAGTTAAAAAACGTAATGAGAGTATAAACAAACAAGAAAAACAGGCGATCAAATGGTGACATTGTAAAAAAAAAACTGTAAAATGGCGGAAAGTTGTGGAATTTAAAATATAAAAACATTGTGGTGACGATGCAGGTGAAGATACACAAGAAGGAGACAGGTACAATTAAAAAACACTGCGACAGTCTGGTTTCTGTTCGCACGAGATAAAAAACACAATTAACAACATTATGGTGGCTGTTTGCAGCACTGACAAGGGACGCACAACACTGAACACTCACTTGAAACGTCACTATACAGGTGACAGCGGCATATGGGTTGGCGGGACCCGGACCTAAGAGGGGGGAAAGTGGGGGGAGGAGAGAAAAGAGAAAGGGGGGGGGGCATGGAGGGTGGGACATAGAAAAGGAGGGGCTGGGCGGACACGAGAAGTAGTGTGAAAGGCAGGGGAGGGGAGAGCAAAAAGGACTCGGTGGAGAGAAGGGAGGCAGAGAGGGTAGGTGGGGAAAAACAGGATGGAAGAGGGAGCCCAGGGAAAGGACAGAGGAAGGGAGGGGGAGGTGAGGATCATAGTTGATAGGAGGGATAAACGGAGGGAGAGAGGGCATCATGCGGGACAGCTCCTCTCCAATGCAATGGCGTTTTATACCTTGTGTACGCGATGCTACCGCTATCTATATATGTGCATATCGCTCTCCCGTTACTTCTGTTACCTCAGTGCATGCCGGACGGTTTCAAGAAGGAAACCTCTGACTTGAATCTTATCAAAATGCTTCCAAGTATCAACGGATGGGTCAAATGTCAACAGGGCATTCTTGAAGAACTTGCGTCGTGATATCAGACAGTGCGTCAACTTTTATTGATGTAGGATCTTGTGACCTCTGTACAGTTCACCAGAGTTTCAAGAATGCAGCCTTAAAGGGTTAATCCGGGCGCCGTACCATTTCCTGTGATCGATTTGTGATGTGTTTGAGAATGTACCTGCAAGAAGAGCCGCTTAGTGAAAAATTAAATAAGCCAGAAGGTCTGCCCGTCCTTACAATATTTTGCCTCATGCGCTGGCTGGAAAACGAGGTTGTGTCAGTTATAAGTGTAAAAATCATGACGTTTGTAAAGACTTCCATGAAGAAAGTAAAGGAGCACAAGATGAAAATAGATACTTCAGCTGATGAACGATGCTGAAGTACTTCGAAGATCCTCTGCTGCCGGCTATTTTTTATTTTTATTTATTTTTGTTTCGGCGCAGCTTGCGCCCACTTTGAGCGAATTCCAATGTGTGCCCCCATGGCATCTTTACTGCACAACGCTTTTGTCTTCCATTCTTGCTGGAGTGATGTCCATAGCAGTTAAACCTGGTGTATTGTCTACTGCAAAATCGGTATGTGATACGAATCTTGATGATGAATTAGTCGAATTCCGGCCACGGAACTGAGTGGAATTGATGAAGAGATCGCGTCTCACACAGCGGAATTTTGACTGGTTTTCATTGATTGATTTTAGTTGTTTGTTTGACTTTTTATTGTTTGACAAAACACCGAGTATTATTTGGCAGAGAAAATGTCACTATACGTACGTCACTGACGTCGTTCTTATTTTTGAAACCTTACTGTTATGTTTTAGAACTTGTTCCTTTTATGTTTTTTTGTCCAGTCAGATGCATTACCTCTCCTGGAAAGTTCATAAATCCTGTATGGGAGAAGGAGTAAAAACTTGCCGTTAATTCAATGTTCGAGTTAACTCGTTAATAAACGTAGAAATCCTTCAACTAAAAATAGCTTTTATTTACACAACTTACCTGTTCACTTATCCTTCAGAGTATAAATACAGTAAAGGAAACAGTAACTTGCTGTTCATTCAAAATTAGACTAAAAACAAGTTCGTAAATACAGAAGTCCTTAAATTTTTTGTAAGTTTACCTATTTACTTACCCTTCAGACCATAAATCGTGTCATAGAGACAACAACCTGCCATTCATTCAAAATTAGAGTTTATAACGCTTTCAGAAAACCCACAGGTCCTAACTTCTTGGTCACCTTACTTGTTTACTTAGCCTTCAGATCTCAAAAGTTGTCAGAAAAAAAATGCTAAAACTGCATCTGAAAATCAGAGATCTGTCAGGGAATTTCACTTTGGGAGACTGGTGGCAACACCGGTACGGTACTTAACGTCCGGGCATTAAACGGGAGCAGTGGGAAGGAGTGAGTGACAGACAAGCAATGCGCGCACATTTTTCAAAGCTGTACTCTCAGATGGTCATAAGTGCGTACTATTAGAATAATGGAACAAATTTTCGCGTAGGAGTGATTGTAGGGGCTGATACCTTCTACATGTGCTTTCTTTCTCCTTAAAATACAGTGTCGAGAAGGTGATGTTTCCTTGTCAGTGGGTCACCACTGAGCCATGCCGGCGATGTGCAGCATAAATGTACCATACAGATATCTGTATTGCTCCTTGTTGAGGGATGGTCTGTCGTGTGCTTACAGGTGGACGCAGCCAGAAACCTGTGCATGTCCAGAAGGAGCAGGTTCATGTCCAGAAGGAGCAGTCGGCGGAAAGTGACATAATGGCGGCGCCGAGATCCCCCAAAAACTTACTTAGCAACTGTTCGCCGAAACCGGTGAGTGCTTATTTTATTTGTTGCTATATTTATTATAGCCTCTGACTTGTGATCTAAAGTGGGTTACAGAGTAGACGATGTCTTTGAAAAAATTACAGTGCACAGGAGAATTGCCGGCCGAGGTGGCCGAGCGGTTCTAGGCGCTACAGTCAGGAACCGCGCGACCGCTACGGTCGCAGGTTCGAATCCTGCCTCGGGCATGGATGTGTGTGATGTCTTTAGGTTAGTTTGGTTTAAGTAGTTCTAAGTTCTAGAGGACTGATGACCTCAAAAGTTAAGTCCCATAGTGCTCAGAGCCATTTGAACCATTTTTGAACAGGAGAATTCAAAAGGAATAAAGAGACTACAAAAGGCTTTATCTATTTATTTAATACATAGCGACACATGGATTACAATCACAGAGAATGTAAAAGAACGTTCAAAAGTTTGATGGATGCGCAAGCGCAGTGGATCGGAAGGCGGCACTATTGCAAGCCATGGACACTGGCATACGTAGTCTTCAGTACACCGCACCATACATTGACACTCCACTGCTTCTGATATTAAGTCTGCCTTAACCGCAGTGCGTACACAGCGAACCAGTATTGCAAGTTTCTCGTTTCTTACATTCAGCTTTCCATGATTCTGAAAAGTAATTTCATCGATGAAGAGAATTTTTGGGAAGAAAGAACCTTTTGCCTTGATACAGCATCAGAGCCAAATGATAGAATTCCGTGGGTGTCCTGCAGTCGCCCTGGTTAAGTCTGTAGTGAAAACACACAATATACTTACGGAAACTATTTTGTCGCAAAATACGAACAATGCTGGCTATCTTATTCCAAAGGCACTCGCAATTTTTCTGGAATTAACAGATAGATTATGACCAACAGCTGCCAGAACATCTATTTTATTCACTGCAGACTTACTCCTCGCTCTTTGCGTAATATTCCCAAGTTGTCGTTGTTGTGGTCTTCAGTCCTGAGACTGGTTTGATGCAGCTCTCCATGCTACTCTATCCTGTGCAAGCTTCTTCATCTCCCAGTACTTACTGCAACCTACATCCTTATGAATCTGCTTAGTGTATTCATCTCTTGGTCTCCCTCTACGATTTTTACCCTCCACGCTGCCCCCCAATGCTAAATTTGTGATCCTCTGATCCCTCAGAACATATCCTACCAACCGGTCCCTTCTTCTTGTCAAGTTGTGCCACAAACTCCTCCCCAATTCTATTCAAAACCTCCTCATTGTTTATGTGATCTACCCATCTAACCTTCAGCATTCTTCTGTAGCACCACATTTCGAAAGCTTCTATTCTCTTCTTGTCCAAACTATTTATCGTCCATGTTTCACTTCCATACATGGCTACAATCCATACAAATACTTTCAGAAAAGACTTCCTGACACTTAAATCAATACTGGATGTTAACAAATTTATCTTCCTCAGAAACGCTTTCCTTGCCATTGCCAGTCTACATTTTATATCCTCTCTACTTCGAGCATCATCAGTTATTTTTCTCCCCAAATACCAAATCTCCTTTACTACTTTAAGTGTCTCATTTCCTAATCTAATTCCCTCAGCATCACCCGACTTAATTCGACTACATTCCATTATCCTCGTTTTGATTTTGTTGATGTTCATCTTATACCCTCCTTTCAAGACACTGTCCACTCCGTTCAACTGCTCTTCCAGGTCCTTTGCTGTCTCTGACAGAATTACAATGTCATCGGCGAACCTCAAAGTTTTTATTTCTTCTCCATGGATTTCAATACGTACTTCGAACTTTTCTTTTGTTTCCTTTACTGCTTGCTCAATATACAGATTGAATAACATCGGGGAGAGGCTATAACCCTGCCTCACTCCCTTAGCAACCACTGCTTCCCTTTCATGCCCCTCGGCTCTTATAACTGCCATCTGGTTTTTAGTACAAATTGTAAATAGCCTTTCGCTCCCTGTATTCTACCCTTGCCACCTTTAGAATTTGAAAGAGAGTATTGCAGTCAACATTGTCAAAAGCTTTCTCTAAGTCTACAAATGCGAGAAACGTATGTTTGCCTTTCCTTAATCTTTCTTCTAAGATAAGTCGTAAGGTCAGTATTGTGTTCCAACATTTCTACGGAATCCCAACTGATCTTCCCCGAGGTCGGCTTCTACCAGTTTTTCCATTCGTCTTTAAAGAATTCGCGTTAGTATTTTGCAGCCAAGGCTTAGTAAACTGATAGTTCGGTACTTTTCACATCTTTCAACACCTGCTTTCTTTGGGACTGGAATTATTATATTCTTCTTGAAGTCTGAGGATATTTCGCCTGTCTCATACATCTTGCTCATCAGATGGTAGAGTTTTGTCAGGACTGCCCCCCCCCCCCCCCCACAAGGCCGTCAGTAGTTCTAATGGAATGGTGTCTACTCCCGGGGCCTTGTTTCGACTCAGGTCTTTCAGTGCTCTCTCAAACTCTTCACGCAGTATCGTATCTCCCATTTCATCTTCATCTACATCTACATTTCCATAGTATTGTCCTCAAGTATATCGCCCTTGTGACCCTCTGTATACTCATTTCACCTTTCTGCTTTCCCTTCTTTGCTTAGAACTGGGTTTCCATCTGAGCTCTTGATATTCATACAAGTGGCTCTCTTTTCTCCTAGGTCTCTTTAATTTTCCTGTAGGAAGTATCTATCTTGCCGCTAGTGAGATAAGCCTTTACATCCTTACATTTGTCTTCTAGCCATCCCTGCTTAGCCATTTTTGCACTTCCTGTAGATCTCATTTTTGACACGTTTGTATTACTTTTTGCCTGCTTCATTTACTGCATTTTTATATTTTCTCCTTTCTTCAATTAAATTCAATATTTCTTCTGTTACTCAAGGATTTCTACTAGCCCTCGTCTTTTTACCTACTTGATCCTCTGCTGCCTTCACTACTTCATTCCTCAGATCTACCCATTCTTCTTCTACTGTATTTCTTTCCCCCATTCCTGTCAATTGGTCCCGTATGCTCTCCCTGAAACTCTGTACAGTCACTGGTTTAGTCAGTTTATCCAGGTCCCATCTTAAATTCCCACCTTTTTGCAGTTTCTTCAGTTTTAATCTACAGTTCATAACCAATAGATTGTGGTCAGGGTCCACATCTGCCCCTGTAAATGTCTTTCAATTTAAAATCTGGTTCCTAAATCTCTGTCTTACCATTATACAACCTATCTGATACCTTCTAGTATCTCCAGGGTTCTTCCATGTATACAACCTTCTTTTACGAGTCTTGAACCAAGTGTTAGGTATGATAAGTTATGCTCTGTGCAAAATTCTACCAGGCGGCTTCCTCTTTTATTTCTTACCCCCAATCCATATTCACCTACTATGTTTCCTTCTCTCCCTTTTCCTACTCTCGAATTCCAGTGACCCATGACTATTAAATTTTTGTCTCCCTTCACTACCTGAATAATTTCTTTTATCTCATCATACATTTCATCAATTTCTTCATCATCTGCAGAGCTAGTTGGCATATAAACTTGTTCTACTGTAGTAGGCACGGGCTACGTGTCTATCTTGGCCACAATAATGCGTTCACTATGCTGTTGGTAGTAGCTTACCCGCACTCCTATTTTTTATTCATTATTAAACCTACCCCTGCATGACCCCTATTTGATTTTGTATTTATAACCCTGTATTTCTGTTTCAGGGAGAGCATAAGGGAACAATTGACAGGAATGGGGGAAAGAAATACAGTAGAAGAAGAATGGGTAGCTTTGAGGGATGAAGTAGCGAAGGCAGCAGAGGATCAAGTAGGTAAAAAGACGAGGGCTAGTAGAAATCCTTGGGTAACAGAAGAAATATTGAATTTAATTGATGAAAGGAGAAAATATAAAAATGCAGTAAATGTAGCAGGCAAAAAGGAATACAAACGTCTCAAAAATGAGATCGACAGGAAGTGCAAAATGGCTAAGCAGGGAAGGCTAGAGGAAAAATGTAAGGATGTAGAGGCCTATCTCACTAGGGGTAAGACAGATACTGCCTACAGGAAAATTAAAGAGACCTTTGGAGATAAGAGAACGACTTGTATGAATATCAAGAGCTCAGATGGAAACCCAGTTCTAAGCAAAGAAGGGAAAGCAGAAAGGTGGAAGGAGTATATAGAGTGTCTATACAAGGGCGATGTACTTGAGGACAATATTATGGAAATGGAAGAGGATGTAGATGAAGATGAAATGGGAGATATGATACTGCGTGAAGAGTTTGACAGAGCACTGAAAGACCTGAGTCGAAACAAGGCCCCCGGAGTAGACAACATTCCATTGGAACTACTGACGGCCTTGGGAGTGCCAGTCCTGACAAAACTCTACCATCTGGTGAGCAAGATGTATGAAACAGGCGAAATACCTCAGACTTCAATAAGAATATAATAATTCCAATCCCCTAGAAAGCAGGTGTTGGGAGATGTGAAAATTACCGAACCATCAGTTTAATAAGTCACAGCTGCAAAATACTAACACGAATTCTTCACAGACGAATAGAAAAACTAGTAGAAGCCAACCTCGGGGAAGATCAGTTTGGATTCCGTAGAAACACTGGAACACGTGAGGCAATACTGACCTGACGACTTATCTTGGAATAAAGATTAAGGAAAGGCAAACCTATGTTTCTAGCATTTGTAGACTTAGAGAAAGCTTTTGCCAATGTTGACTGGAATACTCTCTTTCAAATCTAAAGGTGGCAGGGGTAAAATACAGAGAGCGAATGGCTATTTACAATTTGTACAAAAACCAGATGGCAGTTATAAGAGTCGAGGGACATGCTGTTGGTAGTAGCTTACCCGCACTCCTATTTTTTATTCATTATTAAACCTACCCCTGCATGACCCCTATTTGATTTTGTATTTATAACCCTGTATTTCTGTTTCAGGGAGAGCATAGGGGAACAATTGACAGGAATGGGGGAAAGAAATACAGTAGAAGAAGAATGGGTAGCTTTGAGGGATGAAGTAGCGAAGGCAGCAGAGGATCAAGTAGGTAAAAAGACGAGGGCTAGTAGAAATCCTTGGGTAACAGAAGAAATATTGAATTTAATTGATGAAAGGAGAAAATATAAAAATGCAGTAAATGTAGCAGGCAAAAAGGAATACAAACGTCTCAAAAATGAGATCGACAGGAAGTGCAAAATGGCTAAGCAGGGAAGGCTAGAGGAAAAATGTAAGGATGTAGAGGCCTATCTCACTAGGGGTAAGACAGATACTGCCTACAGGAAAATTAAAGAGACCTTTGGAGATAAGAGAACGACTTGTATGAATATCAAGTGGTTGGGAAGGGAGTAAGACAGGGTTGTAGCCTCTCCTCGATGTTGTTCAATCTGTATATTGAGCAAGCAGTAAAGGAAAGAAAAGAAAAATTCGGATTAGGTATTAAAATTCATGGAGAAGAAATAAAAACTTTGAGGCTCGCCGATGACATTGTAATTCTGTCAGAGACAGCAAAGGACTTGGAAGAGCAGTTGAATGGAATGGACAGTGTCTTGAAAGGAGGATATAAGATGAACATCAACAAAAGCAAAACAAGGATAATGGAATGTAGTCTAATTAAGTCGGGTGATGCTGAGGGAATTAGATTAGGAAATGAGGCACTTAAAGTAGTAAAGGAGTTTTGCTATTTGGGGAGCAAAATAACAGATGATGGTCGAAGTAGAGAGGATATAAAATGTAGGCTGGCAATGGCAAGGAAAGCGTTTCTGAAGAAGAGAATTTTGTTAACATCCAGTATTGATTTAAGTGTCAGAAAGTCAAAAATGGTTCAAATGGCTCTGAGCACTATGGGACTTAACAGCTATGGTCATCATTCCCCGAGAACTTAGAACTACTTAAACCTAACTAACCTAAGGACAGCACACAACACCCAGCCATCACGAGGCAGAGACAATCCCTGACCCCGCCGGGAATCGAACCCGGGAACCCGGGCGTGGGAAGCGAGAACGCTACCGCACGACCACGAGATGCGGGCTCAGGTAGTCATTTCTGAAAGTATTCGTATGGAGTGTAGCCATGTATGGAAGTGAAACATGGACGATAAATAGTTTGGACAAGAAGAGAATAGAAGATTTCGAAATGTGGTGCTACAGAGGAACGCTGAAGATTAGATGGGTAGATCACATAACTAATGAGGAAGTATTGAATAGGATTGGGGAGAAGAGAAGTTTGTGGCACAACTTGACCAGAAGAAGGGATCGGTTGGTAGGACATGTTCTGAGGCATCAAGGGATCACCAATTTAGTATTGGAGGGCAACGTGGAGGGTAAAAATCGTAGAGGGAGACCAAGAGCTGAATACACTAAGCAGATTCAGAAGGATGTAGGTTGCAGTAGGTACTGGGAGATGAAAAAGCTTGCACAGGATAGAGTAGCATGGAGAGCTGCATCAAACCAGTCTCAGGACTGAAGACCACAACAACAACAACCCTGTATTCACATGACCAAAAGTCGTGTTCCTCCTGCCACCGAACTTATCTAATTCCCACTATATCTAACTTTAACCTACCCATTTCCCTTTCTAAAGTTTCTAACCTACCTGCTGGATTAAGGGATCTGACATTCCACGCTCCTATCCGTAGAACGCCAGTTTTCTTTCTCCTGATAACAATGTTCTCCTGAGTAGTCCCCGCCCGGAGATCCGAATGGGGGACTATTTTACCTCCGGAATATTTTACCCAAGAGGACGCCTGACAATTCTCTCTCGTATATCGTGCATATTCGCTGAATGCGGCGTATCCATCTAACGTGCCACTGACATGTAAACACCATTCAACGGTTTCGCAATACAATACTAATAGCAACGGTAGGACTAGTATCGTCGAATCAAGCTAATGTGAATGATGTACTCCTTCGAAGAACAAGTCGATATGCTTCTCAATTATGGAAAATGCCAACGAAATTCAGTGAGAGCTCGAACGAAATTCAGTGAGAGGTAGAACGTAATTCAGTGAGAGCTAGAACGAAATTCAGTGAAAGCTGGAGACTTATACACTGAAAGAAATCCTCAACACGCTCACCCTACAAGTCGTTCATTTAAATATGTGTATGATAAACTGAGAACAACTGGATCTTTAGCTCATCGGAAAGATATCCGGCAAAGGAAAGCTACTAATGAGGAAACGGAAATTGGTACTCTTGCCACTGGTTCGTGATCCATGTGTTAGCGTCAAATCGAAACGAAATCTGGTATGAGCCAGAGTGGTGTTGTTTGTGTTCTGCATCGCCATAAATATCATCCGTACCGTATCAGTCTCCGCCAAGAAGTAACTTGTACGGATTGTATGCATCGCATTGAATTCTGCCGATAGGCTCAACTTCAGATACAGAGGGATGACATATATATTAATTTGATTTTATTTACTGACGAGGCTACATTCACGAAACATGGAAATGTTAATTTGCATAGCATGCATGACTGGGTAACTGAAAATCTATGTTGGCTGCGGCAAGTGGCACACCAAAAACTGTGGTAGCTCAATGTACGGTGTTGGATTCTGGAGGAAAAAGTTATAGGCCCCTGTTTTATCGAAGGAAATCTTAATGGTAGAAAGTACATCACATTCCTGCAAGAAACATTAGGTCTGTTGTTGAAAGAAATAGTTTTAGGAACAAGGAGCAGAATGTGGTATCAACATGATGGGTGTCCGACACATTTTTCGCTGATGGCTAGAAACGAGTTGCACAATACAATTCCCAAAACGTTGGATTTGACGCGGAGGAGATGTGTCGCGGTCAGCTCGTTAGCCAGACTTGACGCTTCTGGATTTTTTCTTGGGGGGATTCGTAACAGACATTGTTTATAAAGACGTTCCAACTACACCTGAAGATATTCGAGAGAGAAATGTCAGAGCATGTGCTTCGACGAGTGCCGATGGGATAAGGAATACCACTCAATCCATGATAAGAATATTTCAGCACTGCATTGATACCAACGGTCGTCACTTCGAACACCTTCTGTAAATTGACGTTCATGCCACCTTTGTGACATTCGTTGAACTTCAAAGACATTACTGTTACACATCATTAGATTCGTCTAAATAGCCGCTATCAGAAAAGTAAGTACCAAACTGTAGCATCCCATTACAAAAATAATAAAAAGTGAAGCGACTCCACCTAGCAACAAAAAGCCAGCGGAGTAATTTTTGGTGGTATGTATGGGCTACGAACAGCAGAGGATTTACAACGCTTCCTTGGGGAACGCCAGATATCACTTCTGTTTTACTGGATGAGTTTCCGTCAGTTACTACTAACTATGACCTTTCTGACAGAAAATCACGAATCAAATCGCGCAACTAAACGGTACTCCATAGGCACGCAATTTGATTAGAAGCAGCGTGTTAGGAACGGTGTCAAAAGCATTCTGAAAACTTACACTACTGGCCATTAAAATTGCTACACCACGAAGATGACGTGCTACAGACGCGAAATTTAACCGACAGGAAGAAGATGCTGTGATATGCAAATGATTAGCTTTTCAGAGCATTCACACAAGGTTGGCGCCGGTGGCGACACCTACAACATGCTGACATGAGTGAAGTTTCCAACCGATTTCTCATACACAAACAGCAGTTGACTGGCGTTGCTTGGTGAAACGTTGTTGTGATGCCTCGTGTAAGGAGGAGAAATGCGTACCATCACGTTTCCGACTTTGATAAAGGTCGGATTGTAGCCTATCGCGATTGCGGTTTATCGTATCGCGACATTGCTACTCGCATTGTTCGAGATCAAATGACTGTTAGCAGAATATGGAATCGGTGTGTTCAGGAGGGTAATACGGAACGCCGTTCTGGATCCCAACGGCCTAGTATCACTAGCAGTCGAGATGACAGGCATCTTATCCGCATGGCTGTAACGGATCGTGCAGCCACGTCTCGACCCCTGAGTCAACAGATGGGGACGTTTGCAAGACAACAACCATCTACACGAACAGTTCGACGACGTTTGCAGCAGCATGGACTATCAGCTCGGAAACCATGGCTGCGGTTACCCTTGAAGCTGCATCACAGACAGGAGCGCCTGCGATGGTGTACTCAACGACGAACCCGGGTGCACGAATGGAAAAACGTCATTTTTTCAGATGAATCCAGGTTCTGTTTACCGCATCATGATGGTCGCATCCGTGTTTGGCGACATCGCTGTGAACGCACATTGGAAGCGTGGATTCGTCATCGCCATACTGGCATATCACCGGGCGTGATGGTGTGGGGTGCCATTGGTTACACGTCTCGGTCACCTCTTACTCGCATTGACGGCACTTTGAACAGCGGAAGTTACATTTCAGATGTGTTACGACCCGTGGCTCTACCCTTCATTCGATCCCTGCGAAACCCTACATTTCAGCAGGATAATGCACGACCACAGTTGCAGGATCTATGCACCCAAATTGCGTGAAAATGTAATCACTTGTCATTCTAGTATAATATATTTGTCCAATGAATACCTGTGTATCATCTGCATTTACTCTTGGTGTAGCAATTTTAATGGCCAGTAGTGTAGAAATATGGAATCAGTTTGAGATCTCCTGCCGGTAGCGGTCAGTAGTGGGTGTGAATAAAGTTCTAGTTGAGTTTTACAGGAACGATATTTTCTGTATCTGTGCTACGCGTCAATACGATGACACGCTGGAAGGTAATGCCTCCGATTTTTTTTTTTATAAAAATGTAACTAACTTTATTAACAATCTACATCTTTAATCATCATGCCTTCGTATTTGCAGCTCTCTGCCGCTAGAGGGCTCCAAATTGTAGCGTGTAAAATGACAGTACTTGCAGTAACATAAATTTGCTGCGTGAGAAACAGTGCGCTGTAATTGAGTTTCGAATTCGAAGTGTTTATTCTCACATGCAGCATACTATCCTTCAGAATGACAAAGCCAGATCCCACATGAGTGCTCCGACATCTGCACCAATCGGACCCCTTGGGCTCCCTGTCATCGATCATCCTCCATACAGCCCCGACTTGGCCCCTTCCGATGTTGATCTATTTCAAAACTTGGGAGAACACTTTTGAGGACTTCACTTTGATAGAGATCAAGAGGTGCAAATACAGGTGAGGTTGTGACTCCGTCAACAAAGTCGAACATTCTACAGGGAAGGCATCAACAAACTGATCCCTCGTTGGAGAAATTTGTTCGTCGCTAGTGTTATTATGTTGATAAATATGTATACATGAAGAATGAAGGTGTAGAATGTAAATAACGTTTGTTTTAGTTAAGAAGCGATTAGAGTTTTCATATAAAAAATTCGGAGGCATTACTTTTCAGCACATCCTTATAGGTCGTTCCCTTCGAGATAAATCATAATGCTCGAAAACTGTGTATGTTCCCGAATTTTACTGCTAATCGACGTCGGTGATATTGGTACGTAATTCAGCGGATTACTCCTATTTCCTTTCTAGAGTATTAGTATGACCTGTGCAAGTTTTCAGAGAGGTCAGTATCTGATCTCTCGTTGATCGAGAGCGTCAGTGAGTACTAAATACCGAGCTATTGTATCAGCATACTCTAAAGGGAATCTAATTGGTATGAAGTCTGAGCCGTAAGACTTGGCTTTATTAAGTGATTTAACTTCCTTCGCTACACCGACGATGTCTACTTCTCAGTTACTCATTTTGGTGCTGTTCCCTATTCTAATTCTGGAATATTTGCTTAGTCGTCATTGTCGAAGGAATTCCGGAAAACCGTATTTAGTAACCCCGCTTTTGTGGCACTGTCATCGATAACATTACCACCGCCATCGTATTTCGAGAAAGAATTTCGTTGTGGAAACTATTAAAGGCATCTCGATTTGAAGTTCGCTCTAAATTTCGAGCTTCTACAAAAATTCGTCAATCTCGTGAATTGTGCGTACTTACAAATTTGGCTCCATCTTATCGTTGCTTCAGCAGCAATGTTCTGACTTATTTTGTGACCTTAGGGATTAGTTACGTCTCTTATTAATTTATTTGGCATAAATCTGTCAATTGCTGTAGATACTATTTGAATTTGATCCACGTCTGGTCTACACTTACATAGCTAGTTCTGAAGGAGTGGAGACTGTCTCTTAGGAAGGCATCAAGCAGAATTTTTATCTACTTTTTTTATAGATATATTTTGTGTTTAATTTTCATTAATTTTGATTTTACGGTGGCCCGTCTCTATACAACGACTTTGTGGTCACTAATGTCTTTATCTGTCATGATGCTCTCTGTTTGCTCAGGATTGTTTGGTAGTTAGAGGTAAAGATTGTTTTCGCAACCATTTACACTTCGAGTGGGTCCTGAACTAATTACACAAAGCAATTTTCGGAGGAAGCATTTAGTAGAGTTTCGGACATGTTTAGTGACTACAACCGGTTTTGAACATGTATTTTCGCCAACATATATGCACACCATCACCTACTATAATTGTATGAGTCGAGTACTTGAGTTTTCTTTGAACCTTTCAGCAGCTGTATCAACTGAGTCTGGTGGTCGGTAAAAGAAACCATTTCTTACTTTATTCCGGTTCTCGAATATGAAGTCATTTAGACTATAGAAACGAAGAGCTTTTTATCACTCAAGCAAACGATCAGGTATCGATCGAGTGCTTACTATTTATCTTTTAACTCTGGAGAGCTGTGAGTTCACTAGTATTGTACAGCTACTGATAAGAGTGCAGCGTATAGCAGCTAGTTGAGTTATTAAACATGTTGAAGCCTCTCAGCAACAGGTATTGACCGATGTTTACAAGGCTTCAGCAACAGGCATGTCGGGTGTACGCGATTTGATAGAAAGTATCCGGTCATGCCCATGCAGTGCACAATTGACCACTAGTCTTCACGGAAGGTGGACACGACAGTATAAATAGAAAGAAGGAAGATTAGGGTTTCATGTCCCGTCAGCATCGAAGGTCACTAGAATCGGAGCACAGGCTCAGATTGATTCAAGGATGGGGATTGAAATCGACTGTGCCCTTTCAAAGGAACCGTCCCGGCATTTGCATTGATCGCTTTGGAGAAATCGCGGAAATTCTAAATCAGGATGGTCGAACGGAGATTTGAACCGTCGTCCTTATGAATACGAATAGAGTGTGCTAACTACTGCTTAGTGTAAGAGGAGGCGGGGAGCACTGTGTTGCCAGCAGAGAACAAGTAACATCAAAATTGGTCCGTAGGGAGAGCTCAGTGCGTCCAAACGAGGATTAGTCATTGGATGTTACCTGAGTAACAAATGCAGCAGGAACATATCAACGCTTCTAAAGATGCCAAAGTCGACTGTCGATGATGTGATTGTGAAGTGGCAACACGAAGGGACAACCTCAGCTAAGCCAAGAGCAGACTTCACATACAGAGAATGTCGAGAATAGCGGAGGTTGTTTGTGAAAAATCAATCAGCTGAAGGAATCCCTTGTGAATTCCTAAATGCTACGAACTGTCTGGCTAGCACAATTAATGTGCGTAGAGAGTTAAAAATAATGATGATGTATTTCGGTCGAGCATCTAATCGTAAGCGACACATTTCTGCAGTCAATGCTGAGTGACGATTGAACTGGTGTAAAGAGCCACGTTTGACTGGAAGCGGAAGAAACGTATCATGCAATACCCTGTGGCAGGCCAATGGAAGGTTGGGGTTTTGACAAATACCTGGAGAACGTTACTTGCCATAATGTGTAGTGCTAATAGTGAAGTAAGAGGGGAACAGAGCAAGGTGAAAGTAACTTCTTATAAGGACGAGCGATATTCGTCGTAACTATGATAATAACGTTGTTTCTCTATCGTACTCCTTAAGGAAATTTTACGCTCCACGCTGGATCCTATTAATTTTTTAGTAGTGTGGTAGTCACCAACAGAAAAGTGATGTTTCACAGTACACTTCGCTTTTCGTACAGTGAGGTCCACCTCTTAGGATACCTAATGGTCAGTTCAGCATTACGTGAGGGTGTTCAAATGATTTTCATCATTATAGCGAATGTGTTGTTTTTTGTTGTAGTCTTCAGTCCGGAGACTGGCTTGACGCAGCTCTCTATGCTATTCTATCCTGTACAAGCTTTTTCATCCCCAAATACGTACTGCAACCTACATCCTTCTGAATCTACATAGTGTATTCATCTCTTGGTCTCCCTCTACGATTTTTATCCTTCTCGCTGCTCTCCAGTATTAAATTGGTGATCCCTTGACGCCTCAGAACGTGTCCTACCGACCGATCCCTTCTTCTAATCAAGTTGTGCCACAAATTCCTCTTCTCCCCAATTCTATTCAGTACCTGCTCATTAGTTCCGTGATCGACCCTTCTGATCTTCAGCATTCTTCTGTAGTACCACATTTCGAAAGCTTCTATTCTCTTCTTGTCTAAACTATTTAACGTCCATGTTTCACTTCCGTACGTGCCTGCGCTCCATACAAATACGTTCAGAAAAGACTTCGATGTTAACAAAATTCTCTTCTGCAGAAACGCTTTCCTTGCCATAGCCAGTCTATATTTTATATCTCCTCTACTTCGACCATCATGAGTTATTTTGCTCCCCAAATAGCAAAACTCATCTGTTACTTTAAGCCTCTCATTTCGTAATCTAATTCCATCAGCATCACCTCATTTAATTCTACTGCATTCCGTCATCCTCGTTTTGCTTTTGTTGATGTTCATCGTACATCCTCCTTTCAAGACACTGTCCATTCGGTTCAACTGCTCTTCCAGGTCCTTTGCTGTCTCCGACAGAGTTACAATGTCATCTGCAAACCTCAGTTTTTATTTCCTCTCCATGGATTTTAATTACTTCTCAAAATTTTTCTTGCGTTACCTTTAGTGCTTGCTCAATGTACAGATTGAAAAACATCGGGGATGGACTACAACCTTGTCTCACACTCTTCACAACCACTGCTTCCCTTTCATGCACCTTGACTTTTATAACTGCCATCTGGTTTCTGTATAAATTGTAAATAGCCTTTTCACTCCCTATATTTGTCTCCTGTCACCTTCAGAATTTGAAAGAGAGTTTTCCAGTCAACATTGTCAAAAGCTTTCTCTAAGTCTACGAATGCTAGAAACGTAGGTTTGCCTTTCCTTAATCTATCTTCCAAGATTAGTCGTAGGATCAGTATTGCCTCGTGTGTTCCAACATTTCCACGGAATCCAAACTGATTTTCCCTGAGGTCGCCTTCTAACAGTTTTTCCATTCGTCTGTAAAGAATTCGTGTTAGTATTTTGCAGCCGTGACTTGTTAAACCGATAGTTCTGTGATTTTCACACCTGCTTTCTTTGGAATTGGAATTATTGTATTCTTCTTGGAATCTGAGGGTATTTCGCATGTCTCATACATCTTGCTCACGAGATGGTAGTGTTTCGTCAGGGCTGACTCTTCCAAGACTATCACTGATTCTAATGGAATGTTGTCTACTCCCGGGACCTTGTTTCGACTCAGGTCTCTCAGCACTCTGTCAAACTCTCCACGCAGTATCATAATTATCTCCCATTTCATCTTCGTCTACGTCCTCTTCCATTTCCATAATATTGCCCTCAAGTACATCGCTCTTGTATAGACCCTCTATATACTTCTGCTTTCCCTTCTTTGCTTAGAACTGGTTTTCCATCTGAGCTCTTGATATTCATACAGATGGTTCTCTTTTAATTTTGCTGTAGGCAGTATCTACCTTACCACTAGTAATATATGCCTCTACATCCTTACATTTGTCCTCTAGCCGTCCCTGCTTAGCTATTTTGCGCTTCCTTTCGGGCTCATTTTTGACACGTCTGTATTCCTTTTTGCCCGCTTCAATTACTGCATTTTTATATTTTCTACTTCAATCAATTAAATTCAATCTCTCTTCTGTTACCCAAGGATTTCTACTAGCCCTCGTCGTTTTACCTACTTAATCCTCTGCTGCCTTTACTGTTCCACTCTCAAAGCTACCCATACTTGTTCTGCAGTATTTCTTTCTTCCGTTCCGTTCTTGTCAGTCGTTCTCTAATGCTGTCCCTGAAATTCTCTACAACCGCGGAGGTTTGTACCGTCTATGCAACTCCAAGAATTTATAGAGCAACCAAGGGAAATAGGGAAAACTGAAAAAAATCACGATCTATACAACCTCTGATTCTTTCAGTGTATCCAGTCCCCATCTTCTTAAATTCCCACATTTTTGCAGTTTCTTCAGTTTCAATCTACAGTTCATAACCAATAGATTGTGGTCAGAGTCCACATCTGCCCCTGAAAATGCCTTACAATTTAAACCTGCTTCCTAAATCTTTGTCTTACCATTGTATCATCTATCTGAAACCTTCCGCTGTCTCCAGTCCTCTTCCACGTATAAGCGAATGTAGTACTAGGAAGCAATATGAAATTGGAAATTTGTAGTAAGGTCTTCCTTATGGGACCAAACTGCTGAGGTTATCGGTCCCTAAGCTTACGCACTACTTAATCTAACTTAAACTAAGGACGGACCGTGACAAGGCGCCTGAGACTGCGCGGTTATGAAATTGGACGAACAAGTAAAATAAGTACTTAGGAAGGCGAGTGGAACATTCAGTGGAACAATTGAAGGGTTCTGGAAAATTGTGGTGCACCTGCAAAGGAAATCGTAAACAAAACGCTAGTGCGATCCGTCCTAATATATTGTTTCAGTCTTTGAAGTCCTTAACAAGCGGGCTTGACGCCAAACCTCGGAGAATTCAGATATACGCCGCTAGGATTTTAACCGGTCGGTATAACATGTGGCAAAAATGCCGTAGGATCTAAGTGAGATGCCTTGGATGAAAGTCGACGCAGTTCACGCATAACTCCGCTGGTAAATTCAGAGAACTTGTAATCGAAGATGAAAGCGCGATCATTATGCAAGCCACGGACGTAATTCAGGTAGGTATCATGAGCAACAGACAAGAGAGATGATAGTGCTTACAGTGGCATATACATTGATGGCTCCAGAATGAGATTTTCACTCTGCAGCGGAGTGTGCGCTGATATGAAACTTCCTGGCAGATTCTGCAGCTCTTCAAGGTTCGCAGGAGAGCTTCTGTAAAGTTTAGAAGGTAGGAGAGGAGATACTGGCTGCGAGGACGGTGCGTGAGTCATGCTGGGTAGCTCAGATGGTAGAGCACTTGCCCGCGAAAGGCAAAGTCCCGAGTTCGAGTCTCGGTCCAGCACACAGTTTTAATCTGCCAGGAAGTTTTACGTGATGGCTGTTTTAACTTGAGACTACTACATATCTCGAAAACGCCGCGTCGTACGAAAAAGAAATGTTGCAGGAGTAAAGTTAAGATTAGTAAAGGAGACACCTGTCTGAGCTACAACTCGCCACCTCCGAACCACTACTCCTGCGTAGGCGGGGTCAATTGTGCATTTTCAAATAGGAATTTCGCATTTTTATAGCATGTTCGGATACTGCGCCAAAAAATGTGTTGCGGTTTACTCACTCCATTGTTTTCCATTCATCGTAGATGGCGGTGTAATCGACAAATATCAAGTGTGCCTGATTTGGCAATTAAGAACCGACGAATTTGATTCCATATTTCATTTACGATGTAAGTTTAAGGATTTATCTTCCATCGGTTGACAGTTATATTCGAAATTAACTTGACTGTGTAGAAACTATATTTAGCGTGATCCAGGAACAACGACGCGGATGTAACAGTTTTCTCTGTTCCCTTCGGGATGCTTGATGTCGGTGGTCCCCTTGCCTCCGCACCATTGGGGTGCTGCGTGTCGCTAAGTACCCAAGGCAGGTACGCCAGTCACAGTCACTTCATCAGTATTTTACGTTATTACAGCGGTTGTGGTTTGTATTCTGCTGATAGCCACGAAAGAGCCGGCGGAGAGTTTACGGCGATTGGATGGAAACACACAGCGAAACAAGTCACTCCTATGACGGGCCACCGAAATCACGCATTGCTATGGTTTGGAGACCTACCACAACAACCCCGCAAGGAACAAGAACTCTACGTTACCATTCAAGTAATTTATATGCCAGAAATATCAATGGCTAGCCATATTATTTGTAGTGTACAATCACAATTGCAACACTCAAGTAACGTTTGAACATCAGTATCAACCATTAGAACACAAAGGTTTACGTTTACATGGTAAATGAATTGTAGAATCGGATGCGACTGTTCTTAAATGGAAAAAAAGGCACACTTGATATTTGTCAATTAAAGCGTCATGTACCAAGAATGCAAAACAATGGTGTGAATTAATCCTAAGTATTTTTGGCTTAGTATCCAAATGTGCAATTAAATGAAAATACGAATTGATCCCCACCGCACAGAAGGGGTGGTTACGAGGTTGCCAGCTGTGGCACCGACAAATACCTCCTTCACTAATATGAACTTTTCACCTCGAACATTTTCTTTTCTTACGAAGCTTTGTTTTCGAGATGTTTAGTTGCCTCAAGTTAAAACAACATGTAGACGCAATTTTTTCCTCCCTCAATTCTTGGATGGAATAGGAAAAAAGATGGATAATATTGGTAAGATGTGCACTGTGTAATGGCTTATGAGGTGTTTATGTAGATGTAGATATGTCTTTAAAATGAAGTGAGTACCAAATGTTTTTATTAATCGTGGAGCTCACTTCATTATGATGTCGTATATACTGCCCGACAAATAAACAAGCAGTCAGAAGACATCGTCAGATGTCAGTGTAATCAGTGTAACTTCATAAAATGATGTTCAAATGGCTCTGAGCACTATGGGACTTAACATCTGAGGTCATCAGCCCCCTAGACTTAGAACTACTTAAACCTAACTAACCTAACGACATCATACACATCCATGCCCGAGGCAGGATTCAAACCTGCGACCGTAGCAGCAGCGCAGTGCCGGACTGAAGCGCCTAGAACCGCCCGTCTACAGCGGCCGGTTTGGCGAATGTGTAAACGCTTAGAGTTCTAATTCTCTCTGACATGTAGAACGCCCACCAGAGTGCGTTAGTCGTTTTCATTTTTAGCGGTGGTCCGAGCTGCCGGAGATGGAGCTTATGTGTGCATGAGATGTACTTTCTTATATGAATGAATTTGTGTTCGTTTCCTTTTCTGAAGAAGGCTTTCGCCTAAAGCTAAATGCTGACCGTCTTTCCTTCGTGCTTGTCTGCTGCTCGACATGTCATCTTTACGCTGAGAAGCAACTAACCTTTTCCTTATAATTTCTGAAGACTAGTGTATAAGTACTTACGATTGCAAAACCCAAAACTGGTTCTTGTATACTGTTCTCATGTCCTGTGTAAATGGTTCTTATAGACCTGCACAAATATTCACTTCTCTGCCCACAGGTTTTGAAACATTTCTTACAGGACATAAAAATGAACATTTTATTGTTAATTTAGGTACATAGTCTTTAATATGGATTGAATTGGGAATATCCCAAATATGTACCAACTGCGATTTATCACTTCTTGTTGTGTTACCTGTAGGATTTTCATAGCATACTATCTCTGTGTATCGTGTGTTAGGCCGCGCGGGGTAGCCGCGTGGTCTAGGGGGCGCCTTGCCACGGTTCGCGCGGCTCCTCCTGTCGGAGGTTCGAGTCCTCCCTCGGGTAAGGGTGTGTATGTTGTCCTTAGCGTAGATTAGATTAAGTAGTGCGTAAGCTAGGGACCGATCACCTCAACGGTTTGTTCCCATAGGACCTTACGACAAATTACCAGTTCCCTGTATTACATTTCCGTCTTGTTTACTCTTTTCAGTATACTATGAATGTGTTCAAAATGTTCAAATGTGCTTGAAATCTTATGAGACTTAACTGCTAAGGTCATCAGTCCCTAAGGTTACACACTACTTAACCTAAATTATGCCGGCCGCGGTGGTCTAGCGGTTCTAGGCGCTCAGTCCGGAGCCGCGCGACTGCTACGGTCGCAGGTTCGAATCCTACCGCGGGCATGGATGTGTGTAATGTCCTTAGGTTAGTTAGGTTTAAGTAGTTCTAAGTTCTAGGGGACTGATGACCATAGATGTTAAGTCCCATAGTGCTCAGAGCCATTTAACCTAAATTATCCCAAGGACACACACACCCACCCATGCCCGAGGGAGGACTCGAACCTCCGCCGGGACCAGCCGCACAGTCCATGACTGCAGCGCCTCAGACGGCTCGGCTAATCCCGCGCGGCACTATGAATGTGAAAATTCGTTTTATGCCGGAATATGTTCCGTGTTAAGCATATGTAACTTCGTACCAGTCTACGACTTAAAACTAACGTATGCTCTGAATTGTCAAAAACAAATTATAGCACTGGCAGTGGTGTACCGAGAGGGAGGGGATCTATCAAGGGAATCTGTTATGCCCCGGGCGCCATTTGAAGAGAGGCGTAAAGTCGTCTCACAGGAGAAGCAGGGTTTTCCAGAAATTATAGTATTATTAAATTCAACGTAGCATATTACTACATGTGCTTCTGGACGGAGGTGGGAGCGCCAGTAAAGTGTAGTGATGTCCGCCGGCGCCGAGGAAGGAGGGGGGGGGTCAATAAAGTGTTATGTGTTGCGGCCTGGGCACCAGCTAACGTTCGCTGGGTGATTCAGAAAGAAAGAACATATTTAGTTGTTGATCACAGACAAATTATGAAAGATAGAAACGCATTCCGCATGTCACTGGATAGAGGAAGGATCAAACTTTTTGTTCACATAGACTCCGTACCATATACTCAACATGGGCGCCATGCGTTGCTCGAGAAACATCGAAATGGTAGTCAGTTTCATTCCTCACACCAATCAAAAGGTCCCTGTTTATTGAAATGACATTTTCACCAATTCTGTTTCTCACCTCGTGAAGAGTAATTCCATAGACAGAGACAAATACCCTGCCTTTGACTCACCCCCACAGAAAAAATCGCAAGGTTCACTTCAGGTCTGATGACCTGGGACGTTAAAAGCAATGAACAAGATCTTGTTGTTTACCTCTTTCAGCCCAACATTATGGGCTGGTGCTCGACAGCAATTTGCCGCAACTCACGGTGGAAGCGAGGCGGGGTGCCGTCATGATAAAAATGAAATCATTGGAAACTTCGCGCAAGTTCAGGAAACAACCAGTTTTGCACCACGTCCAGGTATGGTATTTCTGTCACAACTTTTATCCGCAGAAAAGAAAGGTCCATTAAGTTTGCTAGCAGAAACGGTACAAAAAGCATCCTATTTCAGAGAGTCTCTTTCGTGTTCGACGACGAAGCCATTATTTTGTGATCCCCAAATTTTATGGCGGTTTACTTTGCCCGATAGATGAAACGTCGATTGCCCGAAAAGTTGAGTTGTTCGAAAGTGTCCTCTGCCATATCCAGGAAAACTCAAATGCAAAATTCGTACCTTCTGTTCTGGTCGCCGGGACGCAATTGCTGCAAATTAAAATGCTTCATATGCGGACGTCGTTTCAGAACACGCCACACGGTTTTTTGAGGAAACTAAAGTTCCTTGTCTGCCTGTCTTGCGGACTTCGACGGATCCGCATGGAAGCGTCTGGGATACGCTCGACATCTTCACTAGGCGTCCCTGGCCGACCAGTGCTCTTCCCTCTGCGTATACAACCAACTCTCAGTAATTTTGTATGGGAGTCATAAATCGGTTTTCATAAATCGGTTTGTGCAGAAGCGGCTTCTTGCTGAATCGATGGCATAATGCACAGTGCACTTGATCGAACAACGGACTCACTTTGAGCAAATTCCAACACAAACAAACTTTCTCTTGTGGTGTAGTCGCCATGTTACTACAAACAAACAACAGCGCAGCTGTGTGATAACTTCGAATCTTTGATCGTTTGTAAAAATCACCCGGTATAATGTTCCCAGTGCTGAGATGGCTGTGTGATCACTTTCCGAAAGCCACTGAATACAAAAAATTATTTGAGCGCATCATAATGTAATTATCTGCTTACTAGCAGCGCAAATATTCTATGCAGGTAATGGGTACAGTTACATGTCTGATAGGTCTGTGCACGGAACCACTATGCTCCAAAAAGCCGCCCGCCAGAATGCCTTTTTTTTCTTCAGTGGATCATGCCGTAGGCTTTTTTGATCACAGAGATAAGGGGCAAGTGTTTTGGATAGCCCTTGGCGTAGCGACCATTTGTATCCTATAAGTACGAGGTCAGAATTTAAACATTACACACATCCTCCAGCCAGGACAAATTGAGCTACTCGGTTGGTTCATTTATATTAGATGTGGTCTAAAGTAGAACTCAGACAGGTTATAAAAGCAAATTTTTTCATGAGCGGTTCCTGGGAAAACGCGGAAAAACCAAGATATTGGTGTACGAAAAGTATCAGTTGTGGGGATGACCAGTTCTGTAATTTCTATTCATGACAGATCGTCGAAATTTTTACTGTGTGTTCTTAAGATGATGTTCTCTGGGAATCTTGGAAACTTTTTTAATATTCATTGTTCGTTACAGAGATGCAGAAGTTCAAAGTTACCGTGCTTATGCACGTAATATCGAGTCCTAGGGGTAAATGTTATTCTCATTGACGCAGTGAACACATGACAGAGATTTTAGGGCCATCGCAAGGCGTCTGAGGTCACAAATCTATGTTTTTGTTAGCATTTGTTCACCAATAAAATTTTATGACGCGCTGTCTCTGTTTAATGGGTACTTCACGTCTATACAAATATGATCAAAGTGTTACTGCACTGCCAAAAAAAAGGGCCGTAATACTCCTAAAAAGAACTTAAAATGACTGCCAAAAACTATGTAAAACTGGAAAGACTGCAAAGTCACTAAAACATTTCTCTGATACATTTTTACTCTTTTAAGATACAAATCATAGCCGGGTGTTTTCGATGAATTGGAATCGATGAGCAAGATATTCAGAAATAAGGTATAACAAGCGATAGACAGTGGCAGTAAAAGAGATAGAGATGGTTGTAGATAGAAACAATGGGAGCAAAATAGAAAGGAGACAGTGGAAACGAAAATTACAGAAGAGTGAATACCATACATTCGCTTTAGGTTAGAGGGTCTGGACTCTCCCATACCAGCGAACTTTAACACGTAGGTATAGGGGACAAAGAATTTTGGACCAAAATGTTAAATTCGTCGGTATAAGGGAAGAAATAAGTTGCAAACATCCCCCACCCCAGAATTTTTGAGCTGGAGACAGTGGTAGTAGGAAAGAAACCAAAAGGAGACGGTAGAAATGAGAGAGAACAGTGGCAGTGGGATGTACTGTAAATCAGTGGGAAAGAGGCGTGTATAGATAGTGGTAGAGAGAGTTACGAAGGCTTAACCACAAAGAGAGACTGAGCAAGAGGATTTAGAATGTTCTGTGTTAAGAGCGCGAATGTGTTTGCACCCCAAAATTTTTGGTGAGGAAGGCAGAGGGTTTCCCAATTTTCTGTCGATCTTCTCAAGATGAACGTACTAGCCTTTTTTGTGCAGCGACAGGAGCATTTTTCTGCAGGTGGGAAAAAGAAACATGCAGCGTGTGACAGCATTCCTGTTGTAAAGCTTAGTATGCACAGATTCATCGTTGAGACGCGTGGCCGCAGTTTTTTGTCGCGGACCTTTTGTCGCATGATTTTTCACCCCACCACGCAAGCAGTCGTGTTCACATCTACGTTTGATTCAAGGAACCAGAAAACTTAAAGCTGAATCATCTGCTGCAAAACTTTCTTTATATAAACGAAGCAAAACTGCATTCCATACTAAAGTAGATTTTTTGAAAACTTTTTACTTTATGCACAAAAAATTGAAGATCAGGTGTCTTGGATTCGTAAGTTTTTTTCGTTATGCAGTTGATATGAAACGATTGCAATCTACTGAACGTCACTAATCAATCCAATGGGGGAAAGAGGAGCTACAGTATAACGTGGAATCCGAGCCAAGTTCGTTTCTAGCCAATCTCCATATCATTGAGAAGTGAATGATAGGTAAAAAGGCAAAGTGAATAAAAGTGATCTAGCTTGAATTCAATCCCACAGCCTTCCAATTACCAGGCAAATACTCCTCCGCTTGGCCACGACAACAGATAAAGAGTTTGATCACGTTAGCTGCTCTCTCGAATTATGGCGGCTGTTCGCTAGGTGGCAGCTGTTTCGTTTTCACAGTGGCGAAGAACTTTTCATCATAATTCATACAACTTCCACAAAATATTTATAAAGTATATGCAGAAAGAAAATGACTAACAGTTGAGCTGTGGCGACGTGTTAACCCGTGCACTCCCTACTTTTGGATAGCAAAGATAGAGTGAGTCATTGTACTAACGTCAAAGTGCCTTTATTGGACGTCGTAACTGTTGCCTAGGGCATTAGATACCCGAGTACACTTGACGTTCAGCACACCACAAATGATTACACGTACAGTGTTTATATTAGAGTAGATGTTATTTACTCGTAATGGAAAACTAGTCTCAGAGAATTCCAGGGGTGTTTAGAGACTGACTATTATTCAAAGTCTGATGAGTGGAACGAGGTGCGACACCAACCTACACAAATATTTTTTACTTAACTTCGCAACCAATAAGGCTAAGTACGGTTTCTGTGCAGCATACAACAAGAAATAGACTTTCGTAAACTCAACAATTGTACGTCACTCGGCGAGACTTATTAAGCTTAATGCTTCGTACTGGAATCTCAATATACATAAAAATTCTACTCGCAGTGAGTCCAGAAAAATTTTATTTTATTCGTAATAACCTTAACCTCGCATTAGCTTAGGCGAAAATTAACTCTTAAGCCTTTAAGAATTCTACTAATGTAATAAATCGCTATAATTTGTTCAGTGCGGTAAATTTTCTCGCGTCAAATGGCAATATCTTTGAATTCTGCTACTGAGATATTACTCGTCTGTATTTAAGTATAACAAAAATTCTGAGTTATCAATAAATCTCTCTCTTACTTTCTTTTCTGCAAATACTACGTCGTAATCAGAACTTTTAGATAGCTTCTTAGTTGGTCGTAATACACTGAAGCGATACAGAGATATGTAAACAGGCCAAATACGGCGCTGAGTTCGGCAGCGTCTATGTAAGACAACAAGTGTCTGGCGCAGTGAGATCTGTTACTGCTGCTACGATGGCAGGATATCAAGAGTTAAGTGAGTTTGAACGTGGTGATACAGTCAGTGCACGAGCGATGGGATACAGCATCTCCGAGGTAGCGATGAAGTGGAGATTTTCCCTTACGGCCATTTCACGAGTGTACCGTGAATTTCAGGACCCGGTAAAACATCAAATCTCCGACATCTCTGCGGTTGGAAAAAGATACTGCATGAACGGGACCAACGGCGACTGAAGAGGTTCGTTCAACTTGACAGAAGTGCAATCCTTCCGCAAATTGCTACAGATTTCAGTGCTGGGCCATCAACACATGTCAGCGTGCGAACCATTCAACGGAATATCATCGATATGGGCTTTCGGAGCCGAAGGCCCACTCCTGTACCCTTGATGACTACACGACACAAAGCTTTACACCTCGCCGGGGCCCGTCAATACCGACGTTGGACTGTTGATGACGGGAAACATGTTACCTGGTCGGACGAGTCTTGATTCAAATTGTATCGAGTGTATGGACGTGTACGGGTATGGAGACAACCTCATGCGTCCATGGACGCTGCATGTCAGCAGGGGACTGTTGAAGATGGTGGAGGCTCTGTAATGGTGTGGGGCGTGTGCAGTTGGAGTGATATGGGATCCCTGATACGTCTAGATAGGACTCTCATAGGTGACACATACGTAAGCATCCTGTCTGACCACCTGCATCTATTCATGTCCATTGTGCATTTCGACGGACTTGGGCAATTCCAGCAGGACAATACGACACTCCACACATCCAGAATTGCTACAGAGGGGCTATAGGAACAGTCTTCTGAGTTTAAACACTTCCGCTGGCCACCAAACTCCCCAGGCATGAACATTATTGAGCACATGTGGGATGCCTTGCAACGTGCTGTTCAGAAGAGATCTCCACCCTCTCGTACTCTTACGGATATTGCGAACAGTCCTGCAGGGTTCATGGTGTCAGTTGCCTCCAGCACTACTTCAGACATCTGTCATGGATTACTTCCTGTTACCATTATCTTGTTTGTTCGTTAATTAGCCGAAAATATCAAACATACGTATTTAGCTTCATTACAACCCGAATTTACGACCAACGAGCAGTTGCTGTTTTACGTTCAAAGTGAAATCTATAGCTTGAATATTCCTTATAGCTGTATCCGTCTGAGGTAAATCGTAGAAATATTGACTCCCTTATAGCTGACTATCTACGTCATACTAGCACATTTAATGCAAATTCTGTAATACTGAATTCAGAACTGGTTCAAATGGCTCTGAGCACTATGGGACTTAACATCTGAGGTCATCAGTCCCCTAGAACTTAGAACTACTTAAACCTAAGGACATCATACACATCCATGCTCGAGGCAGGATTCGAACCTGCGACGTAGCGGTCGCGCGGTTCCAGACTGAAGCGCCTAGAACCGCTCGGCCACCTACGTCCGGCCGATTCGGAACTGCCACTGCTATCTACAATAACTGTAATTCAGAACAGAAACTTTATTTTATAATTCAGTGACGTAGCATTGTTTTATTTGTATTTTTTAATGTAATTAAATACAATTTTTTCCACGTAAGTGATAAAGTGCCAGCAACAAACTAATATCCCAGAAACCGGTAATAACACAGTTAACAAAAATAACAATTGCTTGCTGAGTATGTTTGTTGTTAGAGTATGTGTACAGATGTAAATACATCTTCGTCCATCGATGGCTAACATATTATTTTACTACAAAATTTTTCGTACAAATGTGATCATTAAGCATACCCTAGCGATGGACTTAGATTATGAGCGGCTTTGAATATGTTGTAGCAAAAAAAGACACTAATATTTTTATACGTGCCCATAGGGCCAGTAAGGGGTGAAACATAGCCTCCAAAAAATTAAGTTGAATATTTCTGGATGAACAGCTTTGAAACGCTAACAGACGTTAAAAAGGTAACAAGTTCTACGATATTTAATGTACGTTACAACGATGCATCCAGGTTTCTCTAAAAGAAATTTTTTTCGAAATCCTCTCTCCACTGTTTTTTTTCTCATTTCTACATTTAACCAACAGCGAAACGTATAGCATGGTTAATACGAAATTCAGTCATACATGATGAAGTAGTATTCCAAAGGCGCGTTTGTCAGAAATAAGCTTCACTGAAGGAGACACCTGTAGGGCGAATGTTTAGCGATATAGGGAGATTCCATGGTTATTACTGACAAGTGCGTCTTTGTAATACCACTTCACCATATATGAATGAGTTTGGTGTTAACAATGCTGTACGTTTTGTAATTAGTCCAATATCGATATGGGAATCAAAATAGTGTGTGTGTGTGTGGGGGGTGGGGGGTGACTGTGAAAAAAATTACTTTTTTCGACAAATCTGGGTGCACAGTTCTAACGTACATTAAAAACCATGGAACTTTTATTTGAAGTTCATTTTAGCTGTTACCGTTTCAACGGTATTCATGCACAAATCTGAAGCTAAAGTTTTTTTAAACGGCTATTTCACCCTCTTACGTCGCCTTATGGGCACGTATAAGAAATATATTTGTGTCTTGTTTTGCTCTACAATATGACATATTCAAAGCCGATCGATATCGAAGTGTGTCCCTTGGGTAGGTTTACTTGTGAAGGAGTGTTTACACCTGTGCGTCTAGTCACCGTACGACTGTGCTTGCCCCACACGCACGTAGAGACACGCTTGCAGGTCGCATGCCTCTTCCTCAACATCTGCGTGCGCGTGGTTCCATTCACAACTGTGTTCACAATGGGCGTCTGTACTTCCATGTGCAACAAGCTACAGCCGCACGAAGACTAGTCTGAAGGCGCACAGTCGTAAACGCACCTCAAGTCTGCTGTGTATCTATCGATGAAGATAATGGTTGATGATGCCGTGCAGGAGGCGCAGCAGAGAGCAAAGATGACGCTGAGGGAGAGGAGGCGGTTGAGGGCGCGGCGGAGGCGGCTGAGGGCTTTGCGCAGGCTGCGCCGCTTCCAGGCGCCAATCTCTTCCCCCACCAGCGACAGCGACACCGAGGACGTCGCAGGTATTTGTTATTACTATCTGTCATTCTTATTATTATTGATAGTATTACCTGTTATTTATTTATAGCATTCTGAAAACCTACCCTCAGGTGTTTCTACACTACTGGCCATTAAAATTGCTACACCAAGAAGAAATGCAGATGATAAACGGTTATTCATTGGACAAATATATTACACTAGACCTGACATGTGATATATATTATACTAGAACTGACATGTGATTAGTTTTTCACGCAATTTGGGTGCATAGATCCTGAGAAATAAGTACCCAGAACAACCACCTCTGGCCGTAATAACAGCCTTGATACGCCTAGGCATTGAGTCAAACAGAGCTTGGATGGCGTGTACAGGTACAGCTGCCCATGCAGCTTCAACACGATACCACAGTTCACCAAGAGTTCTGACTGACGTATTGTCACGAGCCAGTTGCTCGGCCACCATTGACCAGACGTTTTCAATTGGTGAGAGATCTGAAGAATGTGCTGGCCAGGGCAGCAGTCGAACATTTTCTGTATCCAGAAAGGCCCGTACAGGACCTGCAACATACGGTCGTGCATTATCCGCTGAAATGTAGGGTTTCGCAGGGATCGAATGAAGGGTAGAACCACGGGTTGTAACACATCTGAAATGTAACGTCCACTGTTCAAAGTGCCGTCAATGCGAACAAGATGTGTCCGAGACGCGTAACCAATGGCACCTCATACCTTCACGTCTGGTGATACGCCAGTATGCCGATAACGGATACACGCTCCAAATGTGCGTTCACCGCGATGTCGCCAAACACGGATGCGACCATCATGATGCTGTAAACAGAACCTGGATTCATCCGAAATAATTCGTGCACCCAGGTTCGTCGTTGAGTACACCATCGCAGGCGCTCCTGTCTGTGATACAGCGTCAAGGGTAACCGTAGCCATGGTCTCCGAGCTGATAGTCCATGCTGCTGCAAACGTCGTCGAGCTGTTCGTGCAGATGGCTGTTGTCTTGCAAACGGCCCGATCTGTTGACTCAGGGATCGAGACGTGGCTGCACGATCCGTTTCAGCCATGCGGATAAGATGCCTGTCATCTCGACTGCTAGTGATACGACGCCGTTGGGATTCAGCACGGCGTTCCGTATTACCCTCCTGAACCCACCGATTCCATATGCTGCTAATAATCATTAGACCTGGACCAATGCGTTCAGCAATGTCGCGATACGATAAACCGCAATCGCGATAGGCTACAATCCGACCTTTATCAAAGTCGGAAACGTGATGGTACGCATCTATCCTCCTTACACAAAGCATAACAACAACGTTTCACCAGGCAACGGCGGTCAACTGCTGTTTTTGTATCAGAAATCGGTTGGAAACTTTCCTCATGTTAGCACGTTGTAGGTGTCGCCACCTGCTCCAATCTTGTGTGAATGCTCTGAAAAGCTCATCATTTGCACATCACAGCATCTTCTTCCAGTCGGTTAAATTTCGCGTCTGTAGCAGGTCATCTTCGTGGTGTAGCAATTCTAGTGGCGAGTAGTGTAAAAGAGGTCGTATAATACATATATTCCGTGGGAAAGTGTCTCTACAGAATGGTACTTCTAATATTCTTAACTTTCTTAGCATTCACAGACTCCTGGAGTATAATTCCAGACTTTGTAAGCTTGTTTGCCGCCGTGAAATCTGTCCAGATGTTCACTCCATTTTTTTTGTGTTGTCTTCACTTTTATTCCTTACCTTGAGTATGTTAAGTTTCTTCCTAATGTCTGTCAATCTGTCTACTCTTGTACAGCCTTGCACAGTCCTAACAAATCTCTCTTCACCTACTTCACTGTCGTTAGTAAACGACCAAACGACCCCCGATCCACTTCAAAACGATGTGTGGCAACGGCCATTGCTTTGTAAAACTTAATTCGTGCCATTTTTTTGTGTCTTGTTTTTGAAACCCCTGCATACTAGTATGGATTGGTTATTTTTTTTTTTTATTTGGGGGGGGGGGGGGGGGGCAAACAGCGAGGTCATCGGATTAGCGAAGGATAGAGGAAGGAAGTCGGCCGTGCCCTTCCAAAGGAACCATCCCGGCATAAGCCTGAAGCGATTTAGGGAAATCACGAAAAACCTAAATCAGGATCGCCGAATGCGAGTCCAGTGTGCTAACTAATGCACCACCTCGCTCTAGCCAATTCACCACCTAGCTCGGTATATTAGTATGGGGTGTCTCATCCTAGATAATTAAAATGACGCATTTATTCATTATTACTGTATTGTTTACCATTATTTATGTTCTTAAGGGGTCTCTTCGTATGAAACCTATTTTTTTTTCTCCGTTAACAGAGTCATATTTTAGTTTCTGGTTGTTTAGCCTCGAAGGTAAATTCCATTGTGCAGCTCATCCTCTTTCTCTGTTAAAACTGTGACATCGTCTGCTTATAAAAAGAAATATACACGGTGTTCATAAATACAGTTCCAGTTTCAAAACGTGTAAAAAGAGAACCATTACTGAGAATGCCGTCAAATTTCAACAGCGTGTTATTGCCTCAGGAGGAAACGTCATGGACTTGATCCATAGATGGCCCTGTACGCATCAGAATGCGCACACCAACAGACGCGCGGCACACGGCTGTTCCTCAGTTTGCGTCTCAGACACCCAACGTGTCTCCATGAAGGATCGCGCGCTGATGGTAAAACTCTTTTGCAAGAATAGTGACTGCGCCAGTATCCCTGACGAATTTCCAGACACTCAAGGTCTGATGTCTCCTAAGGGTCTGGAGAAAATGATTATAAAATTCGAAAATACAGGTTCTTTATAGGTGCATCGTGAGAGAGGAAGGAAAGCGATTGATCCGACGTCTATAGAAGATTTGACGACAGCATTTCAGAATGGTTCGAGCGGTAGTATGCAAACGTGCAGCGCACGGGGAATTGTCAGATTTGGACATGACTGCGAGCAGGGTGCATAAAATCCTACGAACCATTCTGCACTGCTAGCCATACAAAAATCACCCATACTCAGGAGTTGCTCCCTGCTGACCTGCCAGCAAGACAAATGTTCGCCCAGGAATTTCTTGCTCGCATGGAAGTGGACAGTGAATGACCATGGAACAATCTGCAGACAGACGATGCCCATTTCCATCTCGAAGGGAAAGTCTGCATGGTAAAGTTGCAACTCCCAAGTAGGCGAAGATATGGCCCACGATGTAGACATCAACCGTAAGGACTACCACGGCTCCCAGGCACAAGTCGCGATGCCACGCGAGACGCCATGAAAACGGCCAAACTCCATCATATACACATATGCTGTGCACCCGCGCTTCAATCCTTTGGCGACCCCTTGTGGGCCCGGCGGTTAGAATAGGCCCGAGGTATTCCTGCCTGCCATAAGAAGCGATTAAAAGGAGTCTCACACGTTTCGGCCTTTATGTGATGGTCCCCTATAGGGTTTGGCCTCCATTTTTCAAAATTTTCTCTAAGAGCGAGCCAATTAGGGAAGGCCACCTTCCATCGTGCATTGAGAGCTATAGCACATTTCTCGTCGTGGCCTTGCAGTACCGCCCGTCCTCCGTCTCTTGAGCGAGGACACCTTCCTGGGTGTGTTTTCCTCCACTCACTATGCAGTGTCGTTTTCTGAACCGACGATGACCATGAAATTCTTTGCACCTCATATCCAGCATGGTAGCCAGTCTGCTGTGGTTGGGCCGCCACGTACCCTGTTGGTTGAAGTCCCCTGACTACAAAGACATCTCTCTGCTGATGCCTGTGCCGTTAACTCCCCACGTATGCCAAGGAGTAGATGCCCGTCACCCTGGGGCATTGTAACTCCCGGCAATGGCCATCCTGCCAGGTGGCATTTGCTCCAGCTGGATGGCGCCCGTGGGGAGGGCTCCCGGTCGGAGTGGGTGGCATCAGGGCAGATGACGCGCAATGAAGCATACCACGTCAAAACTTACTAGTGATCAAATGCCAGCAGTGTTCCAAGTCTCAGTACAATGTAAGGAAGTATGATCCTAAATCGTTCCCCTCCCTGGCCACACAATGGGAGGAACACGAGGCTAAGGATGGCAGTGAACCTTATTTGCCCTCATACCTCATATGTACGAGAGCTGATGAGGACTTCTTTGTCTCGATGAAGCCTCGGTTTTTGGAGCATTTAGAGGACAAGTTGGGGAGGTGGAGGCCCTGTCCAAAATGCGGTCAGGGTCAGTCTTTATAAAAAAAGGCATCCTCTGCCCAGTTATGGCCATTAATCGCTTGTGACAAGCTGAGGGATGTTTCTGTTACCATCATGCCTCATAAGAGCTTAAATATGGTCCAGGTTATTGTATTCCATACGGACCTTTTCTGCAGTCTGACAATGAGCTACGCTCCAACTTAAAGTGACGAGGAGTTCATTTCGTTTGGCACATCCATCTGCGTCTGAGGGATAATCAGGTTGCCACTGGTGCCTTCATCTTGGCCTTCGAGGGTGACACATTACCTGAAAAGGTCAAGGTAATGGTCTAGCACTGTGATGTCAAGCCATATATGCCTCCCCAAATGCGGTGCTTTAAGTGCTGGAAGTTTGGCCATATGTGTTCCTGCTGTACTTTCAGCATCATATGTCGAGATTGTGGACGTCCATCCCATCCCAGTACTCCATGTGCCCCGCCTTCTATCTGTGTCAACTGCAGAGAGCATCATTCCCCTCGCTCAACAGATTGCAGGATTTTACAGCAAGAAAGGAGAATCATAGGATACAAGACCCTGGACCAACTGACCTACAGTGAGACCAAGAGGAAATTTGAGCGCCTACAGCGCCTCCTATGCCACCGCTATGAGAACGGTTGTAGCCCCATCAATACTGCGAGTTCCAGTCGGCTCTCAGACCTGGAAGACTATATCTGCCCCCTTGATGGTGGGCGGAACTTCCCTCCCTGTTGCTCCTGCACCACCTACCTTGGGAGCACTGTCCTCGCAAGCATCAGGGACACCAGTCCCCCACGTCTCAGCTGGAGAAGTGGAAGTCTTCCTCAGCTCCTCTTGCTAGGAAGGGGTCCCTTGGGTCACTCCTTTCCCATGTCTCTGCTAGTGGGAAAGATGACACCTGCCAGTGGCTGAAGTGCCAAAGGCAGCTGGTGGTAGGGCTTCACGATCAAACTCAGTCCCTGAGACGGAATCAGTGAAGCCCTCCCAGCCAGAGAAACTCAAGGATCAGCGAGAGAAATCCAGAAAGAAGACGCCCACACCTAGGGAACTGCGATGGCACCCACACCACCGCTGCGTACAAGCTCTGCGTCTGAGGATGAATTGAAGATTCTGGCGTCTGCTGAGGACATTGATCTCGTCAGACCCTCAGACACAATGTATATAGCCTGTTCAGGAAATAAGTCTGTGGTAGCAAGTGACCCTGAGGCGCAGACTGTCTCATTGAGCGTTTCGTGCCTTCCCAGTCTCACGACCACAACATCCTCCAGTGGTATTGCGGCGGTTTTTCCCACCTCCTGGCTGAGCTATGGCAGCTGTTAAGCTTTCCATCATCTTTCTGCATCGCCTTCCAGGAAACCTGGTTCCCGGCAATGCGGACCCCTGTCCTTCGCAGCTACAGGAGATATTACAAGAACCATAGCGAATATAATAGAGTGTCAGGTGTAGTTTGCGTTTATGTCCTGAACTTAGCATGTAGTGAACTTGTGTATCTTCAAACTCCTCTTGAAGCTGTGGCTGTCAGGATACGGACGATGCAGGAAATAACTGTCTGCAATGTATATATCCCTCCAGAGGGGGTGTCACCCCTGAACGTATTGGCTGCACTGATTGATCAACTCCCTAAACCTTCCCTACTTTTGGGAGATTTTAACGCCCATAACTCCTTGTGGGGTAGCACCATACTTACTGGCTGTGGCAGAGATGTCGAAAATTTAGTGTCACAACTCGACCTCTGCCTCTTAAATACTGGGGCCGCCACACATTTCAGTGTGACTCATGGTAGTTACTCGGCCATTGATTTATCAGTTTGCAGCCCAGGACCTCCCATCTACCCACTGGAGAGCACATGACGACCTGTGTGGTAGTGACCACTTCCCCATCTTCCTCTCACTCCCCCGCGTCATGCCCATGGACGCCTAAGCAGATGGGCTTAAAACAAGGCAGTCTGGGTAGCCTTCACCTCTGCTGTCACCGTTGAGTCTCCCCCCACGTAGTGCCATAGATCTTGTGATTGAGCAAGTCACTACAACGATAATTTCTGCGATCCCTCGTTCTCTAGGGTGCCCTCGACGAAAGACAGTCTCTTGATGGTCGCCAGACGTCCCTCAGGCAATTAAAGAGCGTCGGCGAGCTCTACAGCGACATGAGCGGCACCCTTCCCTAGATCACCTAATAGCTTTTAAGCAGCTCTGTGCCCACATTCGTCTGCTTATTAAACGACGGAAACAGGACTGTTGGGAAAGGTATGTGTCGACCATTGGGTGCCATACAGCACCTTCCCGATTCTGGACGAAGATCAGACGTGGTTTTGGGTACCAGACCGCAACTGGTGTCCCTTCCTGGCGTTAACGTTAATGACGTGCTCTCTATCGACGCAAACGCTATTGCTGAGCACTATGCTCGAGCATCTGCATCAGAGAACTATCCCCAGCCTTTCACACCCTCAAACGGCTGATGGAAAGAAAAGTCCTCTCGTTCACTACACGCCACAGTGAATCCTATAAAGCCCCATTTACAGAGTGGGAGCTCCTCAGCGCCCTTGCGCAATGCCCCAACACAGCTCCTGGGCCGCATCGGATACACAGTCAGATGATTAAACATCTCGTCTGACTACAAGCGATATCTCCTCGTCATCTTCAACCGTCTTTCCATCGCACTAGCGGGAAAGCACCATCATTCCGGTGCCAAAACCCGGTAAAAATTCCTTTGATATGGATAGCTATCGGCCCATCAGCCTCACCAACGTTCTCTGTAGGCTGCTGGAACGTATGGTGTGTCGGCGGTTGGGTTGGGTCCTGGAGTCACGTGGCCTACTGGCTCCATGTTAGGGCGACTTCCGTCAGGGTCAGTCTACTCTTGATAATCTATTGTCCCTTGAGTTTGCCATCCGAACAGCCTTTTCCAGACACCAACACCTGGTTGCCGTCTTTTTTTTTACTTACGTGAAGCATACGACACGACCTGTTGACATCATATCCTTGCCACATTGTATGAGTGGGATCTCTGGGACCTACTCCCGATTTTTATCCAAAACTTCCTGTGACTCTGTACTTTTCATGTCCAAGTTGGTGCCCCCCATAGTTCCCCCGTCTTCAGGAGAATGGCGTTCTCTAGGGATCTGTATTGTGTGTATCTCTATTTTTAGTGGCCATTAACGGCCTTCCAGCAGCTGTAGGGCCGTCGGTCTCCCCTTCTCTGTATGCGGATGACTTCTCCATTTCGTATTGTTTCTCCATTACTGGTGTTGTTGAGCGGCGCCTACAGGGAGCCATTCACAATGCGCAGTCATGGGTTCTTGCCCAGGGCTTCCAGTTTTTAGCTGCGAAGTCTTGTGTCATGCACATCTGTCGGTGTCGTACCGTTCATCCGGAACCTGAACTGTATCTGAATGATGATCCACTTCCTGTAGTGGAGACATATCGATTCTTAGGACTGGTTTTCATCGCCCGATTGACTTGGCTACCTCACCTTCGTCAGCTTAATTGGGAGTGCTGACCGCACCTCAATGCTCTCCACTGCCTGAGCAACCCCAGCTGGGGTGCAGTGCTGGCCGCACCTCAGTGCTCTCCACTGCCTGAGCAACCCCAACTGGGGTGCAGATAGTTCTACGCTGCTGCAGCTCTACAGAGCCCTTGTTCAATCCCACCTTGACTATGGGAGTCTGGTTTATGGTTGGGCGGCGCCCTCAGCGTTGTGTTTACTTGACCCAGTGCACTAGTATGGCGTTTGCCTAGTGACGGGAGCTTTTAGAACGAGTCTGGTGACCTGTGTCTTGGTGGAGGCCCGAGGCCCACCATTGCAGATCCAACGTGCACAAATGCTCACCAGTTATGTAGCACATATTTGTAGTTCTCCTGAGCATTCGAATTACCATCTCCTTTTCCACCCATGGCAGTTCATCTCCTGCATCGGCGGCTCAGGTCAGGGCTCACGATTGCGGTTCGTGTGCGATCCCTTCTCTCCGAACTGGAGTCCTTCCATTACACCACCTCTACTAGAGGTCCATTCACGTACACCTCCATGGTGTGTACACCTCGGCCAAGGCTTCGTTTGGATCTTTTGTATGGTCTTAAGAATTCTGTTAACCCCGCCGATCTCCGCTGTCACTTCCTCTCGATTCTTGATGTGTTCCGGGTCTCTGAAGTTGTTTACACTGACGGCTCGATGGCTGATGGTAATGTTGGCTTCGCCTATGTCAACAGAGGACATGTTGAACAGCTTTCCTTGCCCGCTGGCTGCAGTGTATTCATTGCAGAGCTTGTGGCCATATCTCATGCACTTCAGTAAATCCTTTACTGTTCTGGTGAGTTGTTTCTTCTCTGTTTTGACTCCCTGAGCAGCTTACAAGTTATCGTCCAGTGCTACCCTCATCATCCTTTGGTAGCGAACATCCAGGAGTCCATCTCTGCCGTGGGATGGTCCAGTCATTCAGTGGTGTTTGTGTGGACTCCAAGACACTTCTGAATCTCACGAACTTGCTGACAGGCTGGACAAACAGGCTACACGGAAACCTCTCGTCGATACGGGCATCTCTGAAACTGACCTGCGTTCTGGTTTACGCAGGAAGGTTTTTCGGATTTGGGAGACGGAGTGGGATAACAGTATGCACAACAAACTGTCTCTCATTAAGGAGACTGCAGATGTGTGGAAGTCTTCCCAGGGGGCTTCTCGCAGGGAATCAGTTGTCCTTTGTTGACTCCGCATTTGCCATACATGGCTCACACATGGTTACCTCCTCCATCGCGAGGACCCACCTCACTGTCGCTGTGGCTCCCAAATGACAGTCATCCACCTCTTGCTGGACTGCCCACTTTTAGTCGCTCTGCGGCGAACTTTTAACTTTCCCAGCACCCTACCTTCGGTATTGGGTGACAAAGCCTCAACAGCAGCTTCAGTTTTACGTTTTATTCGTGAGGGTGGGTTGTATCATTTGATCTGAGTTTTAGCACATGTCGTTTCTCCCTCTGTGTCCTCAGCCCTAGGGCTTTTAGGATGGAGGTTTTAATGTGTTGCAGAGTAGCTGGCTTCTCCTTTTTTATTCTCATGGTCAGCCAGCCAGGGCAATCTGCTTTCTTGTTTTTAATCTCTTCTCCCCGTTTCTTGCGTCTCTCTGTGGTTTTATTGTCCTGTTTTGTCCATTGTAGTGTTTGTCGTTCTTCTGGTTCTTTCTTTCTTCTGTAATTGTGTCGTATGTCTTCTTTGTTTTCTACTTTCCCTTGGGTAATTGTTCTACTGGGAGCAAGGGACTGATGACCTCACAGTTGGTCCCTTCACCCCCCCCCCCTTTTTAAACCAACCAACCAATCCCTTGGCGAGCTTCCAAGGCACCACCATTCGAGAGGCCAAGGCAACAGTAGCTAAGCAGCAGTAGACAAACAGTTTCCGCAAGCACGGGACTGACCCTGCACATGGTCCAGCAATTACATAAGGCGTTAATACAATCATCTACAGTCCTGCTAACTATTGCATTTGAGTTATGTGAGATACGCGCTAGCGAGTAGGATGAAGCTGTCGGAAATGCGGATTCTAATGCTTATGTCTGTTCACACTTCCCCAGCATTTGAATCACCCTCTCTCCTCTGTTAAGACCTCTCACACCTGTGTGTAGGTCTCTAATATTTTACTCGGCACTTTGCAGCTGCCAGCATCTGCCCCAGGAGCAGGAAGAGGCGTCGTGTCGCAGATCAAGATGACGCCTACAAGGATGGCACTAGTGGCGCAGCCTTACCGGGAAAAGGACCGCCCATCAATCACACCCGCTGCATCGCAGAGTGGCTGGTCGCACAGGCCCACCATCTGGGGGCCCACCTAGATGTAGAGCTACCGCCAGTCAACAACACCGTCTACCAGAGGCAGATGGCAAGGCTGATGGAGACCGTCCTCTCTCGGTGCGCCAGTTCGGCGACAGGGGTTCCCACGGAGAACCCTACAGGTTTGCTAGGGCAACGCAAAGGCAGTGGTGCAGACATTGTTCCTGATGAAGCACTTCCGAATAAATCTCAGCCAAATCTGGATACTGGTGATAGAGAGAATCCGAGTAAGAAAACATGTGTGCAGCATACAAAACCTTCTCGCATCGACCGAGCAACGCAGGCAGCAGACGCTGTTTTCAGAGTGAGGATCAGACGACCTGAGGTACATTCGGAAGCCGACTGCATTCGTCATCGGAAGAAGGGAGAGAAGGTGGAGGCTGCAGCCTCCCATGAAGCTCGTGTGGCGACAGCGGGCCCGAGTTCCAAGACTACAGGTTTGCTAGAACAAGAAACACAGACGAAACACACGTTATTCAGTAGAAAGAACAAACTGCCTGTAGGACATTCAGAAGCCGAGGTGTGTCCTGGCATGAGTATAGTCCATCACCAGGAGATGGGAAAGAAGGTGGAGCCTGCTGTCTCTCATGGGGGTTGTGTGCCGACAGCGGGTCTGAGTTCGAAGGCTACAGATTTGCTAGAACGACACAAATGTGATGCTACAGATGGCGGTGAACTGCGAGGAAATAAATCTCAGTTAAACGTGGATACCACAGACAGAGAGAATCCGTGTAAGACAGCTGATACGCAGCACTTGGAACCAATTGATAGTGACCGTGTGGCACGGGCAGCAGACGTCGGAAACAGAACAAAGAACAGACTGCCCGAAGCTTGTTTGGAAGGCGCAATGTCTCCCGTCATTAGCGCCATCCATTATTGCGAGAAAAAGAAAAAGATGGAGGCTGCTGTCTGTCAGAGAGGTTGCTTGCCGACAACGGGCCCAGGTTCGAAGGCAGCCCAGAAAGTCTTATCCATGGAAAAACCTATAGGTATGTCAGGGCCACACAAATGCAGCACTGCAGATGTCGCTTCAGATGAAGTGCGACGAAGTAAATCTCAGCTGAATGTGGATAGCGATGACAGAGCAGGCTCACACAAGGGAGGTTGCACACAGTACTTTAAACCAACAGATAATAACCCATTGACGAAGGTATGTGACAGCAAAGACGGAATAAATGAGAGACCGCGAGTAACTGATGTGGACTTGACGTCACCTCGTATCGCTAACTTATTGTATCATTGCCAGAAGGGAAAGATAGTGAAGACCGCTATCACTTCGGCGGCCAACCAGACAGGATTCCATATCGAGAACTTACCAAGTTTGCTCGGAGAATGCAAATGCGGCGCTTCAAATGAGCAGCGCCGAAGTGAAATTCGACGGAATGCTATTGATGATCGAGTGGATATGTGTAAGGAATCAGGTGCTGAGCATGTGAAACATAGTGGTGACGACCCCTCAGCGGAGGCAGCAGGCATCGATAACAGAAATGAGAAAAGAAAGCCAGAAGTCTTGGAGACACACCAACATTTCATTTCCTCAGAAGAGTGTGCAGCTGACGGGCGCAAGCGAAAGATAGTGCTCACTGGTCACGCTGCTGTGGAAATTCAGAAGTTTGACAACGAATTGTGTGCCGCAGTTGGTGCAGAGGTGTTACCTGGATCAACAGTCAATAAAGAATCCAACGAGGTGGAAGGTGGGCAGACTGCAGACAATGTTCCAACTGCAACAGATGGTGACCGTTCCAAAGCTGACTCCGCAGTGCCACAACAACCCGATTTTCACGCTCACAAATCGGTAGCAAAGTCTGATAACACTAAAAGAAAGCCAGTGGAAAGTGTACAGAGTGCTCACGATACATCAAAATTGGAGGCGAAGACAGATGCCGAAAAACACGCATTAAAATTACCTAAGGGCAGCGTTGATGAAGGCATAGAAAGTGCGGGCTTAAAAACCATGAATAATACAGGGCAATGTCCGTCTAACTCTGTGGGAGGTGTGTGTAAGCCCTGTCGTGTACTTCTGACACGGATAAAAGAGGTTAACAGGTCAAAGCAAGGTACGGCTGCCACAGAAGGAGTTACTGGCATGTTACCGGCAAATAACCGCCCTCTCACCACAATGCCTCGTTCAGCTGTCTCCAATAGAGGTGCTGCCAAAGTTGGTATCTCAAGTGGAAACTTCACAGAACCCAAGAAACTGTGGGGGACTAAAGGTTTCTCTAGCGACCAGGATAGTCCAGTGAGTCACGTTCCTGATGGAAGTGACAGACGCACAGGTTCTGCTTCCGCTATGCGTGAAGAAGCAAATACTCAGCCGGCAACGACCTGTTCAGAGGAGGCATCCAAAGGAATGACTGATACAGAGAGCATCGTGGAGGAATTGTTGGCTATTCTGGCCGAGACAGGTAAGAGTGATGAGGCAAAAGGCCCGATTTCCCGTCCGCGAAGCTGTTCTCCTGTGCGTAGGTCGCCGTGTGGGAATAACAGCCAAAGAGCTTCAATCGCCATAAAATCTCACACCCAAGTGACCTCACCAGGTGAACAGAGGCAGCCTGAAACAAAACTTCGAAATGAAATTAGAAAAGAATGCGGAGAAAGTGGTGAGCAACTGTCCACAGCAGACGCTGCTACTGCAGATTCAGCGAACGCTCGAAGGAGATCTAATCGTGCTGAGGAGCCAATCGTGCAGCAGAACACGACTACGGTGGAGGAGACTGATTCTCCCAGAGAGAAGCTGGTGGTGCGTTTCAGCAGAAGCCAGCCCACAGAGAGTAGTGAAGCTTCGGGACCGCCTCCGCAGTGGAGACTCGTGCCAATCTCCGCGAAGAGTTCTCCCGCGGCGAAGCAGTCCTGCTCGTCCGCCAAGCAGTGCCCGCCCCCGAACTCAGAGCATTCGCAGTCGGCGGGCAACGGCGCGCAGCCACGTCGCCAGTCAACTGGAGACTGTCGCGGCTCTTCACAGTCCGTACTGTCGCGTGAAAATTCTCCCTCCTAGCAAGACTCTGACAGCCACAGGCATACAGGATGACAGCAAGGTTCCGGAGAGCTGCTGGGACCGTGGGCTTCGTGTTGAGGTACAGTATTTTTTCGTTATATTTTGCCATTGATGACCCCCAGGTGCGAATTTCAGTTCAGTCTCATTTGCACTGTTCCTAATAAATCAAAAGCATTGTAGACTACTGGCCTTTAAAATTGCTACACCATGAAGATCACGTGCTACAGACGCGAAATTTAACCGAAAGGAAGAAGATGTTGTGATATGCAAACGATTAGCTTTTCAGAGCATTCACACAAGGTTGGCGCCGCTGGCGATACTTACAACGTGCTGACACGAGGAAAGTTTCCAACCGATTTCTCATACACAAACAGCAGTTGACCGGCGTTGCCTGGTTAAACGTTGTTGTGATGCCTCGTGTAAGGAGGAGAAATGCGTACCATCACGTTTCCGACTTTGATAAAGGTCGGATTGTAGCCTATCGCGATTGCGGTTTATCGTATCGCGACATTGCTGCTCGCGTTGGTCGAGATCCAATGACCGTTAGCAGAATATGGAATCGATGGGTTCAGGAGGGTAATACAGATCGCCGTGCTGGATCCCAACGGCCTCGTATCACTAGCAGTCGAGATGACAGGCATCTTATCCGCATGGCTGTAACGGATCGTGCAGCCACGTCTCGATCCTTGAGTCAACAGATGGGGACGTTTGCAAGACAACAACCATCTGCACGATCAGTTCGACGACGTTTACAGCAGCATGGACTATCAGCTCGGAGACCATGGCTGCGGTTACCCGTGACGCTGCATGACAGACAGGAGCGCCTGCGACGGTGTACTCAACGACGAACCTGGGTGCACGAATGGCAAAATGTCATTTTCTCCGATGAATCCAGGTTCTGTTTACAGCATCATGATGGTCGCATCCGTGTTTGGCTTCATCGCAGTGAACGCACATTGGAAACGTGTATTCGTCATCGCCATACTGGCGTATCACCCGGTGTGATGGTATGGGGTGCCATTGGTTACACGTCTCGGTCACCTCTTGTTCGCATTGACGGCACTTTGAACAGTGGACGTTACATATCGGATGTGTTACGACCCGTAGCTCTACCCTTCATTCGATCCCTGCGAAATCCTACATTATCAGTAGGATAAAGCACGACCGTATGTTGCAAGTCCTGTACAGGCCTTTCTGGATACAGACTGCTACCCTGGCCAGCACATTCTCCAGATGTCTCACCAATTGAAAACGTCTTGTCAATGGTGACCGAGCAACTGGCTCGTCACAATACGCCAGTCACAACTCTTGATGAACTGTGGTATCGTGTTGAAGCTTCATGGGCAGCTGTATCTGTACACATCATCCAAGCTCTGTTTGACTCAATGCACAGGCGTATCAAGGCCGTTATTACGGCCAGAGGTGGTTGTTCTGGGTACTGATTTCTCAGGATCTATGAACCCAAATTGCGTGAAAATGTAATCAAATGGCTCTAAGCACTATGGGACTTAACTGCTGAGGTCATCAGTCCCCTAGAACTTAGAACTACGTAAACCTAACTAACCTAAGGACATCACACACATCCATGCCCGAGGCAGGATTCGAACCTGCGACCGTAGCGGTCTCGCGGTTCCGGACTGAAGCGCCGAGAACCGCTCGGTCACTCTGGCCGGCAAAATGTAATCACATGTCAGTTCTAGTATAATATCATGTCCGTTATAATTATCCGGGCTGTTATGCCGTGGTCGGTTGACGAATTCTGTGTCGATTCTCAACGTTTCGTCTCCGACTGCGGGAGACATCTTAAATATTTGTCCAATGAATACCCTTTACATCTGCATTTCTTCTTGGTGTAGCAATTTTAATGGCTAGTAGTGTATATTAACCACTACTGTAAACAAATTATCGTATTAAAACATTTAATATTTACATTTTACTATCGTCTCTTCTCTTCACGTGTATCTATTTTTCTTTTCTCCGGACCACTTCGTACCTGCTCTGTTGCTGTTTCTGCTACGGAATCCTAAATTTAACACTTTCAGTTTGAAAAAAAGTATTTTTCTGCTGCTTTCTCTACTTTTTTGTTGTGTATTTCTAAATCTGTATTTGATTTTTATGGTGCAGTAGTTGTTAACTGCTTTTCTCAGATATCTGTGCCATTCACTTTGTATAAGTAGCTAAAAATAGTCTTCCGGCGTCCGGTATCATGATGAGTAAAATTCTTCTCGGTGTTGTACTGCGTCACTGTGTAAAAGACTTCAGTTTTATTAACTGTAAAACAAACGTTTTGACCGTATTACAACGGCCTTACTCAAACAGTAGTAGACGGACTGTCAGTGTATTCCCGCGCACACCAGGAAGAAAATGTGCCCGCGAGAAACTATGCGCTGATTTGCAGAATGTCGTCACTGACTGACAAGTCGGCCAGCCCACGAATAGCGTCTTTCGTATCTTCTCCATTTCGTTATAACTAGCCTAGTATATTCTAGGACCAATAAAGTTTCACAAATTTGACGTACTTAACACTGCTCGTCTGCAACAATAGAAATACCTTTCCTCCACCAAAACCTGTCTTCCCCTTAGAAAGGGACTTGTAATAAGGTCGAAACGTTAGTTTTACAATTTATAGCTGCAGTACTTGACACAATGACACGGTACGACACCCAGAACAATTTTAGTCAACTTAGTAAGTCTTCTTTGTATTATTGTTTCGTGTTATTTTCATCTATATTTTAATATATTTCATTATTGCCTTTTTATTTACAAGTTTTCTTGCGTTTTTAATTGACCTAACATTGTCCTCGTGTCTCTGCTCCCTAACAGTTAGATTGTCAAATACACTATTGGCCATTAAAATTGCTACACCAAGAAGAAAAGCAGATGATAAACAGATATTCATTGGACAAATACATTATACTAGAACTGACATGTGATTACATTTTCACTCAGTTTGGGTGCATAGATCCTGAGAAATCAGTACCCAGAACCTCTGGCCGTAATAACGGCCTTGATACGCCTGGGCATTGAGTCAAACAGAGCTTGGATGGCGTGTACAGGTACAGCTGCCCATGCAGCTTCAACACGATACCACAGTTCATCAAGATTAGTGACTGGCGCATTGTGACGAGCCAGTTGCTCGGCCACCATTGACTAGACGTTTTCAATTGGTGAGAGATCTGGAGAATGTGCTGGCCAGGGCAGCAGTCTAACATTTTCTGTATCCAGAAAGGTCCGTACAGGACGTTCAACATGCGGTCGTGCATTATCCTGCTGAAATGTAGGGTTTCGCAGGGATCGAATGAAGGGTAGAGCCACGGGTCGTAACACATCTGAAATGTAACGTCCACTGTTCAAAATGCCGTCAATGCGAACAAGATGTGACCGAGACGTAACCTAGGCGCCCCATGCCATCACGCCGGGTGATACGCCAGTACGGCGATGACGAATACACGCTTCCAATGTGTGTTCACTGCGATGTCGCCAAACACGGATGCGACTATCATGATGCTGTAAACAGAACCTGGTTTCATCCGAAAAAAATGACGTTTTGCCATTCGTGCACCCAGGTTCGTCGTGGAGTACACCATCGCAGGCGCTCCTCTCTGTGATACAGCGTCAAGGGTATCCGCAGCCACGGTCTCCGAGCTGATAGTCCGTGCTGCTGCAAACGTCGTCGAACTGTTCGTGCAGATGTTTGTTGTCTTGCAAACGTCCCCATCTGTTGAGTCAGGGATCGAAACGTGGCTGCACGATCCGTTATAGCCGTGCGGATAAGATGCCTGTCATGTTGACTGCTAGTGATACGAGGCCGTTGGGATCCAGCACGGCGTTCCGTATTATCCTGCTGAACCCACCGATTCCATATTCTGCTAACAGGCATTGGATCTCGACCAACGCGAGCAGCATCAAAGTCGGAAATATGATGGTACACATTTCTCCTCCTTACACGAGGCATCACAACAACGTTTCACCAGGCAACGCTGGTCAACTGCGGTTTGTGCATGAAAAATCGGTTGGATACTTTCTTCATGTCAGCACGTTGTAGGTATCGCCACCGGCGCCAACTTGTGTGAATGCTCTGAAAAGCTAATCATTTGCACATTACAGCATCTTCTTCCTATCGGCTAAATTTCGCGTCTCTAGTAGGTGATCTTCGTGGTGTAGCAATTTTAATGGTCAGTAGTGTAATAATCAGGGCTAAACGTCCACTTGCGCATGCACTATTTTTGTACTGTATTTTATTTACACTGTGTGACAAAAGTGAAGCACACGGAAGGGGAGGAGAAAACGAAGTGAAACTTCACGGGTTTGGGGGTTTATGTGATGTTATTTCAGCGATTACAGAATTCAAGTTACAAAGATATTGGCGGTATGAACCCACATATGAGCATGGCGTTTCTTATCTTTTGGCCGAAATGCAAACACTGATTTCGTTTGGAAGGGTGTCAAAAAGCCGTTGTGTCGTCTCCTGGCTCAAGCTCGTCCATAACTGTTATAACCAGTCCGCCACATCTAGCATACTGGCAGTGGGATGGAAATGAAGTCCGAGCTGGTCACTCATATGCTCTATCATGCATAAATCTTGGGATTTTGCTGACCACAGGATTACTTCAGCATCACGCAGACATTTTATAGTGATACGGGGCACCATGTCACTGTGCTGAGAGGTAACACGTGAGGACGCTGGATGTCCGTGACGTACAGTCGTGTCGTCAGAGCTCCCTCAGCCGCTGCCAGACGTGAACTGGAATCATACTCGAAAATACGCTACACCTTGACGCTGGCAGTATCGCCGCTATGCATCTCCAAAACATTGAAAGAATGGGACTTCTCTCCAGATCGCCAGCCATATTGGCTAGCGATGGCCCTGCCGAGTAGTGCAGAACACTGGACACAATGCAATGTCATACGTCTGCAGTTCATGATGCTTGCTTGTGGAACCACTCCAAAAACACCCGTTTCTGTTGCATTGTTAGTGGTAGTCTACGCATGTGGCAGAAATTCCCTAGTACAGCTGCTGCATCTGTGAGATGACATAGAATGTTTCGAGGAGTCCATTACTTGTGGGATAACAGGCGCGGATATAAAGAGGTTAAGAAGTGCTTGGTGTATAGCATGGCGATTCTCCTTTGTGGTGTCAGGCTTGGTCTACCGGAAGCTTGACAGTGAGTATGCCTTCCCTCGCGTTCCCATTGTAACGCACCTCTTTCTCCGGGGGACAAATATTAATTATTATCAGTTGTAATAGATTAAGCTACAAATTATCATTTTAAACCTGTGTGGTCTCCCTGGTGTGCCTAGTCGACCACAAGCCCCCATCACTCTGTTCATTCTAACAACAGAGTACATACAGGGTTGAAGACATGGAGAAAGAAAGGTATCATCACAATTTGAATCTAGAGTAATATAACATTCTTACCTTTACTGGTCGTTGTTGCACGCTCGTGGTCCAGTGATGAATCTCGCCATCCGCTGTTTGTTAAATCAATTTGAGGTCCAGGGTGTGTCTTCTGTTGCGTAAGAACTGACACATATTTAAACTTCCAACTTTTATTTTATAAATGCTGACCGTGACGATAGTCAATCATTTTCAATGTAACAGATTTTCCAGTACATCATTTCGTTCCCTCTATCCTTGACCTTCTCAAAGCAAGCGTATTACAAGACGTCTCAGCACCAACTGCCCATTGTCTCTACACCCGCCAACCACCGGCTCCTATTCACAGAGCTTACAAACTGTGCAGTACCGCCAACCTTGCTTGTATATCGATATTTTACACATCGCACGTATACATATATGAAAAACATAATATGAAAAATGAAAAGTGTTTATAATATAGTTCTGTGGCAATATACCTCATGATTTTCCTCATATTAACAGTTTTGTAACAAAATAGTAATATGTTTATGTTTACGTAGTTAAAGTTCACTTGCTCCTTCAAGTTGATTGACGGCACCGCACCTCGCCAGCCGGTGGTATCGGTAGTTTCAGTAGTCCGTTACATTACACCATGCAGTCCAATATCGAGCCATTGTCACATCCAAATGCCCATAAAATCTGGTTATTGACAGATTAGACCAGCCGATCAACTGGAGACAAAATAATGAGGCACCTTTCAAACTCTGTCAGGTGCTCATAGCGCCGTCTCATACTGTACGCTTCCCCGTGTCCTTCACAGTGATAACATCTGATGCAGGTCACGTCCGTTAGATACCACGCCAGGCCGGGTAACAACACGAAACACAAACAACGCTAATGTGTTCTGCAGGCCGTTCTACCTGTCGCAGAATTTCCACTCAAATCATGTTCATAGTCTCCGATAAGAAATTACAGTGAAATTCGGCCATGTATTCTGGGCCCTTCACTTTTTTGTCAGGCAGTATGTTTATTTTCTGTAGGTAGTACAACATAGTTCTTAAATGACTCAGAAAATACATCTTAAATCCGAGAAAAACTGTGATATTAATTCTTTTTATTATTTTCATCTGCACACATCAAAAAAGTTTTGCATCACCTCGGTTCTGAGAGTTCCGTAACCTGTACAGAAAACTGGAATAGAGATCAACGTAAACATCATTTCCGCCCATTTTATTGCTCATGAAAACTGCACATTGCATGTTGTTCGACCATACAGCCAGGTGGTTCAGATTGCTGTACACAGCGGTACTTCTAATACCCAGTAGCACGTCCACTTGCATTGATGCATGCCTGTATTGGCGTGGCGTACTATCTACAAGTTCATCGACGCACTGTCGGTTCAGATTGTCCCACTCCTCAACGGCGATTCGGCGTAGATCCCTCAGAGTGGTCAGTGGATCACGTCGTCCATAAACAGCCCTTTTCAATCTATCCCAGGCATGTTCGATAGGGTTCATGTCTTGAGAACATGCTGGCCACTCTAGTCGAGCGATGTAATTATCCTGAGGGAAGTCATTCACAAGATGTGCACGATGGGGCCGCGAATTGTCGTCCATGAAGACGAATGCCTCGCCAATATGCTGCCGATATGGTTGCACTATTGGTCGGAGGATGGCATTCACGTATCGTACAGCCGTTACGGCGCCTTCCCTGAGCGCCAGCGGCGTACGTCGGCACCACATGATGCCACCCCAAAACAGCAGGGAACCTCCACCTTGCTGCACTCGCTGGACAGTGTGTCTAAGGCGTTGAGCCTGAGCGGGTTGCCTCCAAACACGTCTCCGACGATTGCTTGGTTGAAGACATATGCGACTCTCATCGGCGAAGAGAACGTGATGTCAATCCTGGACGGTCCATTGGGGCATATTGTTGGGCCCATCTGTACCGCGCTGCGTGGTGTCGTGGTTGCAAAGATGGAAGTCGGGAGTGAAGTTGCGCATTATGCAGCCTATTGCGCACAGTTTGAGTCGTAACACGACGTCCTCTGGCTACACGAAAGACATTATTCAACATGGTGACGTTGCTGTCAGGGTTCCTCTGAGCCATAATCCGTAGGTAGCGGTCATCCGCTGCAGTATTATGCCTTGTGCGGCCTGAGCGAGGCATGTCATCGTCAATTACTGTCTCTCTGTATCTTCTCCATGTCCGAACAACAATGCTTTGGTTCACTCCGAGACGCCTGGACACGTCCCTTGTTGATGAGAGCCTTTACTGGCACAACGTAATAAGGTGGACGCGTTCGAACCGCGGTATTGACCGTCTAGGCATGGTTGAACTACGGACAACACGAGCTGTGTACCTCCTTCCTGGTGGGATGACTGGAACCGATCGGCTGTCGGACCCCCTCCCCTGGGAACTGGGGTAATGCAAAACATTTCTTTTTTATGTGTGTACTTTCGGTCTTAATTCATCATCAATACAACAAATGTTATTAACATAACTTTTGGGCTACAGTTCCTTGTACCATATTCCGTTTTTGTTGTTACTAAGTCAGCTATGTAAAATGGCAGTGACAACGAAAATACGTCGTACTAGCCTTTGTAAAATTTTGCACTTATGTTCTAAAAGGTTGTTATCTATATGCCCACGGGGATCAGTGTGATCGTAGCTTGTTTAAAGTTAGTTCAGAACATTTAGCTGTCAACTCGTAATAGCTGAATGCCACCAGGATGGATCACCGGGATTTTTTAAGTTACATTTTTGACGAGATACCCCGAGAGCAGTGCGTTGTCGTATTGATCAGAACCGATAAAATTGCCGTGAACATTGAGTTCTCTTAGTAGAGGTAACAGATTTTAGTTTTAATTTGAATAATGTCCAATTTGGATTCCGTAGTTTTCCTTTAGGCCACTAGATGCTAGAGTATTATCTTTGCTTTGGCGATTACGCAACGTAATGGTTCGGACAAAGAAAAAGATCTTCTTATTCACTTCCTAAAACGGTTGAAAAAACCTTTTAATTTGTATTATAAAGCCGGCCCGGTGGCCAAGCGGTTAAAAGCGCTACAGTCTGGAACCGCGTGACCGCTACGGTCGCAGGTTCGAATCCTGCCTCGGGCATGGATGTGTGTGATATCCTTAGGTTAGTTAGGTTTAAGTAGTTCTAAGTTCTAGGGGACTGATGACCTTAGAAGTTAAGTCCCATAGTGCTCAGAGCCATTTGAACCATTTTTTATTTGTATTGTAAAATGGATTCGCGTCTGACTGCTATGAATTACTAATTTCACTTGACCATACTTTTAATTTAAATCTTTTTAAATGCACATACAAAATTAACGGACCACTGCGTACGTATTCTTCAAATTTAATGTACTGATTGGCGTAGTGTTGAGTCATAGAAAAATTCTTAACATCACGCTAATGCTCAATTCATTCCAACCTATGCTTCCGTTTCAGAAAGAATAAAACAAAAATCTAAGCAAATACTACACGGTTCCGCTATTTCTGCATCTATCACAAGAAAGAACAGATTGTTTTACCTCTCCAGGCTTTGTCTTCTAACTTACATTCAGCTCTCCCATTATTACTTCGCGAAGTCGGATTCAGACACCACTGTCAAAGCCCCGAAGAACGTCCACACACATTACTTCAGTCTCACAAACAAGCCTAGGATCTAGAATCCCACGATGCTCGAAATAACGGCTTAGGATTAATTCTCGTGAATAATCTATCATAGTCTCTAAATGGGACAAAAGAACAGTACTTTGATTCTTTGCATTGGTTGTTAAAATGACTTTTAGTGTTAGCGCCCAGAAATTTTGTTCTCTCGTCGAGCGATGGAGTCCACGTCCTGCAGCATAATACGCTATGTGGTCAAAAGTATGCGGACACCAGACTGAAAATGACTTACAAGTTTGTGGCGCTCTCCATCGGTAATGCTGGAATTCAGTATGGCGTTGGCCCACCCTTAGCCTTGATGACAGCTTGGAACTCTCGCAGGCATACGTTCAGTACGGTGCTGGAGGGTTTCTTGTGGAATGGCAGCCTATTTTTCATGGAGTGCTGCACTGACGAGACGTATCGATGTCGGTCGGTGAGGCCTGGCACGAAGTCGGGGTTCCAAAACATCTCAAAGGTGTTCTATAGGATTCAGGTCAGGACTCTGTGCAGGCCAGTCCATTACAGGGATGTTATTGTCGTGTAAGCACTCCGCCACAGGCTGTGCATTATGAACAGGTGCTTGATCGTGTTGAAAGATGCAATCGCCATCACCGAATTGCTCTTCAGCATTGGGAAGTAGGAATGTGCTTAAAACTTCAATGGAGGCCTGTGCTGTGATAGTGCTACGCAAAACAACAAGGGGTGCAAGCCCCCTCCATGAAAAACACAACCACACCGTATGACCACTGCCTTCGTGTTTTACTGTTGACACTACACACGCTGGCAGATGACGCTCACCTGGCATTCACCATACTCACACCCTGCCATCGGGTGGCCACTTTGTGTATCGTGATGCGTCACTCGACAAAACGTTTTTTCACTGTTCAATCGCCTAACGTTTACGCTCCTTACACCAAGCGAGGCGTCGTTTGGCTTTTTTCGTCGCGATGTATGGCTTATGAGCAGCCGCTCGACCATGAAAGCCAAGTTTTCTCACTTCCCGCCTAACTGTCACAGTACGTGCAGTGGATTCTGATGCAGTTTAGAATTCCTGTTTGATGGTCTGGACAGATGTCTGCCTGCTTCACATTACGACCCTCTTCAACTGTCGGCGGTCTCTGTCAGTCAACAGACGCGGTCGGCCTGTAAACGTTTGTGCTGTACGTATCCCTTCACATTTCCACTTCACTATCACATCGGAAACAGTGTTTAGGAGAGTGTAAATCTCGCATACAGACGTACGACACAAATGACACCCAATCACCTGACCACTTTCGAAGTCCGTGAGTTCCACGGAGCGCCCCATTCGGCTCTCTCACGATGTCTAATGACTACTGAGGTTGCTGATACGGATTACCTGCCAGTAGGTGGCAGATCAATGCTCCCAATATGAAAAACGTTTGTTTTTTTTGGGGGGGGGGGGGGGGGTCCGGATACTTTTGATTACATAGTGTATGTGGTCCATATTATTTTTATTCCTCTTCGATGCCTCTGCCATCACCTCAACACTCTTACGCGGCGTAATACACATGCAACATAACGTTTATAATGACAATGCTTTCGTAGCCAAGATAGCTAACGAAGGCTTTTGCAATGGCACTCTTCAGACATATGCTCGTTAAAATCCGGGTGGTAGATATACTTTCCACTGCCAGTATTTCTTAGCAAAGGGAGGAGAGGTGGTGTAAGGTTCTCTTTTATCAGTGTTTGGCCAGTGTCCTCCCTCAGGTGTCCCTTTGAACACAAAGTTAACCATTCATGAATGCCTTAGCGAACGTAAGATTAATATATAAATTCTTCTATTTATTCTTGTATTTGGTAGTGACTTGTTTTATGAGGTGAGGAAATCGTTTAACATTGTTATTGCAGTCTGTTTGTTACGTGCGAATTCATATTTTGCATCTAACTGACCTTTCTCAGTGTGTACCTATTTGGAAAACCATCTTAAAACACTCCTTCTGAATTATATTTGAATCAATAACGGAGTCTTACAATTCTATTAACGGTACTTTTCTACTCAGTACCTCATGAACAGGCCACAAGCTATCGAAAACTCGAAAAACACATTTTTACAAAATGTAAATCAGTTGTGGCCGTTCAGCAGTCTTCCAACAAAGGACCCTTATTCTGCTTGTACCGGTAACAGTACACTAATATTCGAGTGTTCATTTCAATATAGCAAAATTATTACATAAAAAGCTACTCCATGTAAACCGATAAACGCTCAGCCATCGGCTTCTTCCCTGCTTTCTACATGGTGACCTCACATACGCGCGGAGGACGTTGCTACAGTGTTTTCGAAACCTATACTCCGCAAGTCACTTTACGGTGTGTGGCGTAAAACTGTATATACAAGAACGTTATTGACCTTCATTGGAGGACAATACACACAAATCCCTTAACTACACATTTTGACGTTATGCTATCACCTGTAACTAAAATAAGCAGTCGCTGCAACGGCGTTCATCCTCTCGCCGGAACATTTTGAATGCTGGTATGCAAATCGTGCAATGTCAGGGCAGTATTTTTTACACCCTACCACGGGAGTAGCAACCAAAGCTGCGAGAACAGTTATTATTTTTACTTTATTGAAATGATAGTACCGCCCATTAAAGCTGCAACGCCGTGAGTGCGGCGTACAACAAACGTCAAATTGGCATGAAGTGTACAACGTGTTTAGATATGCAAATGATTCACATTTTCAGCGGAACTGTACAACATAGCTAAAAGTAACGCCACCTAGTCTGTACACGAAGAGATTATGCAGCGAGTTTCTCATGCGCAATTCGTATTTGAATGCGAGAAGATCGTGTTATGCCTCGTGAGAGAAGGGACGATATAACAACAGAAGTCGTGTCCCATCTAGACGTAGTTGATCACTGCATGATGTTACTGCTCATGTTGATCAGGGTCATACTACTGTCATACGAATATGGAATTGATGTCTTCAGGACGACCATACTCGATGCTATACAGGATTTCAACGACCCCCGCAACTAGCGCCTAAGAGGTTAGAGACAGCATAGGGCAAAAATATGGAAACACCACAAACTCAACACATTACCGTGCCAAATACTGTGTTGGGAAACAGTTGGCATTCAAAATGGCTTCCAATTGTCTCGGAATGGAGACGTACGGGTCTTGTACAGTTTTCATGGGAATTGGTATGTCCGCTAAACGCGCTGGGCAGAAGAGGTAATTAGGATTGTGGAAAGGGCCAAATAAGGTTGGGGTAAGTTTCACCTTGTAATTGTAATTTAATAACACTTTTACAACCAAAGCGGCACGTAGCCGGACCTTTACCGAATGCAGCTCTTTCACGGCTGAAGACCTTCAAACAAGAAATCTTAACAACTCAACAAGATAAAAATCCAATTAAGACAGCAATAAAATAATTTAAATAAATATCACAGCAAAGTAGATAGAACAGACATATGCAAGGTGCAGTACCAAAGACTGAATGCCACAATTAAGTTTCAAAATTTTAAAATATATTACCATAATCTTTTAAAAGCAGAAGGCCGCAATGTTTAAGCTTGAAAGATAAATTAAAGAATTAATTTTGCAAAATTCTTAAGAAAAAATAACCATAAGCCTTAAATTTTAAGCAGCTAAAAACAGATAATTAAACACCGGTGGCACTGTAGAAGCCTCCAGGGAGGTCGGTCTGCCCTCATTCACTTAGGAGAGACAGGTGGTGAGCCTAACTACAATTGATCCGTCGGAACCCAACCAGGGGACAACCACGGACCGACCGACACAACGACTTGCTTCCCATCAATCAGTACATGAGAACTCAGACAGTAAAGATTACAAACGTGATAATCCACAATGGAGTATGTATTAGCTGTCAAAATTACACACCATGTTGGACAGCGACAACAGGTGAGGAAAGGACGCTGCCTGCAATTACGTTAGTGGCCAGGGCAGGTAACCGGAACACTAACGGCCACTAGGCACAAAAATTCCGCTGGTACACTTGAATTTGAAACACGGTAATATAGTTAACTTCACCCAAAAGAACGCTGCCTGAATTTACGTCAGTGCCCAGGGTAGGTAACCAGAACACTAACGGCCACAGGGCAGAAAATTTCATTGGTGCACTCGAATTAACCAAAATAGTTAATTGCAGCCCGCATCTCGTGGTCGTGCGGTAGCGTTCTCGCTTCCCACGCCCGGGTTCCCGGGTTCGATTCCCGGCGGGGTCAGGGATTTTCTCTGCCTCGTGATGGCTGGGTGTTGTGTGCTGTCCTTAGGTTAGTTAGGTTTAAGTAGTTCTAAGTTCTAGGGGACTGATGACCATAGATGTTAAGTCCCATAGTGCTGAGAGCCATTTGAACCATTTGAACCAGTTAATTGCACCGCATGGCGGCTAAATTTCAGCAGTAGAAATACTCAGTGTTGCTCACAGGAAAACCTCCCCAACAGCAAACCACCGAAACGAACCACCGCAACATGAAATGACGTGGCTTGGGTAGTTGAAACCACTACTCAACTTTGACGTCCTGGGTCGGTGAACCACGGAGCTCATACCGATCGGGCAGCTCCACACACGCTCCGACACTGCGCAGGGGCTGCCAACGGACCCAGCCAACTGCACCGCGCGGAGGTAACTTCCCTCGTCCGCAACAACCGACCGACCGCCTCCAGACCCCCTATATGCACCAACCGAAAGAAACACGGCGCAAATGTCGATACACCTTACTGCTGCCACACGTAGGAGGAAGAAGAACCACGACGTAACCGCAACAAGGGCGGGGGAAAGCAAACGCAGATAGACAGCCAAGTTCATGAAAATGCATAGTTGGGGGTGAGCACGGCTCAGGAATCGTACACCATTATTCCTCCAAAATAACGACAAGTGGAGATCGATAGTAATAATGCGCCCTTCTCTCCAAGGTAGACCACAAATGCGAAATAATATTGAGATCTGGTGAATGTGGTTGCTACTGGAGATGCGACAGTTCTTCCTCGTTTTTGCAAAACCAGTAGTGAACGATGCGAGCTGTATGTGCCAAAGTGGTCCAGAGCAACCGTGGGGGTCTATGAAATACCACGGTATGGTTGCCCAAATCATCACCGAACCCCCTGTCATTTTTTCACTCTTGGGGCGTAAACTCAGCCAGAAGTTGGGAAACAGTGTAAAATAAGACTCATCCAACCAAATGATTTTCTTCCATTGCTTCATTTTATGGCTTGGCCACTACGTTTTCTCTTGTTACGGGCATTTGCATCACTGAGGAGTGGTTTTTGGGATTCCAGCTCACCCTGAAATTCTCTGCTTCGGGAGTTGTTTAGGCGCTGACAGGTTTCGCGAGTGCAACGACTTCTGCATCTGTCGTCCTCTTATTTTCCGTCACAGTCCTCTTCAATGACCGTCCGTCACGACCCGCGACACATACTTCCGTTCTCATTGTGACTTTGCGAAATATGTTTTTCCGGTTTCCGTTTATGCGGTACCAATATTATACAAGTATATGGTGCCTATTGGAACACCAAACGCATGACTCACTTGTTTATGGAGTTTCCTACCATACAAGCACCAACAATTGGCCCACGTTCGAATTCACTTAGCTGCGACATAATGCACTCACAACTGCGTAAAATACTGTTCTCACCACGACTGACACATACAACGTATTGAGGACATTACATAGGTGCAGTTTGTGGTCAAATACAACAGTGCGACTTAAAGGTTTGGCTAGTATATGCATTTATGTTCAAGCGTACATTTCTCACAGTACTCTCATAGCTTCGTCCAACACCTGTGTATTGTTCGCTCAGCCGTGCAGGATCGTATAGCCACGCCAAGATCCTTTACCCGTTTACTGACCTCAAGTAGTTGAAATCGCAAGAATTTTGTTTTCAAATTGGCCTCGTTTGCCACGTGCTTAAGCGCCATTGAGGTGAGAACTGAGACTTGGGAGTCTTTAATAATATATATATACTAACAGTTTTAATGGAACAGCCGGCCGGAGTGGCCGTGCGGTTATAGGCGCTACAGTCTGGAACCGCGTGACCGCTACGGTCGCAGGTTCGAATCCTGCCTCGGGCATGAATGTGTGTGATGTCCTTAGGTTAGTTAGGTTTAAGTAGTTCTAAGTTCTAGGGGACTTATGACCACAGTAGTTAAGTCCCATAGTGCTCAGAGCCATTTGAACCATTTTTTAATGGAACTAGACGACTAATAAAAAAAGAATAGTTATCTGAATGATATGCTTTTTCTTACGCCTTCATTTCCTTTACTACAAATGCTAGTCGGTGGTTTATGTCTGTTTGAATGCACGGATGAACATAGAACTAGCTTCATTAACTGATGAATGAGTCCTGATGAAGCTCTGAAATGAGGGCAGAATTAATTCTTTTACCTTCATTTCATTATTGTATTTAGGCATTGCAGTTTAAGTGTGTCTGAAAACTCAAGTACTGAGTCAACAATCCAGTACCTGATATTCTTCAATGTAATAAAACAGCAATACTAGGAGTTGTAGCGTAGATTCGTACTGCTTTCTCTAGACGATCCAGATGCCTGATAACTGAATAGTGAACACAAAACAAGCCCTGGGACATGGGTTGGCATCAGCGATATAGTGTGTGTGTGTGTGTGTGGTTTTTTTTTTCACGATTCGCGATAATCGCTTTTAGGTACCCAGCTGTTCGTCGATACCATACTAGCCGTGTGTTTCGGATCACAAAACATTGCGTGTCGTTTGTACATGGAATGCGATTCCTTGCTATGTATACACACAATTCCCGCGCGTTAAGTATGAGTGCATACATTTTTAGTGTATGTAAGACAAGTCGCAACACTAGAATTTCAGCATACAGTATAACAAATTTCCATTTTTTCAATTTCTAACTTGCGATATTAATTGTTTTTAAAAAATAGCTGAATAACCGGATACTTTCCATTACCGCCCAACACCAAAAGGACAAGTGTTAAAATGATATTTTTGGAAGTGTCCAATACCTGATAAGCCTGCTTCCCGGGAAGCGTATCGTCGTTGGTGGATTGTTTAGTGTATTTCTTACTCTTTCTGTTGCTTCACTTATATCATCATCTTTTCCTTTATATTGTATTATTTTTGAATTTGATTTTTTATTTACGTTTCAGGAATGGCGGTAAAGTAAGAATCCTCATCGCTGTCATACGTGTGAACTGTATGTATAATTTTTTTTCCGTTATCCTGAAGCTGACATCTGTTCATCCTGTTTCTTGTTCTTTTGAAATAAGCCTTGGAGAGTCATTAAAGTGTAATGGAACTTGCCCACTTAAGAGTCTGGATACCTACCAGGCGCGTATGAAGCCTTTTGCTAGCGCATAACACAAAGTACCTTCTTTCCTGACAGCTTTGCAACGTTGGCTTCGACTAATCAGCTCCAAGATTTTTAACAAGTATTGAAGAGCTCAAAAGTATTTCATGTCTGACATAAGTTATATTGCTATTAATCGCCTTCCTTTGTACTACGCACCAACAATGGGGCTCTAAATTGCCAATATATTTACTTCCAAATACTACAGAACATTGTCCATTGAGTCGCGGTTTGTGTTGCCTCTAGCGGCTACTTAAGGGCCAAGACTCACGGGATATGGCATTTCTGCATTTCCAGCAAAACAATTTCTAGATTTTCAATTTAGAGCTGAGTTAAGGTTGTCATTTTGCGTAACACTCCCACAGATCGACACATCTGAAGAAGACAGTTGTGAAAGCTGTGGAAATATCATGTAAACTGATAATATGTATTACACTGCAAACTCGAAAACCTGGAGATTACGTAATCACCAATCACTACACTGATATATCGTACACGAAGACGGCTTGTACAGCGCATGAGAAGTGGCGTTTGATTTCGATCCCAAGTGTGTAGTTGACATCAATCGTTTGAGATAGGCTTGTGGCGCTAGAAGGGGAAATTTTGTTGAGGCAAGAAAACAAGTATAACAAAAAACAGGTCCCCAGACTATAATAGCAAAACATGCCTTTTTATGTGCTGTGACTTCATAGTCAATCTGTCTCCTCTAGTCGATGTACACATTGAGTACTTCCGTTATTGGGGTAATAATTAAAACCCGTAATTACATTTTTATAGAATAATTAGAGAGATAGACAAGAATTTATCTATGCTTTATGTAAGAGGTCTTGTATTACTTTGCATGAAAAACAAGACACTTATCCACAAATCCAGGATTTATTGCTAGGAAAGTTTGATACCTGATGATGCTCTTATTATCTTTCCAGACGGTGTGAACCAAAAGTGAATAGTGTATTGATTTGCAGATCATGTTACTATGATTAAAATGACGACAGATTTTTACATTGTCTGCATGTCATGGAAAGAAATGAGACAGACTGTTCATCAGTATGCTGTTTTTTTTTTTAATTAAATACTTAACGTTTAAAACCAGTAAGAGACTGATCTTAAATAAATTAGGTAAATATGTAGAGTGAAATTATTGAAAAATATGGTACAAATCGAGACCTGCTTTATTGTTCATTTACAAACGTGTCTGACTAATTATATACACGAATCAGGATTACCTCTTTCAGGTTTTTAATGGCAGAGTTTGACTATTCATTCTGGTAATGTGTTCACACCATTCTATTACGTATTCATTAGTTACATTCCGTAATGTGTAACATAAACACTATCCTAACATCTACGTTCCTAAGACTATGTAATCTGCGGTACAACGAGAAAACACGTTTTCCACTGCCCGAACTGAGGTTTCTGCTTGTAACCCTTAACCTGCAATAATGTAGGAACAATACAAACCTTGCAAAATGTAAACTATATTCCATTTGCCGTTTTATTTTGCAAGCATCTATTTATGTCTTACAAGTTTCTTTATGTCAGTATCACATTAATATGTAATTTTCGACGTAAATAATTAAAATGTTTTATATGTTGTACTACTTAACAATAGGTTGTGTTCCTGTGGGATTCTTTCCCTTAAATTCTGTAGTTACTATAAAATTGAACAGCGCTTAGTTACTATAAAATTGAACAGCGCTTAGAATATATGTCACATAATGTGCGATGCTATTGAGTTTTGTGGCAAGTAGACCAAAACAATATCATCTGTAGAGCTCTGATGTCAATATGGAAAATCATGTTTTTATAATGTCATTTCTGTAATGGACAAGAACTCAAATGTTGTTTCAGTTAGTTATGAAATTTCATTTCTTGCCTGGAAAAATGACTCTGCACTAGCTTTTTTTGTAACTGTAAGTGACTGTGTTTCATTAAATAAATTTAGAAAAGTTCATGTAATTTCATTATCACTTCTAATAACCTTGATTCTGCATTGAATACATGCTCTGGTCACTCTAGCTTTTTAATGGTTGTTGCACAGAATGCAGGCTGGTTTGTAATTCGCGATATCCATATGAACTTTAGCTACTTCAATCAACAAAGGGAAGTTTGATGACTTGTTGGCAACTGATATTCCAGTTCTGATCTGGAAAAGACTTTCACGTAACAAACTGCTACTGGTGAAGAAATTTTCTTTTTTCCTTTCAGTATAACTCTCCTTTTGCGTACGTCTTCCAACAGTATAGGTTATTAATTAACTTAGTATTTCGAAACTCACCATTTGTTGTGCAAATCTGTTACAAAAGCGGGAGAGTGGTTCTCTTTTCATCCCCTCTGTTCAGCATCCGCCACGAGAATAAGAATTTATCTTTGTCTGCATTTTACATTTATTTTCAGACAGCTGATAACGTGACGAAAGCAGAGACAAAATTATTCTAATGAGACTATAAACGATGTTATAGGACACCAGACAAAAAAAGAAAACCACCAAACTAAACGTAGAGTTAAGTCACAGCCGAGACAGCCGAGGATTGTATGATATGTTATAAGATGACAAGACGCAGTTTGTGCCTCAGTAAGTCGAACCAGATGCAGAGCAGAAAAGTTTAACACAGAGCTTATTTCTCCTTATTTTTCTCAAACTTCACAGAGGAAACAACAAGAAATCAGAAAAGTAGCAGGCTAGTAACCAAGCGTCTTTATATCAGAAGCAATCATGATTAGTATTAAGACGCAACAATGGGAAGAAAATATGCAATCGTTCTGATTTCGTTAGAAGTCTTCAGGTGACCTACAAGTACCTTGGGACTGGAAGAAATATCTACAAGCCAAATTCCTTCAAAACTATCGACTGGCATCATAGAAATAGTTCTGAAACAGGTGACACTCTCTTTGATAAGGACTGTCAGCTTCTTTAGATATATCACAAGATCGCCTAAGCACTGTGAATCACAATGACTACTTCCAAATAATAATGAATATTTCATCCTGTTTATAGAAGACCAAATGATTGCCATAAGAAACATTATTATTACTGCTTGCAAGATGCAACGCTAGTGAACAGATACTGTGAACAAAGATACTAATTGTCCAGACACACTGCACCACATAACAGCAGACTCGAGCTACAAATCAAAGGTCAGACATGAAGAAGTTGCTTTAAAAACGGGCGCTGCGAACAGGTACTTGATTTCTGGTGGACCATATTTCAGTCTGTAAATTTCTTCTGGTGTGTGACCGAACTGTCAGTGTGTAAAATTCTCTGACACTTCGGCCACTGTTACAAATGGCCTTCCTCAAGCCTTCCTGAGGAAAGCAATTTGCTACAGTGGCTGAAACATCAGAGAATTTTACATATTGACAATGTGATCGCATACCCATAAGAATTTTACTGACTGTGACAATGGCTGTGGAAGCCTACACTTACAGCCATATTTCAGCTACACACTTCAAAACGTATTACAACATAACCGTTAACGAATGTGCAGGCACTGAACAATAGTGACAGATCGAATAAAGATTGGCTGATTGATTGGTTGATTTGGGGGAGGGGACCAAACAGTGAGGTCATCAGTCCCATCGGGTTAGAGAGGGATGGGGAAGGAAGTCGTCCATGCCCTTTCGAAGGAACCATCCCGGCATTTGTCTGCAGTGATTGAGGGAAATCATGGGAAACCCAAATCAGGATGGCTGGATGTGGGTTTGAATCATTGTCCTGAATGCGAGCTAACCACTGCGCCACCCTGCTTGATATTGTATAAATAAAGCAGAATATCCCATTGTTCCACAAGTGGTTATACATTGTAAATCATAAAAATGACACACATAGACACAGTGTCCAAAGATTTGGGAGTCAAGATGAGAACCACCTTGGACAGCAAAACAGCGATCACATATCTGAATGCAGTATGCACCACCAATATGAGCAATCAGTGCTCTTGATCAGAACACTTAATACATCTAATACCCCGTCACTGCGGAAGCTGAGATTAAATGTGGACATCATCACCTTCGGATAGCTGTTTGGAAATGCTCCACAATGCCGCGCCTCTACTGGTTTCCATATACTGAGATGTCATCCACATTTTTGTCAGTAAGAAACATCGCCTATGTCTTATTTCAACTGTTCTGTTGTAGTAGCACTTTTGTTTACACTATACGAAGTTCAGCTTTCGGTGGGAGTCGGTGCATTGAAACATCTTAATGCCAGTTTAGTACATGCCACAGACCGCATAGTCATGACATAAAAACGAAATGTATGGATGTGTACATAGCTGTAGTCATACACTGCTTCGATGTGTTACAGCAAAAAACAATGTATCAAACTTCTTATGAAACTATAACACAGGAACCATATCTTGTGAGTGATAGTCTATGCATGGGATATGGTCCTCTTATAGTGCAGGCAGCACAACTTTTCACAGGTCTCAGCTAGCGACTTCGATCACCAGCCACCTGCTCCAATCGACCAATATGTGTATATGTAATTAAATCAGCACATATGCTCAATGTCAACACGCAGACGGTGTTTGTTTCCGATATTTCGGAAGAAAAGAACATGGTAATATGTTAGCGAAGTTTCTACCATTCGTAGCTTTCCTTCGTTGGATGTTACAAAAATAACAAAGAGAGAGAGAGAAAGAGAGAGAACGATCAGGGACCTGTGACTTGTTGGGGGACATCTCTTTCTCGTGGAAACCATGTGGATTCAAGTGTTACATATCAAAGACGGTCAGAATGCAGCAGGTAAGCGATACTCTGACCAAAGGGGAGTTGAGAAGTGAGCTCTACATAGGTTCTTCTAAGCGTTGTGGACAAACATTTTACAACCTTTCACACACGACTCGCGAAGTGACTGCAATGAGAAAATTAGGAGCTAATATGAAGATTTTTGTCGAGAGACAATCAGCAGTAGATGTTCCGTCATGTTTTCTCCGTAAATAAGGGACAACATTCTTCCGTGAGGTTTGTGTGCCTATAAATGGATGGAGTGACATCTTAATAGGTACTAAATTTATATTTACATCTACATGCCTGCTTCGCAAGGCATTGTACTGTGAGTAGCGGAGCGTGCGGGTACCACTACTAGTCATTCCGTTTTTATTCCACTCGCAAATAGCCTGAGGGAATAACATTGTATATATTCCTCCTTATGAGTGCTCATTTCTCGTATCTTATGTTTTGGTCCTTACGAGAAATGCATGTTGGCGGCAGTAGAAGCCTTCTGTGGTCAGCTTCTAATGTCAGTTCACAATAGTGTTTCTCGAAAAGAGCATCATCTACCCTACAGGAATTCTCATTTGAACTACCTGAAGAGTGGAATCTAACAGCTAGAAAATGTTACTCACTGTGCGAAGTGATTACTCACTGTGCAGAGTGATTACTCACTGTGCACAGTGACTCTCATGTTCAATTTGATTAATTAGCCTATCAGTTTGATACCAATGACATGCTGCCAGGTGGGAGGGAGTAAGGGCTGGCGTACCATGGATATGATTCGGGAGTTGGAGCGGTAATCAGAATTTTTTTTATTTTGTTGCAGAGAGAACTTTTAATGAAATTTTAATCTCCCATCTACACAGGGGGAGGTGACCATCGAAATAAATCAGCTATATTAACGAATTTATAAGTGATATGTAGTATAAATCTGATATTTACAACTTCTCTGTGCCGCTACCTTAAGAGACTTCGTGTGTGACGAAGGATCTGGTTACTTTAAGAGAGTTCGAAAGTGAGGAAGCATCAGGTGAAAAAGGTAAAACATGCTCTTAGCACTAGCACTCTGTAATGAGCCAAATATCAGTTTAATGTTCTAAAGCTGTGATGCAAGATGTAACAAATATTAAGCTGATTATAACAAATATTTTTTATCTGTTGAGAGAATACTTAATTGGAAATATAGACTGCGCCATACTGTTACAGGTAACAAGTAATGATACTGTAGCGATATGAAAACATGTATACACCACGATTTCTTCTGTCTTCCAAAAACCTCGTGTAAAAGTGAGAAATGTACATATACATGAGAAATTCGAGGTGTATTGTGTAGAACAGGGCCGGCCAGAAATTCTGCACGCGTGCGGTGGTCAAGCACATGTGCAACTTCCGGGTCACAGCGTGCACGCCGCAGCCGTCAGCGTTCATGTAGTGCATGTTTCTACGTACAGATGTCGCTTTATCCACTTGCTGGGATACTCTGTACCGGCGCATTCTAGTGCTCTTTCCACATCTTGCAAGCCAACCATGGGAAGGTATTTCGCGTATTGAACATTTAAATTACTGTCACAGTCTACTCATTGAGACGTCTACTTTTATGTTAACAGTTTAACCTAGTGAGACAAGTAATACAGTTAACAACCGTGGCTTTTTATTAAGTCAACTTGACTGACGACACATAAATACGCGTAATGTTTTTGATATAGTATTTAAGAAAGAGAGCACTTAGCGACTCCCAACGAACCTTATTCATGATTTCAAATAACATTAAACTAACGTAAGGTTTCCTATAACTAATTCTCGGTGCCCTCAGTTACACCCACATAATTTCTGTCTCACTGACCTCTGAACAGAATGATAACCGCAGACCTCTCGATGATCACCTGTTATTTCAATACAATTATTGCTGTATCTTTCATCACTTCCGTCTGAACTCTGCATAATAACCGACAATTAGATGAATGTTATGTTTTATCGACTTCAGCTGAGCGTAGCCCTTCACACATTAAAAAAAACCCTAAATGTAAGTATACATTGGAACAATCGGTTTAATGACCAATTTTCCTGATAATAATGTAACATGGAGCAGAATGAGACAATAATGCACTGTTCGTCAACAACAATTTTTAATTATGAAAGGAATAAATCCAAACACGTTTATTACTGGCCATGAGAAATGATATAGTTAATATCGGGCACAAAAGCACGGCTCATTGATAAAAGCAAGCAGTTGCGAAGATTTTCATCACTTATGCTTGATCGAAACCTTGATTTATTCATTTTCATCACCGAGAAAAATCTTTCACCAACATATGTCGTCCCGAACATGGACATAACTCTCGCGGCTTCGCGGTGCAGGCGTGGAAATTCTTCTTGTGAAAAATTTTCGTAGAATTCCTTTGTACTTCTCACTGTAAAGAACTTGTCCTCCAGCCTCGTATTGCATTGTAGGTCGATCAGTTCCATCTGTAGATCATTCGGAGCATCTTCAACTGACGACGAGAACGGTCGAGCAAAGAGGCGAGTGACAGAAGACAAACTCGTAACATCTGCAAATCGTGCTCGAAATTGTTACTTAATTTTTACAATTATTGACACGTATTCTTGAAATCTAGCGCTTTCATTGACCAGTCCATGAGTCGGGAAATGTGCAGTGTTTCCTGTCAATAGCTGGCTCTCCCAAAGCGCAAGCTTCCTTTCAAAGGCGTTTACTTTTTCCAACATGTCAGAAATTAAATTATTTTCACCTTGCAAACTGACGTTCAGGCTGTTCATGTGAGACGTAATGTCCACGAGAAATGCAAGGCCTGATATCCAACAAGGGTCTTCCAACGTAGGTTTACTTTTTCCCTTCTCATGTAAGAATGTTATTATGACCCATCGTTAATCAAAAAATGTTTTCAGCATTTTACCTCGACTGAGCCAGCTTACTTCGGTATAGTAAGGTATGTCGCCGTACTCTGCTCCTAATTCCTCCAAGAACCGCTGAAACTGGCGTCTTCAGATAGTTTACAGTACGAACAACAGTGTGCATGACGTTTGCTAACGTTACTGATTTTGCACAAAGCGCCCCTCGATGCAGAATGCAGTGGATTCCATACAACCTCTCGTCTGTGCGCCCTAGCTTTTTGAGCATCCGTGCTATGAGTCCTCTCTGATGGCCTTGCATTGATGGTGCTTCATCTGTGTTCACTGAGACTAACCGATTCCAGTCCATACCGACACCATCAATCGCTTGCTCGACAGCTTGGAGAAGTCCGCACCTGTAGTAGTCCGTTTCAAAGGTACTAAGTCCAAAACGTCCTCTGTTACACAGTGCGTTATCGATATCTCGTATGTATAGCACAACCTCGGCTGTACCTGCAAGATCTGTTGCTTCATCGAGCGCAACAGAGAAAGCAGCAAAGTCTTTAGCCTTATTTATTAGCTGCCTGTACACATCGCCGGCCGTAGCACTGATACGTCTTGTCACTGTTTGTTTGGATTGACTGATTTCTTGAAACCTGCTAACGTTCGTGGGACACACAAGTTCTGCAGCATCGATCAGACACCGTTTCACAAACTCCTCAGATTGTGCAATTCGTAATGTAATTTTAAAACTTGCCTGCAGTGAAAATTTAGTGTGGTTGTCATTCTGGAAAATTGAAAACAGTACGCTGTACAGCGTACAGTAAAATATAAATGTAACACAAGAAACCAAGAGTTCTAGAAGTATCAGTTACTTTGGCGTACAGTAAAATCGAGTTGATGTGTCTCATCCTTTCCTAAGATCATTTAATTTTGCTTGCCGTTCTCCACTGTTGAGTACACTACACTCGTCTTTGTGATATGTATTGTAGTGTCTTTCAATTGAAAACTTACGCTGGCCGGCTATTATTCGGCAGCACAGTTCTCGCCAACGGCTACAAAAAATAATTGAAGTTCCCAGTCATTTTTAAACGACTGAGAACATGGATCTCCCGTCCTTTGCTTTTTCACAGTACCTGCCATTTCTCAGTACTTCTCTGTTAAGGTTACGGTCACGAGGGGTAAACGAGACTGGGTGTGTTGCGCTCTTGCTTGTACCACATAGACAGTGGAGCCGCCGCCGTTGATTTAGGACACATGTCTAATAACAGATGTCGCTGTCGCACAAGTGCGCACATGTGCAGCACTTCCGCACTTTTGCACACTGTGCAACGGTTGGCCGTCCCTGGTCTAGAACATCTCGGCCTCAGATTGGGTAAAGTGGGTTTTTTAAACTGGGGATCTTTGTTGGGGTGGAGTTGTTTGTAACTACTACATACATCCAAGCTGCTGCTGCTTGTCACGTGATGTCTGTGGCCTGTGTCTGAGCAGAAGTGGTGGCTTATTCTTGCAGGTCCGGCATGTACAATGAAAAAATTAAAGATACCGGCTAGTCGGCTCCTGCCCACAGTCACAGGGACAAGTCCCAGCAGCAGCCCCCACGGCACCCTCTGGTTAGCTGAATAGTGAACTAGCCAGTACGCTGTTAGAGCTACGACAGAAGTGGACATGTGTGTCGTGTGATAAGATTCAATATGGCGAGGGTCTGTGCTGGACAGTTATTCTTCCTCATGTAAATGGCTGGTTGAGGGCTAGGCAGCCACAGTGATACTCTCACCATCCCCTGAGCATCTGCTATGGCAGGAATTTGAATACTGGGAGATTGGCACTTAAATGTTGATGTGGTTGACATGCGAGACCAAGCTGTTTCTCCATGGTGTGGTGCGGTCATGAGTCCAGTGGTGGATGGCACATGTTGTGGCCTGGCAGACAATGCATGCTTTGTGATTACAATTGGAACTTTTTCTTTGCCTGTTATGTTTAGTGCAAACGTTGCAATGGAGGAGGGTGCTTGTGCTCTCAAACGTCAGTGCATACAAGCCTTCAGAAGTAATTAATGCTACAATGAATTTCTGGTAGAAATTTAATTACTTGATTTGCATAACGTTTGTGTGTGATACTCAAATGTTGAAAATAAGTGTTATTGCGAAGAAGGGTCGTCCTAAGGTGATGGTGAAAGTTTTAAGTGATCTATTTGACTCCTTAAACTGCAAAACAATTAATTTGATAGGGTAGTGTGAATGGATTATTTGCCTCTATATTTGATATAGAAATTACGTCAGCTCTCCCTTTGTCCCCACCATTGCCAATTGGAACACGGTATTCTGAGGAGGGATGAAAACCTCTACATCTACATGACTACTTTGCAATTCACATTTAAGTGCTTGGCAGAGGATTCATCGAACCACAATCATACTATCTCTCTACCATTCCACTCCCGAACAGCGCGCGGGAAAAACGAACACCTAAACCTTTCTGTTCGAGCTCTGATTTCTCATATTTTATTTTGATGATCATTCCTACCTATGTAGGTTTGGCTCAACAAAATATTTTCGCATTCGGAAGAGAAAGTTGGTGACTGAAATTTCGTAAATAGATCTCGTCGTGACAAAAAACGTCTTTGCTTTAATGACTTTCATGCCAACTCGTGTATCATATATGCCACACTCTGTCTGTTTGGAAATGTTGGTTCACACAGAAACAGGAATTAGCCACTTCTGAGTGATGGAGACAAGAAGTGAGTCTGGAATTTCTCACTCAACAGAATTCCACCACCTGGTGCTTTGTTCGGGGCCATGATATCAAAGAAGGCGACATCTTGTCCGTAATTGGTGATATTTAGTATCATGATCTGTAATTAGGACACTGGGTAGTTTTAGACATCTGTGTTGACATCCAAATGACAGACACACTCCTGGAGGATTCCAAATGATGGCTACTATACTGCACTTCATTCAATTCCTCGGTGCTTAGAGTTAGTATGTCATGGGAAGCGAGAGTTGGACGTGCAGTTTCTCCAATTCTTTCTGGGAGTGGTGGTGCTGTGGGAAATCGTCTGGTGGTGGCACTGTGCACAAGCTCATTCTATCTCAGCACATCAAGGTGAGGACACAAACGAAAATTTTCCAATAAGACAACACCTCCAATCTGCAGCAGTGTAATTACACAATCATAACATGTAGTTGCTAAATGTGGTAGTACTTGCACCTTCCATACCAAGAGCTCTGCAGAGACTGAGCGGTTTTCCTGCCAATTCTTTCCTTGGTGGGGTGGAGGGCTGAGTTGATTTCTCAGGAGGGGTATGGGGTACTTAACTGATTTACTTTGTTAATTAGTAAATTAATTTGATATTGAAAGTGTGCTTGTATTGATGAGGGGGAGGGTTGAGGTTTCCCAGATGGGGGGGGGGGGGGGTGAAGGATGGGGAGGTGTAAGTGGTTCCTCAGGAGGACTGATTATCCCCAGGGGATCATAAATCAAGAGTTGGGGGTGTCCTAAATAATTTAGAATAACAATAGGTTAAGAGGAGCTGGAGGGGCCCATAAATTAATTTTGCCCTAGAATGTATGCACCCCACACAAACGAAGTGGCACAGAACTTGCTTTACCCTACTGTTTACTACCTGTGATCAACAAGACTTTTGATGTGATATTACATAAAAGGGCGCAAAAACTCATGGATTATAAGTAATTAATTCCACCTATACGAACTCTGGCATTCAGGACTTTATTATAAATTAATAAAACTTTGCTTTCTGGTTAAATTGGTAGAACTAATAGTAAGTTAACTTGATATTAGAACAACACTGGTATTTGGAAATGAAGCGAATCAACACCATTTTATCCAGTCTCTGGAGTACCTAAATGGAGCACCATTATCACCTATTACTTATATGATACATACTTCAGAGAATTCTGGGTCAATCAAGTGTAATGAAGACTTAGGCCTTTATGCAGATGATACAGCTTGCTGGTGCCGTGTATCCACATTTGAAAGCTTGTATAGATTAGCAGTAATGACATATTATCACTGTACTGGAACCATGGTTTGCCAAATGAAAAATGCGCCTGAATGCTAAAAGCCAACTAATAAGATTTCGTCATAGAAATTTGACAAATTACAATGTGCAAAACGCAGAAGAATTTGTGTTAACATTATGGAGAAAACAAATACACCCAGGAAGTATGTCAAATACATTGGAATCACCTTTGACGTGATGATGACATATAGGCAAACAATCTATGAATTAATCATGAGAGGAAGAAATAGACTAAATTTACTATAATTAATGAAAGGAAAATTCCATGGAGCATCTTCAACTACACTCATACACACACATTGTACTTTTGTTAGACTGATATTAGAATATGTAGCGCCAATATGGATTGCTATTTCTGCACGCATGACAAAAATTATCAGATTTTAAGAATAGTATTAAGACTGAATCCAAGTACCAGTAGGAGAGAACTTTATAAATATAACAGTGTACAGCCACTCGAACAACATTTAAATAAATTAACTGCAAACTTTGGATTATCAAGATTGACAACAGAAACAAAAAAAAACTGAATTACTAAAGTGGGTACGATTTAAACTCAACTTTTCACATATAAATATCCATACCCTCCAAGCATGGTTACTGAATTTTTACAAACAATTTATCCACAGATAAATAGTATACAGGTAAATTTCCCAGAAAATGATATTTCACATCTTTAAGAACACCTTCAGGAAGAAGATGAACATTTTCCAAGGTTTTTTTTGGGAAGATTTTTCCTTGGTATTTAGGACGAATAAAGGATTTATAGTTTCCTCACTGGTGCAACCGAAAAGGTAAAAAGTTATCATAATTAACTAAGAGTGCATATCCCAATACTTAGTAAATAGTTTCACCATAGTGTAAACACATAATGTTGGCCTAAATGAACTCATTAGTCTATTCGAAAATGGGGCAGCGATTCCCTCCGTGGATGGATGAAAATAGTAGTGTGCTGTGCCGTCTAAGTAAACGTACTCATTGGCCGAACACATATATACGCACCTATTGTATTTGGTGACTTGGTTGAATTGTTTCAGACATTTTGCCATGGTTGGCCAATGTGCCTCTGAGCTGTTGCTATTTTCGAGTTCATTGGTATCCTGAATACGATATACTGTTTGTATTCTGGTTCCTGTCTGTGTAGGCGACAGCTTTTACGTTGTCTAGTTGGAGCTATGATGAGTTACATGTTTTAAGATACCTAGCAGCTCCACCAAACAATTGCACGTCGTTACCACACTGCGGACTAAATCCGAAAGCAGGGTTCGTCAGTGAAGTACAATACTTAACACTGATTGCACGTTTATTACGAACGCCAAAATACAGGAAGAACAGAACTAAAGTCTTGGATGAAGAGTGCTGCTATGTGTGCAGACATCGAACACCTGCTCGCCACGTTGCAGGCACAACAGCTCGTGGCAATACGCACTGAGGTGAAAAACGTCATGGGATAGCAATACACACAGATACAGGTGGCGGTAGTACCACGTACACAAGGTATAAAAGGGCGATGCATTGGCGGAGCTGTCATTTGTACTCAGGTGATTCATGTGAAAAAGTTTCCGATGTGATTGTGGCCGCACGATGGGAATTAACAGACTATGCACGCGAAATACTGGGGACATTACATTTGGGAAATAGTTAGGGAATTCAATATCAAGAGATCGACAGTGTCAACAGTATGCCGAGAATACCAAATGTCAGGCATTACCTCTCGCCATGGACAACACGGTGGGCGACGGCCTTCACTTAACGACCGAGAGCAGCAGTGCTTATGTAGACTTGTCAATGCTAACAGACAAGCAAAACTGCGTGAAATAACCGCAAAAATCAATGTGAAACTTACGATGAACTTATCCGTGAGGAAAGCGCAGCGGAATTTGGCGTTAATGGGCTATGTCACCAGACGACCGTTGCGAGTACCTTTGATAACAGCACGGCGTCGCCTGCAGCACTTTTTCTGGGCTCGTGGCCATATCAGTTAGTCGCTAGACGACTGTAAAACCGTGGCCTGATCAGATAAGTCACGATTTAAGTTGCTAAAAGCTGATGGTAGGGTTCGAGTATGGCGCAGGTCCAACTAAGCAATGGACCCAGATTGTCAACAAGGCACTGTGCAAGGTGGTGGTGGCTCCATGATGGTGTGGTCTGTATTCACATGGAACTGGACCGATCATTGACCGGGAATGGTTATTTTCGGCTACTCGGAGACCATTTCTAGCCATTCATGGACTTCCTGTACCCAAACAACGATTGAATTGTTATGAATGACAATATACCATGTGACTACGAAGGCTTTCCCGGCGTAATAATTGATAATATTCTTCTCGGGTATGCAGCCGCATCATAACGTCTTCATGACACAATATTTCCGCGGTCCAACTGGCCGCCATCATCAGGTGAGAGCGCTGGTGCACAATCTCGCCGGAACTGACTTCCCAGCGCAAGCGGCAGCCCCTATATAGGCCGCAGAAGACCCACAACGCGGGCGCGAGAAGGTGCCGTAGCTGCCCTCTAGCGCAGTAAACATGCCGCGCCGCCAGTGGTGGAAAGAGGCGAAATCGAGATATCGCTGTCAAAAATAAAAGAAAAAAAATTTTATTCCGACGATTGAAACACAGACCGTTGTTTTTTAATGTCAGATAACACCGGGTCCCAAGTCTTATTTAAAAGATAACCCTTGTCTCTATTAATAAGATTGTCAGATAAACGAATCTCTATCTGGTGTACAGAAAGGATGATGGGACACAGTGTTTATCGAAAGCCTACGCACACGGACCGTTACCTGCATGCTTCTAGCTGTCATCCATCGTTTCAGCGTACGGGGGTCCTGCGGACGTTGGCGAGAAGAGCTTATGCCATTTCAGATGGAGAAAGCTTGACACAAGAATTGGACCACCTTAAGGTTGTGTTCAAGCAGTATGGCTATACAGATAAACAGATCCGTCGTGATTTCCAGTTTGGACCATCGCCTGAACCACCAGAAGATACCTGCAAATCGGTGGCTTTTCTGCCTTTTGCTGGGAGCATTTCCTCGAAGATATGAAGAATTCTAAAAAGATCATATCAAAAGTATTTTTCGTCCGCCAGCCAAGATTAGAGCGCTTCTTGGCTCTGTTAAGGATGACTTGGGTTTGAGGAAGCCCGGTGTGTACAAGATCCCTTGCCACTGTGGGAAGGCTTATATTGGTCAGACAATCCGGACCATTCAGGACCGATGTGTTGAGCATCAGCGGCACACACGGCTGCTTCAACCTGAGAAATCCGCAGTGGCGGAGCACTGTCTCACCGAGGGACACAGAATGCTATATGATGCGACACAAATGGTTGCCCCTGCATCTCGCTATTGGGACTGTGTTTTAAAAGAATCCATAGAGATTCGTTTATCTGACAATCTTATTAATAGAGACAAGGGTTATCTTTTAAATAAGACTTGGGACCCGGTGTTATCTGACATTAAAAAACAACGGTCTGTGTTTCAATCGTCGGAATAAAAATTTTTTTCTTTTATTTTTGACAGCTATATCTCGATTTCGCCTCTTTCCACCACCGGCGGCGCGGCATGTTTACTGCGCTAGAGGGCAGCTACGGCACCTTCTCGCGCCCGCGTTGTGGGTCTTCTGCGGCCTATAAAGGGGCTGCCGCTTGCGCTGGGAAGTCAGTTCCGGCGAGATTGTGCACCAGCGCTCTCACCTGATGATGGCGGCCAGTTGGACCGCGGAAATACTGTGTCATGAAGACGTTATGATCCGGCTGCATACCCGAGAAGAATATTATCAATATACCATGTCATCGGGCCACAATTCCTTGCGATTGCTTTGAAGAACATTGTGGACAGTTCTAACGAAAGATTTGGCCACCCATATTGCCCGACATGAATCTCATCGAACATTTATGGTACATAATGTAGAGATCAGTTAGTGCACAAAATCCTGCACCGACAACACTTTCGCAATTACGAACGGCTATACAGGTAGCATGGATCAATATACCTGCAGGGGACTTCCAACGGCTACCATGTCATGTCGATTCACTGCAATACGCTGGTCAAAATGAGTTCTGACACGATGTTAGGAGATATCTCATGACTTTTGTCTCCTCAGTGTACTTACATAGATGAATATAGAGGACATCCAGTAGCAGTGAAAATACGTCGTAAGTTGGAGTTCTGCAGTCCCAAACTAGTTCGTGGTTTGTCCCGATTCTTCATTCCCGCCTGTACGATATTTAAAAGACAGGAAGCAAGGCGGTGACGACCTGTTGGTTGGTGAAAGAATTACGGGCGGCTATAAATTCCTGCAGCATCGTGCGGCAAGCACGGAACCTTGCTTCCGTCGCACTCTGTCCTCCACGTCAAACAACACAACAAAAACTACACGAAAACGTAGCGCTGCTGTCTTAAATATGTTGTGAGTTAAGGCGTCAAGCTGCCGACGGAGATAAAAAAAACAGACTCGAGCGAGTTCGGTTGTACAGTGGTTAACGCTGTTGACTCTTACCCGACAAGAGCACAGTTCAAATGCCATTTCAGGAAAATTTATTCTATTTTATGTGTTGACAATAATTCCTTAGCAAACGGAGGCAGCGCCTACAAGTCTGTGGTGTTCCTGGGTTGCTGTTTAGAAAATTCGTGTCCTTGACCATGGCATCTTGTAAGGCTGCTTTCGAAGTTGCACTCCATTTTACTTCTGTTGCCAGGGTTCGAACCTGCGACTGTAGCGGTCGCGCGGTTCCAGACTGAAGCGCCTAGAACCGCTCGGCCACCAGCGGCGGGCATTTTGTCATTAGGTTCCCATTCCAGAAACATAAACTATGCAACTGTGTTTCAAGTTGACAGCCCTGATATAAGATACACTTTGAGGTGCTCTTATAGATCCCTTGAGCATATTTGGATCTCGACAACATTGTGAGCTGTCCGTGAAGTTCTTCGTATTGTTAGTGCAGCTCAGACTTGAAAATACTGCTAAACAATGTTCGGCACCTCATTTTCGGAAGGAAGAAAGATTGGGTTTAACTCCCCGTCGACATCGGGGTCATTAGAGACGGAGCAGAAGCTCGGATGGCGTCAAGGATGGGGAAGGAAATAGGCCGTGCCCTTTCAAAGGAACCATTCCGGCATTTGCCTGGAGCGATCCACAAAACTCACGGAAAACCTAAATGTGGATGGCCGGACGCTGGTTCGAACCGTCGTCTTTCCGAATGGGACTCCATTGTGCTAACCACTGTGTCGCCTCTTTTGGTGCCTTACTTTCGGTACTAGTGTTGAGTGATCCTGCTACGTTCTCGTTATATTCTCTTTTCATACTGATTTATACTAAAATTTTAGTTACTATAAAATGACGAAAGAAGTCCATTGGTATCAGTGAACCATATATTGACAATGGGCTTTCTTTGCGTCATCAGTCTTGTGACTGGTTTGATGCGGCCCGCTCTGAATTCCTCTCCTGTGCCAACCTTTACATTTCAGAGTAGCACATGCAACATACGTCTTCGATTACTTGCTGAATATATTCCAACCTCTGTCTTCCTCTAGAGCTTTTACCCTCTACAGCTCCCTCTAGTACCATGGAAGTTATTACCTGATTTCTTAACACATGTCCTTTCATCCTGTCCCTTCTTCTTGTCAGTGTCTTCCATATATTCTTTCCTTCACCCATTCCTTGGAGAAATACCTGTCTCTCATCAGTCCACCTAGTTTTCAGCATTCTTCTGAAGCATCACATACCAAATGCTTCGATTCTCTTCTGTTCCGGTTTTCCTACTGTCCGTGTGTTCCAAACGTATATTCTCAGAAATTTATTCGTCAAATTAAGGCCTATATTTGATAGTAACACAATTATCTTAGCCAGGAATGCCGTTCTCGCCGGAGCTAGTCTGCTTTTTAAGTCCTCCTCGCTCCATCCATCATGGGTTATTTTGCTTCCCAGGTATCATAATTCCCTAACATCGTCAACTTTGTGGTTCCTGTTTCTGACGTTAAGTTTCTCTCTGTTCTCATTTCTGCTACTTCCGTCTTTCTTCGATTTACTCTCATTTCGTATTCTGTACTTATTACACTGCTCATTCCATGCAGCAGATCGTGTAATTCTTCTTCACCTTCACTGTCGTCAGCAAATCTCATCATTCTGAAATTTAATCTCACTCGTGAACCTCTCTTTTATTTCCATCGTTGATTCCTCGATGTATAAATTTAACAATAGTGGCCGAAGACTACATCCCTGACTTACACAATTTTTAATCAGAGCACTTCGTTGTTGGTCTTCCATTCTCATTGTTCTCTCTTGGTTCTTGTACATGGTGTATAGTACCCGTGATTCCCTATAGCTTACCCCTATTTTTCTCAAAATGTCGAACGCATTTACTTATTGTTCGCTTTTGGTTCTACTTATTTCACCTTATTGCCCGTCCCTGCTTATAGCTTATCCCTGTTTTTCTCGTAATTTCGAACATCTTGCACCATTTGACACTGTCGAACGCTTCTTCTAGGTCGACAAACACTACGGACATATCTTGATTTTTCTTTTTTCTTGGTTCTATTATAAGCTGCGTCAGAACTGCCTCCCTGGCGCCTTTGCCTATCCTAAAGCCAAACTGATCGTCATGTCACAGATCCTCAGTTTTCTTTTCCATTTTTCTGCATATTATTCTTCTCAACAACTTGGATGCATGAGCTGTTAAGCTGATTGTGCGATAATTCTCGCACTTGTCGACTCTTGCTATCTTCGAAGTTGTGTGGATGATGTTTTCCCGAAAGTCTGATGGCATATTTCCTGTCTTATACGTTCTGTACACCAACGGGAATAGCCGTTTTGTTGCCATTTGCCCTAGTGATTTTACTAATTCTGATGGAATATTATATATACCTTCTGCCTTATTTGATATTAAGTCGTTCAAAGCCTGTTTAAATTCTGATGCTAATACTATATTCCCGATATATTCCTCGTCGACTTTCTTATTCGGTGACATATCAGACAACTCCTCCCCATCTCCTCTCACACAGGCCTGCAGTGTACTTTTTACACGTATCTGATCTCTCCTGTGCACTTAATAATTCAATTCCCATTGCGCTCTTAATGTTACCGCCTTTGCTTTCAGTTTCACCGAAGGTTGTTTTAACTTTTCTATATACTGAGTCAGTCCTTCGACAATCATTTCGTTTTCGATTTATTCACATTTTTCATGCAATCATTTGGCCTTAACTTTCCTGCACTTCTTACTTGTTTCATTCCTAAGTGATTTGTATTTCTGTATTCCTGAATTTACCTGAACATTTTTGTACTTCCTCCTTTCATGGATCGACTGAAGTATTTCTTCCGTTACCCATGGTTTCTTCGCAGTCATCTTTCGTGTACCAATGTTTCTCTTCCGAACTTCTGTGATTGCCCTTTTTAGAGACGTCAATTCATCTTCAACAGTACTGCCTACTGAACTATTCATTATCGCAGTATGTGTAGCCTCAGAGAGCTTCAATCGTATCTCTTCGTTCCTTAGTACTTCCGTATCCCATTTCTTTGCGCATTCATTCTTCCTGAGCAGTCTCTTAAACTTCAGCCTACTCTTCATCACTACTAAAATGTAATGAGTCTAGATCTGCTCCCGGGCACGCCTTAAAATCCAGTATCCGATTTCGGAATTTCTGACGGAAATCTTCCCGTATCTCCCAGCCTACCTCGTGTGATTCTTGAATAAAGTATTCGCTATTAATAGCTGAAATTTACTGCAGAACTCATTCATCTTTCTCCATTCTCATTCCTTCTACCAAGCCCATACTCTCTCGTAATTCTCTCTTGCTTTCCTTCCCTTAAAAATGCATTCCAGTCCCCCATGACAATTAGTTTTTACCTCCCTTTACGTACCGAATTATTCGTTTAGAATCCTATATTTTCTCTATCTCTTCGTCTTATGACATCATTATATATACCTTAAGTATTGTTGTCAGTGTTGGTTTGCTGTCGATTCTGATGAGAACAACCCTATCACTGGACTGTTCACAGTAACTTACTGTAAGCCCTACCTTCTTCTTATAATGAAATCTCTCGTTGTACCATTCTGTGCTGCTACTGGCATAAGCCTTATCCTCTTTATGTTTCACTTTACTAACCCACACTATATCCAGATTGAGCCTCAGCATTTTCCTATTTCAGTTTGACTACTTTCCGTACCACGTTCAAACTTCTGACGTTCCACGCTATTCTTTCTTGGTTATGCAATCTTTTTCTCATGATCACGTGCCCCTTGGTAATCCCCGTCCGGAAATTCGAATTGGTGACTGGTCCGGAATGTTTTGCCAATGGCGAGGTCATCGTGACGCGTTTTCAATTACAGCTCACAAGTCCTGTGGATACAAATTGTCTGTCTTTAATGCAGTGGTTTCCATTACCTTCTGCATCTTCATGCTGTTGATCATTGCTGATTCTTCCGCCTGTTTGGGGCAGTTTCCCACCAAAGGGCAAGAGCGTGCTTTGAACCTCTGCCATCTCCTCCGCCCTCTTTGATAGTCTGTTGGCAGGAAGAAGGTGACTTCTAATGGTGGGAGTCTTCGGCTGCCATTGCTGTTGATTTTCATTCAAAATTCAAGCAGTGGCTAGGTTCTCAAACTCGGGAGCCAAGACGTTCTGATTACTAGTTACGACGCTACACCTAGAGGACGGGTATACATTACATATATTTATAAACAAACCGATGACGTCCAGCACTTCCGTCAATATTAATGTTCAACCATGGGTTCCCAACATAGAATGGATGAATCTTAAAAGAACATTTCATTTGATTTTTACGTAGCCTAACTTTCACTGTTACCAGCAGTAGTACGCAGTGTCTATTTAAATGAATCTTGGCACCTATTAATGGACTTTAAGGTGGGGTGCTCTTCGCCTTCATGATGGTTTGACGTGTGCTGAGGACACTTTCAATGACGTGAGAAAATGTTTTTGGAGGTGTGGTAAACCATTCTTCCCCAAGAGCGAAACCCAAGAAGGTATGTGGACGCCGGAGTCTGGAGCGAAGTCGACATTCGACCTCATCTCGGTGTCCCACTGGATCCAGGTAGGGACTCCGGCAGGCCAGTCTGTTTCAGGAATGTTATTGTCCACAAACCACTGCCTCACAGAAGCTACTTCATGGCAGGGTGCATGTGCCTTGTCATGCTGACACAGTCATCGTCCCCGAACTGTTCCTCTGCTGTACACTGTCCACAATTATGTAAAATGTGTTCACATCGTTGTACTCCGGGTGTTTCCTGAAGCGTAGTGAAGAAACCAGACTCAAACCACGAAAATCGCCTCCGTACTGTAACTCCACCTCCTCGTTTTTCACTGTTGGCTCTACATGTAATGGCAAGTGACGCTCTCCAATATCCGGCAAACGCAGACCCTTGCATCGGATTACCGCAGCGTATTGCGTGATTCATGACTCCAGTCACACACCGTCCAGTGACTTCTCTTGTTAGAGCTGGAGCGTTGCTTAGCGCTGACTATATAATGTGCAGCTGATGAGAAGCTGCTGTACCATTACAACACACTCGTTGTAACTCAGTTCTCACACTCATCATACTACCGGGACTGCTGGTAACTATTTGGAACTCACGAGTGATAACTTCTGTTGATTTCATACGGTTTTTTCACAAACACCCTCCGCAGTGCTCCACGGTCTCTATGCGTCGTGAATGACGACTACTTCGTCTTTGTTTAAGTGTGGTTGTTCCTTCGTCTTGCCACTTCATAATTACATCACCAACAGTCGATTTGGACAGCTTTAGAAGGTCTTTAATGTCTAATACATTCGTTACTTGTATTGTATGTTAACCGGGGACCTAGAAACGACGGAGAGGCTCCGTGCCCGCCGCAGCCGCAGTGGTCCACAACCCCCGACGACTACCTCAGTCCATTTCACCCCTCCGCCACCCCACACCGAACTCAGGGTTGTAGTGCGGTTCGGCCCCGGTGGAACTCCCCCCCCCCCTCCCCCACCGCCAGGGAACGTCTCATACCAGACGAGTGTAACCCCTATGTTTGCACGGTAGAGTAATGGTGGTGTACGCGTACGTGGAGAACTTATATGCGCAGCAATCGCCGACATAATGTAGCTGAGGCGGAATAAGGGGAACCAGCCAACATTCGCCGAGGTTCAAAAATGGTTCAAATGGCTCTGAGCACTATGCGACTCAACTTCTGAGGTTATCAGTCGCCTAGAACTTAGAACTAATTAAACCTAACTAACCTAAGGACATCACACACATCCATGCCCGAGGCAGGATTCGAACCTGCGACCGTAGCGGTCGCTCGGTTCCAGACTGTAGCGCCATTCGCCGGGGCAGATGGAAAACCGCCTAAAAACCATCCACAGAGTGGCCGGCTCACCGGACCTCGACACAAATCCGCCGGGCGGATTCGTGTCGGGGACCAGGCGCTCCTTCCCACTCCGGAATTCGTTACTTAGGCAACATCCAATGACTAGTCGACATTAGTATTTACTGATCTCTTGACCGGTCCATTGTACTGTTACCGCTGCTCTGCTTACAAGAAACACTCACCCACCTCCTTTTGTTCTGGGGTATCTTTGGTGACTACTCGTCAATGCCGCATTGCATAGACACATGGACGCCAGTAAATTTGCTGCATTGGCTCCATTAAAACACACATATGGTAACCATGTTGTCCTGTTTGTAATATGCATAAAGTATATAAAAATTACAATAGGCCACAATGCAAAATGTGAAGTTCCTTGTCCAGTCAGGAAGGACTCCACCTTTTAAAACTTTCGTGATAAATAATGCGATACATATTTGCAGTAGTCTTCCACATAACATAAAAATTATTTCACCAGTCTCACTTTTTAGTAAAACCTTAAGGTCTTTATTGTTAGATCACTGCTTCTATTCATCAGCAGAACATTTGAAATGTAGCACTTCAAACAGTAAAGTGCGAAACCTCCTACTGCTAGGGGCACAACTTCTTTTGTAGATGAACACAAAAAATTAATTCATTTATTGCAAATATTACTATTAAGTTTCCTGTGCTTCATGTTCTTTATATATATGTCATCATCAGCAGTCAATTCAATCATTAGATGATGTGGCCTCTTCGAGTCGTGGATTCAGGTAGGCTTTCAGAAGTCTTCTCCAAGTGGGACGGTCTTAGGCAGTTCTCTGCCAGGTGTTACCAGCGATCTTCTTGATGTCTTTGTCCCATCTGTCTCGTGGTCTTCCTCTAGGCCTCCGGTGCTCTCTCGGACTCCACTCCAGTACTAGCTTCGTCCATCAGTTGTCTTTTCTTCTTGCAACGTGGCCAGCCCACTGCCATTTCAAGGAACCTACTCTCTCTAAGATGTCATTAACCTTCGTCACAGACCGGATATCATCTGCCCTTTTTCTGTCCTTTCTTGTATAGCCCAGCATTGATCTCTCCATGGCTCTCTGTGCTGTCCTGTTTCCCTTTTGTGAATGAGTTCAGTGTCCATGTCTCGCAGCCAAACGTCATCACAGGAAGAATGCATTGATCAAATACTGCTTTCTTCAGATTTACTGGCATTTTTGATCTGAATACTTTTGAATTCTTACCAAATGCTTGCCAGCCAAGCTTGATGCGTCGATAGATTTCTGGTCTTATGTCTCCCTTCATATTCATAATCTGGCCAAGGTAGACATATTCACAGACCTCTTCTAGTAGACTGTCCTTGACTTTCACATCTCCAGCTGGGACCCATTTGTTGGATATTACTTTTGTTTTGGAAAGGTTCATGTTCAAGCCAACCAGCTGACTTTCCGATGCAAGATCTGTAACTAAGTTTTGGAGCTCTGCGAAGTCTTTGGCCAGTAAGGCAATATCATCTGCAAATCTCAAGTTGGTAAGCCTTTTTCCATTAATTCTAATTCCCTTACCTTCCCAGCTCAACTTTGACATAGCCATTTCCAATACAGCAGAGAACAGTTTTGGGGAGATGGGATCGCCTTGCTTGACACCCCTCATGATGCGGAATTCTTGAGTTGATTCGCCGATGTTAACATAAGCTGAAGAATTCTCGTAGATTTTCCTGAGCACTTCAATGTACGCTGCTCCCACTCCTTGCTCACTCAAAGCTTGGAGGACAGCTACATGGCTAAGGGAGTCAAATGCCTTTTCAAAGTCAACAAAGGCAATGCAGAGAGGCAGTTAAGCTCTGCTTATCACTTCACTAACGGTCAGAATGTGGTCAATTATTCGAGTTATGTTGTGTGACATACACTCCTGGAAATGGAAAAAAGAACACATTGACACCGGTGTGTCAGACCCACCATACTTGCTCCGGACACTGCGAGAGGGCTGTACAAGCAATGATCACACGCACGGCACAGCGGACACACCAGGAATCGCGGTGTTGGCCGTCGAATGGCGCTAGCTGCGCAGCATTTGTGCACCGCCGCCGTCAGTGTCAGCCAGTTTGCCGTGGCATACGGAGCTCCATCGCAGTCTTTAACACTGGTAGCATGCCGCGACAGCGTGGACGTGAACCGTATGTGCAGTTGACGGACTTTGAGCGAGGGCGTATAGTGGGCATGCGGGAGGCCGGGTGAACGTACCGCCGAATTGCTCAACACGTGGGGCGTGAGGTCTCTATAGTACATCGATGTTGTCGCTAGTGGTCGGCGGAAGGTGCACGTGCCCGTCGACCTGGGACCGGACCGCAGCGACGCACGGATGCACGCCAAGACCGTAGGATCCTACGCAGTGCCGTAGGGGACCGCACCGCCACTTCCCAGCAAATTAGGGACACTGATGCTCCTGGGGTATCGGCGAGGACCATTCGCAACCGTCTCCATGAAGCTGGGCTACGGTCCCGCACACCGTTAGGCCGGCTTCCGCTCACGCCCCAACATCGTGCAGCCCGCCTCCAGTGGTGTAGCGACAGGCGTGAATGGAGGGACGAATGGAGACGTGTCGTCTTCAGCGATGAGAGTCGCTTCTGCCTTGGTGCCAATGATGGTCGTATGTGTGTTTGGCGCCGTGCAGGTGAGCGCCACAATCAGGACTGCATACGACCGAGGCACACAGGGCCAACACCCGGCATCATGGTGTGGGGAGCGATCTCCTACACTGGCCGAACTCCACTGGTGATCGTCGAGGGGACACTGAATAGTGCACGGTACATCCAAACCGTCATCGAACCCATCGTTCTACCATTCCTAGACCGGCAAGGGAACTTGCTGTTCCAACAGGACAATGCACATCCGCATGTATCCCGTGCCACCCAACGTGCTCTAGAAGGTGTAAGTCAACTACCCTGGCCAGCAAGATCTCCGGATCTGTCCCCCATTGAGCATGTTTGGGACTGGATGAAGCGTCGTCTCACGCGGTCTGCACGTCCAGCACGAACGCTGGTCCAACTGAGGCGCCAGGGTGAAATGGCATGGCAAGCCGTTCCACAGGACTACATCCAGCATCTCTACGATCGTCTCCATGGGAGAATAGCAGCCTGCATTGCTGCGAAAGGTGGATATACACTGTACTAGTGCCGACATTGTGGATGCTCTGTTGCCTGTGTCTATGTGCCTGTGGTTCTGTCAGTGTGATTATGTGATGTATCTGACCCCAGGAATGTGTCAATAAAGTTTCCCCTTCCTGGGACAATGAATTCACGGTGTTCTTATTTCAATTTCCAGGAGTGTATATATGGGTGGGGTGTGTGTGCACGCAGTCATACGTAATATTTGTAAAGGAATTGAGCATCTCACAATGAGGAAAGTTTTTTAGATGAATAATTAAAAACTGAACTGAAATCGAATCAGGCAGTGACGTAGAAAACAAGTTTGCAATTCATGGGTCAATGTTCCCTGAAACGTTCACAAAATCGAACGAACTCACTGCCGAGAAAGATTTTCACAGAGGATACTCCTGCCAAATTAATACAAAAGTGCCGGAATCTTTTCGAAAACGTGAAGCCGAATATAAAAAAATTGTCAATATCAGCTCGCAAACAAACTTCATTCGCAATTACTACTTCGCACCTCTTGTTTCCTACATTGGAGCAGACCGTTGCAGAGCAAGTTTATGTCTGTGCTGTTACGATGTCCTGAATGCCTCGACCACTTATACGTCATTAATTAACATTTCATTAAAGCAAATTGTGCCAAGAACAATGCGTTTTTTATAAAGCTTCAATGCACTGTTGACGTAAAACGACATACTTTCATAACACGACGGTTATAATAGGAAACAACCAAATACGAAAATACGTTAACCACTGATATGACGTTTCCCGTCACTTTGGTGCAACAAGTGGGACCAGTACCGCGCGCGTTTTAGAGAGATCATCTGTGTGGTTCAAATGGCTCTGAGCACTATGGGACTCAACTGCTGAGGTCATTAGTCCCCTAGAACTTAGAACTAGTTAAACCTAACTAACCTAAGGACATCACAAACATCCATGCCCGAGGCAGGATTCGAACCTGCGACCGGAGCGGTCTTGCGGTTCCAGACTGCAGCGCCTTTAACCGCACGGCCACTGCGGCCGGCGATCATCTGTATGCTGGAGCTTTGAAACAGAATATAAATTTATTCATAAGACGTAAGTTATTTCGTAAAATCCACTAAATATGGATTTAAACGAAACAGATAGAGTATACATAGAGTGACTGCGGCACGTTATTTTACGCTCCTTGCGGTACCACGCTGGACTACTATGCGCCACGTTTTCGGAAGTCATTCTGTGGTGGTTTTAAAAGGGAAATTCTATGTGTGCGAATTTATAAGATAAACTATTGCCTCGTTTCTTTTGGTAATCATGCCTAACGTTCACGCAGTGTATTCACGAGAATAACTTTACGTGAATATTATTTTACTCAATGTTTCGTAATTTCCTTAGCGTTATCAAGTAGCATGCCCCCTTTGTTTTGACTCCGAAAAGATGTCAGAGACTAGGGCAATTCACTTCACTTTGGTCGCAGTGTTGCCTCTCTGTGGTATTTTATACCTTTGGCGTAAACAAGAAAATACATAATTCAGTATGGTTTCTCTAAAGATATGATTGCGACGTAGAAAGCGATCTTGCATCTTATGGGCCACGGTCCTCAATATGAAGCAAAAATCTGACTAGTATTACTCAGTTATTCACATATCGCAATGCTCTGGAAAGTGAAAATCCACACGTGACGTCACAAAAGTCGACCAGTTCCTCGTTTTCGAACGTTTGCGTGGTCCGTGTGAGGGATGGGTTAGGGGTGTTAGGGTAATCATGTGAAAATTTAAATCTGAATTTGAACCACCGTCCTCCAGAACGCAAGCAGAATGTGTATCACTGTAATACCGCGTTCGGAACCGCTGGCTGATTCGAATCTTTGTGCACTTCCTTCCTTGGAAATAGTTGAAACAAAATTAAATTTAATACAACTGCATAATTCAGTAACAACAATACAGTAAAACTTCTTTTGAATATTTTCGAGGAGATGTGAGAAGATGAAATAGATATTTGGTAAGAGACACAGCTGAAAGCAATACATTGTGGAGAAACCAAAACTGAAACTTACGCTGTGTAGAGAACGCATTTCAACGCGTAAGAAGGCAGATGATACAGTTACTAACAACAGAAACCATATTATATACACATTACATTAGTTATTTAAACATTTGTTTAGCTCAAGCGATAGCATAGAACACAGTTATCAATGAACCTACTGACATTCACGAAGCTACGCCAGATTGTTTGTGTAAAGCCACTCAAGGTCTGAAGGAACGTAAAGCACCGGCAAATGATGTGTTTGAATAAAACTGATGACGGATAGGGCAAAAATGGTGCAATAGGAAATTTTTTACAGAATGGTTAGGAAAGAAAACAATTTCCCAATAACATATTTTTCTTAACAAAGGTGACGAATGAAGCTTTCCGTATTGTGCGAGATATTTATAAAATTTGACAGCAGCTGAAGCGAAACCCTCCTCATCAGTTTAGAGGAAGTTTTGAGTTTTCAAATCCCTACAATGGCAAAACAAATTGAATTAAACATATCTGAACCATTTTCTTTTGTATGATGACATTCTACTTTTTGCCTCCAGTGAAGATAAACTTCAACAATGAACAGACGAGTGTAACAGAAAATGCAACCCGAAACGTGAACGTGGTGTTTTCGACGACAAATATTTCAGATGTGGCTTTCCCGACCAGCAAGGTAAACTGCAGCAATGGTGGAGGTTGTGGTCGGACATAATCACTGTGTGAAAATGGTTGATCGAAAATACCATGGTAGTTGCGACACCTACAAAGGGGTCGGAAACGTCACGGTCAGAGAGTGTTCAAAATGTTCAAATGTGTGTGAAATCTTATGGGACTTAACTGCTAAGGTCATCAGTCCCTAAGCTTACACACTTCGTAACCTAAATTACCCTAAGGAGAAGCACACACACCCATGCCCGAGGGAGGACTCGAACCTCCGCCGGGACCAGCCGCACAGTTCAAGACTGCAGCGTCTAGACCGCTCGGCTAATCCCGCGCGGCTGGTCAGAAAGTCCACGGAACCTTTTATCTCCGAATAACTACGCTACTGTAACCAACATCCCTTTGAAGCTGCTTACTATGTTCATCCCTCGGTCTCCTTTCACAATTTTGAGCCTCCCCTCCCAACACTTCCCCCATTACTAAATTGAAGAATCCTTCAAGCTTCAGGGTGTGTCCTATCAACCGATCCCTTCTCTTAGTTAAGTTGTGCCACAAATTTCTGTTTCCTCTAATTAGATTCAGTACTTCTTCATTAGTGACTCGATCTAGCCAATCAATCTTCAGTTTCCTTCTGTAGTATCAGATTCCAAAATCTGTTCTCTTCTTTTCTGCACTGTATATCGTCCACGATTCACTTGCGTACAAGGCTAGACTCCGCAGATGCACTCTGGAAAAAGACTTCTTGACCCTGAAATTTGTGTTAGATATTAACAAATTCCTCTTTTTGGGAAATTTTTTCCTACTACAGGTAATCTGCATTTTATGTCCTCTCTACTTCGTCCATCGTCGCTTATTTTGCTGTCCACATAGGAAAAAAATTCATCTACTACTTTTAGTGTTTCATTTCCTAATCTAATGCTTTCAACGTTATCTAATTCGACTAAATTTCGTTACCCTTGTTTCACTTTTGTTGATGTTCGTACAACATCTTTTCAAGAAATTATCCATTCCATTCAACTGCTCTTTCAAGTCCTTTGATGTCTCTCATGAGATTGCAACGTCAGTAGCATTATTAAAGTTTCTTGTTCTTCGTCTTGAACTTTAATTCCCTCTCCAAATTTCTCCTTGTTTTCGTTCATTGATTACTCAGTGTAACAGATTTCGTAACATCGGGTGCAGGCTACAATCCTGTCCCACTCCTTTACTGGTTCTTTTTCATAACCTTCGACTCATAACTACAGTCTGGTCACTGTATACGCTGTATCCTTTCGCTCCCTGTATTTTACCCCTGCTACCTTCAGAATTTCAAAGATTATACACCAGTCGACATTGTCAGAAACTTTCTGTAAGTCTATAAATGCTGTAAATGTAGGTTTGCCTTTCTTTAACGTATTTTCTCAGGTAACATTTAGGGTCAGTATTCTTTACGTGTTCATACATTTCTTCGGAACCCAGACAGATCTTTCCCGATGTCTATTTCTACAAGGATTTAGTATCAGTATTTTGCAAGCATGACTAATTAAACTGATGATCCGCTAATACACCTGACAACGCCTGCCTTCTTTGAAATTGTATAATTTAAAAGAAAGATCATAAATACAGCTAATGGGTTTAAGTGTTTATAGCAGTTGAAGACAATGCGTGGAGAGGAAAATAAATAACCCGAAGAGTTCAAATGTTCACGAGCGCTTTCCGTAACCCGAACAGGGTTTCCAAGGCAACACTTCCGAAGGTTAAGTCAGTGTGCATTACCAGTTTTAACATGTGGCATGAGACATGGACATTTAAAGGGAAAATTACTCAATGACTGAAGGTCACTCAGTGATCAATGGTAAGATGCATGCTGGTAATTTACTAGGACAGACAAGAATGCAAGCAAATTGATACGAGAACAGACCGGAGTAAAAGATGTTAATTATTTCAGCAATGGAAACTGAATGAAAGCGGGCGGGATATGTAGCTAGGCAAAGGGATTTTTGTAGGAATCCAATAGACAAGAAGAGACGGACAACGCGCCTCTAATAGAAGGATGGTACACGAAGAGCAGGTGCAACATGAATGCATACGAGTGAAGACTACTGGTTGACTATGCTACAAATATAGCACCATTCAGAGATCATTGGAACGGCGGAAAGTTCCACGGGATTGGAAGAAAGCCCAGGTCATAGCAATCTGTGAAAAGAGTAGAAAATCGGATGCACATAATTACCGACCACTTTCTCTGACGTCGATTTGTTGTGGAATCATGGAACATATTTTGTGTTCAGACATAATGATCTTTCCAGACTCTGAGAAGCTCATCTGCAGAAAACAGCACGGTTTTAGGAAACAGCGGTCATGCGAGACACAGCTAGCTCTCTTCGTGCACGATGTACAACAGGCTCTAGATACCGGCTCCCAGGTTGATGCCATATTTCTCGACTTTCGAAGGGCGTTCGACTCAATTCCGCACTGTCGCTTGCTACAGAAAGTGCGCGCTTACGGTCTATCCAGTGAGATATGCGGTTGGTTTTTTAACAGACAAGGAGCAGTATGTCGTCCTGAACGGGGTAACTTCAACATAAACAAGAGAACTTCAGGTGTTCCCCAGGGCAGCGTAATAGGTTCTCTGCTTTTTACGGTTTACATAAACGATCTGGTTGATGGTATTGACAGCGGCCTTAGACTGTTTGCCGATGATGCTGTAGTCTACAGGAAAGTAGTATCACACGAAAGTTGTGAACAAATCAATGAGGATTTGCAGAAAATAAATGCGTGGTGTCATGACCGGCAGTTATCTCTCAATATTAGTAAGTGTAACGTACTGCGTATAACAAGGCGAAAATCCCCATTAATGTACGAGTACAAAATAAATGATCAGTCTTCGGAAGCGGTAACATCAGTCAAGTATCTGGGTGTGACTATTCGAAATGGTCTCAAATGGAATGATCAGATTACACAAGTAACGGGTAAGGCGAACTCTGTATGCGGTTTTATTGGCAGAATCCTGAAGCGATGCAGTCCTTCAACAAAGGAAATAGCTTACAATACGTTAGTTCGTCCAGTCTTAGAGTATTGTTCGTCTGTATGGTGCCATTACCAGTTGGGTCTGATTCAAGAGATTGAGAAGGTCCAAAGAAGAGCGGCAAGATTCGTGACTGGTACATTTAGCCATCGCGAGAGCGTTACAAATCTCACAGAAAGTTTGAAGTGGGACACGCTTGCAGACAGACGACGCGCTAAACAGAAGGGGCTGCTCACTAAATTCCGAAATCCAATCTTCACCGAGGATGTAGAGCATATATTATTACCACCAACGTTCAAATCGCGTAATGATCATCATTCAAAGATAAGGGAAATAAGAGCTCGTACTGAGGCGTTCAGACAGTCGTTTTTCCCTCGCGTGATCCGCGAATGGAACAGAGGGGGTGGAGGGTGGGGGGGAATATGACTTTGGCGCGAATTGTGCCCTCCGCCACACACCGCTTGGTGGCTAGCGAAGTATATATGTAGATGTAGAAGAATGTAATGGGTGGAAATCTTTAGAAATGTCCGGAGACAGGACACATCAAAATAACAGCAACGTGTTTCGTCACAGGATTATTTAGTAAGGCGTCAATGCGTAACGAAGTAGTGCATCAAACTCCAATGACAAACGCTACACGAGAGACATTGTATATCATGGTGTGTTTTACTGCCAAATTGCGAGAGTGTATGTTCTCAGAAGAGTCAACTAACATATGCTATAGTAGATGTCGAATGGTTGATGATGGTATCATTATGATGATCGAAGCGATCGCTGTGTTAAGAAGAAATCTACAGATACCAGTCACTGAATCCTGGCTCCTATTTTGACTGGACCAGATGTGGGATTCTTCCTACAAGTCGGGCAGGGGACCTGAAGATGGCGTAATGTAACGCTGAAACTGGTTGCTCAGATCAAATAGCACCTGGAAATTTAGGCGGGTGAAGATGTTTTGGTTCGCCATTTTAACTTTCATTTACGTGGCACAGCTCCTTCTTGATGTTGCAATTTTTTCCCTCAGTGTAATTGACAAAATAGTTCACGAGCGAACAACCAGATGTAGCGTCCAACACTCACATCATGCCATTCATCCATGAACTAGGTCGTCATGGATTAGACTGCGAGCAGGTAAAGAATCACACTTAAATAATTATTGTCCATTTTCCTTACTGACGTCTTTTCCCAAAATATTCGAAAAAGTAATGTGGTCTAGAGCAAGCTCACATTTAGATAGAAACAGCTTACTCAGTACATCACAGATTGGGTTCCAGAGAGGTTACTCGACTGAGAATACCATTTATACGAGGTCTGTTCAAAACATTCGCTTACCTTTCACTTACGCTTACCTTTCACTTATTGTACATGGTTTCCTTCGAAATACTCTCCTCCATAATTGATACACTGCCCCCAAAGCCATTTACACTTCCGGAAGCAGTCTTGGTACGCCTCTTGCTAGATCTTTCGAAGCCCCATCTGCGAATGTTCTTTTATCTCGTCTGTCGTCGCCAATCTTCGCCTTTCAACGGGGTTTTCAACATTGGAAATAAAAAAAATTCATCAAGGGGCACGTCTGGAAAGTAGAGAGGATAAGGCAGCACGGTGATTTCGTTTCTTGTGGAATAGACACGCACCAGCAGGGATGAATACGCGGGTGCGTTATTGTGGCGCAAGAGGCATGAATTACCTCGCCCCATTTCAGGCCATTTCCTCCTCACATTTTCTCCCAGGTGTCGCAACACGTTCCGGTAGTACCATCGAGTAACAGTTTGTCACTGTGGCACGAAGTCATGACGAACTAGTTCTTCAAAATTAAATAAATGGTTCAGATGGCTCTGAGCACTATGGGACTTAACATCGGAGGTCATCAGTCCCCTAGAACTTAGAGCTACTTAAACCTAACTAACCTAAGGACATCACACACACATCCATGCCCGAGGCAGGATTCGAACCTGCGACCGTAGCGGTCGCTCGGTTCCAGACTGAAGCGCCTAGAACCGCACAGCCTAAATTAAATAAAACTAGCAGCATTGCTTTGATATTTGGCCAGACCTGACGAGCTTTTTTTGACCTTGGAGAACCTTTCCCAGCTCATTGTGAAGATTCAGCCTTGGTTTGAATATCATAATCGTAGGCCCACGTCCCATCACAAGTTATGATTCTCTTAAGGAAGTTCTCATTTGCACGATCCAAAAGCTTTTCACAAAATGGGAGGCGAAGTTCTTTGTGGTCTTGACCCATAAGCCGTGGGACGAACTTGCCGGCAACACGATTCGTTCAAGGTGCTGTGTCAGATTTCATGACATGATCCAATTGAAACGTTACATTCATCTGCAATCTCACGGTCAGTCAGTCTTCGACTGGCGCGAACCCAGTTTCTTTGATGTTTGTGACATGAACGTCGCCGGTAGACGTCGGAGGGTGCCCTGAACGAGGGTCAACTTCAACTTTCGTCCGGCCATTTTTAAACCGTGTGAACAGTTCGTAGCCCCGAGTATGGCTTAAGCACTCAACACCGTAGGCTTCCTGCATCATTTGGTGTGTCTCTGTAAATGTTTTCTTGAGTCTCACGCAAAATTTAATGCAGACGCGTTGCTCCTCTAACTCGGCCATTTCGAAATTAGCATCTGTCCGACACAGCGTTCTACTCAATATAGCACTGAACAATAACTAACAGACATATGACAATGAAACTTTCGGCAGTTGCACTTTAAACACAGGCGTGTGCAGAGATGCCAACCACATTTTGCTCCAACACCCCATTGGCGCTACATTACGAATGTTCCGGAATTTTTTTGAACAGACCTTGTACTGTATATTCACTCGCCCAATATTACAATACTAAAATATCACCAGTTGGTATTTTATGTGATCTTTCGAAGGCATTTGATGGTGTAGATCACGTTACACTTTACGCACAACTGGATTTAATCACTCTCAGCAAACAGTGCAAAATGTTGTGCTGAATAACTCAAACAGTGTTGAAAGCGGAGAAAAATTTAGTGCCGTGGGCGAAGTCACGAAGGGAGTAGCATGAGCTTCAGTTTTTTATCCACCCCTATTCCTTATATGTGTGAATGGTATTCATCAAGCAGAACAGGTACATTCTATAGACGATACTAATTTTATTATAAATCCCATTAAAGAGAAAGCAACAGAAGAGACTGCTAATGATAGTTTTAAAAAAAGTCACTATGTTGTTCGCTGGTAATGCATTCTCCTTTGGTTTTGAGAAAATACTCTACATTTAGTTGGTTACAACAAGTAAAGACATACCAACAGTTGATGTAGCACGCGAACAGAAGTCAGTAAACAAGGTAGAATGCTCAAATTTTTTTGGTTGTGAATATTGATGAAAACTTGAACTAGAAGAAACGTATTAAGAGCTGTTGAAACAATTAAGTTCAGCTAATTTTGTACTTTGTATAATTACTAATCTTAGAGACAAATGGATATACTTCCTCACACAATTTGCGTATTTCCACTCAATAATGTCTTACGGAAAAACCTTCTTGGGTAACCCATAATTTAATAAGAAAGTACTGATTTCACTAAAGCGTACAGTAAGAATAATACGTGTTCACTCTAGAGAAGGGTCGATCGCGAACGGGTCCAAAGGAAGGGTTCACCAAGATGAACGGAACGAGCGAGGAACGAATTAGAAGGAACGGTCTTTCATAGTTCACTTCGGTCGCGGCGTTCTACTTATAGTTCCCGGGAACGGGAAATGGTCGGTCTCGTTCCCGAATGACACGTCAGCCGGTCTCGTTCCAGCCTCAGTCCCGTTCCCGTCTTTCTCGGTCTCGGTCGGCCGGACTCTTCCTTCTACGTACGGCCACCATCGCACTTCCACTGCCGACTGCTCACAGTTCAGTATAGAGTTGTTGTTCGTTTTGTTCGCTTCGCACGCGTATTCTAGATCTGTTCCAAACCTCTTTTGAACTCTGAACTTGAGGTTCTTTTCATATTCTATTCAGCGTCCAGGACCGGTAATTAAAATGTATTTTATAATTACGTAAATTAAATAAAAATTACGTGGTATACATATATCTTTTCAGGCAACAAAACGGCGTATCAGCTTACTTCAATATTTCGATAAACAACAGAAGAAATATTTCTAAAAAGGCAATATTCTTTGTTATTAGACAAGCAAAGGACGTCGGCACGGCACACACGATTGGCCATTTTCCGCCTTTTTTTTGGTCCAAGGTAAAACAGCATGTTCATTGTTATAGAAGGCAAACCGACTTACAGCCGAATGAAGCCCGCGTTTCGTAATCGAGTGTATGGTGTCACATTTTGTTAACAGAATATCATAACTCCTACAATATTATTTCAGTGGAACAGGATGGCGCACGAAAAATCGGCCCCGAGTACTAGGCTGTTCATTGTCGCTTACCAATCATCATCTATTGTTTCGAAGTTGTTTGCATTAGCTTATTTGTTATTTCTTCACTGCCTCATTATTACATGTTTGTCTATTCCTTCTCGTAGCGGTCAACAAATCGTGCATAATTGGCGAGCAGTCTGTACTCGGGGCCGGTTTTTCGTACGCCACCTTATCATATCTCACTGCGATCAGCCACATAGCGCTACAGTTGGCTAAATGAGATGTTTTGCTGAATCACGAAAATTACAAGTGTGTGAGAAATCTGTTATGAATAAAAACTCTGTACTCCAGGGCGGAGGCAAGTGCCCCTCTTGCCACTCGGTCATCTGTGCTACTAATTTTCAGTTTTTCATAATAACCGTATACCAAGCACAATGAACGGTGAACGAGTAAAAATGAACGGTGTCCAAAAAAGAACGATCACCAGTGAACTAGTTCCCAAGGATGAACGACTTGCCCATCTCTAGTTCACTCGCTGCCGTTATGTGCGCAGCTCTTCAAGCAGTCCGTCATTTGAACTATGCCATCACAATACATAAGCTAACTCAACAAAAAATTAGTCATCCCATAGCGCACGCACAGATAAACTTTTAAGCCTTTATAGATGTCGCAGCGATCCAGTCACGTGCTCAACCGCGTGCGCACTGCCTCTGTGTGCCCATAAGGCATTAGCGACCAGTGAGACATCTATGTTTCAATCGGACATTGTACGTTAACGTGGGTGCTTGTAAGGACGTGACAGAGTGGTACAGAGGGGCAATCGTGTTTGGCCGTGCTCATGGCCATATGGTGTATGAAGTTGCTGGATTTGTTGGTGTTTCGCGGCGGACTGTTCAACGTGTCTACAAGCAGTTGTGCACTTGTAGCCACGAAACACGACATTAGTATTGTGGTCGGGAAAAAATCCTGAATGAGAGAGACCGGAGACACTTTTCACGGCTTGTGATTCAAAATCGCTTCCAAAACTGACAGGAACTGCTACAGGCAGTGAAAGAAGGTCCAAATGGTTCAAATGGCTCTGAGCACTATGCGACTTAACTTCTGAGGTCATCAGTCGCCTAGAACTTAGAACTAATTAAACCTAACTAACCTAAGGACATCACACACATCCATGCCCGAGGCAGGATTCGAACCTGCGACCGTAGCGGTCGCTCGGCTCCAGACTGTAGCGCCTAGAACCGCACGGCCACTCCGGCCGGCGAAAGAAGGTCCATCCCAACCTGTTAGCGAGAGAACTTTGCGATGGGAACTCCATGTAATAAACATTTTGAGTCGGTCGCCTCATTTTTACTATTCGAACGGTATCTGAAGTAAGTGATCGTTCCACACGAAAAGTAGTGTGCTTTGCTTATTTTCATTCGCTTTTGTCGTATGGTATTACGTTTTGAGGTAATACTTCCCATTCTCAAAGGATATTTTTGGCTCAGAAACGGGCAGTTCGGGCAATAAGTGGTTTAAGTTCGCGATCCTCTTGTCGATCCCTGGTCACTAATAAGGGTATTCTCCTTTACTGTCGCTTCTTGTTTCCAAGGATTAGCAACTTTCACTCAGTTAATACTAGGCAGAAATCCAATCTGCATTTGGATAGCACTTCCTTGTCTCTTGTGCAGAAAGATGTGCAGTACACTGCCGCATCCATTTTCAATGAGGTACCACAAGAATTCAAAAATCTTAGTAGTAATCCACGCGCTTTCAGATCGAAACTGAAGAATTTCCTCATGGGTCACTCCTTCTATTCTGTCGAGGAATTCCTTGAAAAATTAAACTGATTCCAATATTATATTGTTGATTGCGTTTACTTAAACTATTGGCTTGCCTTTTTGGGTTCATAAACATTTTATTTTATCTGTTATTACTGCTATGTTGTAATTTCATGTATTGAAACGTTCCATGACCTTGGAGATGTGCTCCTCAATCTGGTCCTACGAACTATACGTGTAAAATAATTTTAAAAACTCAAGACGCGATTGCTCACACAGGCACATAAAGACGACAACAGCAAAGTTCATCGGTCTGGAATTATATGTGACTAGTTTTCGGAATACTCCCCCACACTATTACATCTCGACTCCCCATAGAAAATCTATGAGACATGTTGGAACAACGGGTAAAACATCAGCATCCCCGCAATTTGCAATTTGGTGGAATTCTACTCTCAAATTCTCAGAGAGTGGCTTAAACTAGATGCGACGAACCTTCAAAAGCTCGTGGACTTACTTTCTAACCGAATATAGACGGTTATCAAGTACAGGGGTGAAATTACAAGATATCAAATGATGCTTGTAACGATTCCTCTAGGGCTGACTTATTGTTTGTCCGGTGAGCCTATATTCGCTAGTGAAATTCGGCGTAAATAATCCATCACAAACTGAAAAGATTAGTGATGTCCATACCTACAATATTAGAGCAAAAATTGACCTTTATTACCAAATATTAAAGCTCCCATTGGCTCAGAAATGAGTTCAATATGCAAAACAAAAATTTTTGATCCGTTTGCCCAATACCATAAAATGTTGATAGGTAGCAAAGCGAGTTATAAATATAATGTAAAATCATTTATCCTGGACAACTGTTTCTATTCCATGGAGGAATTTTTATTTAAAAACTGATAAAAACCTGTTTATTATATCTTGTTGCATGATTAGGACTAAAAAATTATATTTTCATGAGTATTAACACTAATCATGTGTACATATCCTGCAAAGTGACTCGTTCCACATCATTTCGATAAATGAATCGTTCAAATGATCCATGGTACATGTAACTAACGAACCGATTAAAGTTGCAATCGCCGGCCGCTGTGGCCGAGCGGTTTTAGGCGGTTCAGTCCGGAAACACGCGGCTGCTACGGTCGCAGGTTCGAATCCTGCCTCGCCCATGGATGTGTGTGATGTCCTTAGTGATGTTAGTTAGGTTTAAGTAGTTCCAAGTCTAGGGGACTGATGACCTCGGATGTTAAGTCCCAAAATGCTTAGAGCTCCCTTTTTTTAAGTTGCAATCCTCTGTGACTCTTGCAATGATCACCAGAGTGCTGTTCGTTTTTAGTGGTTTCATCAGGCCTGGTAGGATATGTAAGGGGCGTGACCAGTGTCAGATGTTGAGTGACCACCGTGAAAGGCATGGGAGGTGCCACTGACTCGTGTGACAGTGCGTTATCAACACCAGACTGAGTATGAAAACGCTCTCATTGTGAGTCTCCACTTGGACAGCTGGTCGAATCGTTCAATATTCAGATTTGTGGAGCATTCAGATGTGACAGTGGCCCAATGTTCCACTGCAATGGAACGTGGGGGCAGGCTTTTTCGTCTTCAACGTTCCGGTCTATCGCGTCTGACCACCACAAGAGAAGATCGCCGTATTGTGCGCCATATTGTACACAAAGCACATCGTAAGCCCTTCATACTTTTTTCGTATGCCACCCGAGAACAAATAATGGACTCCCTGAAACGTCATGTGTCATCTCGCATTCTTGCTCGGGGGCTAGCAGCAGCCGGAGTAGGGAATTACACTGAAGCGCCAAAGAAATTGGTATAGACGTGCGTTTTCAAATACGGAGATACGTAAACAGGCAGAAGACGGCACTGGTGTCGGCCACGCGCCGGCCGCGGTGGTCTTGCGGTTCTAGGCGCTGCAGTCCGGAACGGCGGGACTGCTACGGTCGCAGGTTCGAATCCTGCCTCGGGCATGGATGTATGTGATGTCTTTAGGTTAGTTAGGTTTAAGTAGTTCTAAGTTCTAGGGGACTGATCACCTAAGATGTTAAGTCCCATAGTGCTCAGAGCCAATTGAACCATTTTTTGTCGGCCACGCCTGTATAAGACAACAAGTGTCTGGCGCAGTTGTTAGATCGGTTACTGACGCTACGATGTCAGGTTATCAAGATTTAAGTGAGTTTGACCGTGGTGCTATAGTTGGCGCACGAGCATCTCCGAGGTAGTGATGAAGTGGGGATTTTTCGGTACGGCCATTTCACGAGTGTACCGTGAATGTCAGGAACCCGGTAGAACATCAAATCTCCGACATCGCTGCAGCCAGGAAAAGGTCCTGCAACAACGGGACCAACGATGACTCAAGAGAATCGATCAACGTGACACAAGTGCAACCCTTCCGCAAATTTGCTTTAGATTTCAATGCTGAGCTATCTACAAGTGTCAGTGTGGGAACCATTCAACGAAACAACATCGATATGGGTTTCCGGAACCGAAGGCCCACTCGTATACCGTTGATGAGTGCACGACACACAGCTTTACGCCTCGTCTGGGCTCGTCAATACCGACATACGACTGTTGATGACTGGAAACATGTTTTCTGGTCGGACGAGTCTCATTTGAAATTATATCGAGCGGATGGACCTGTACAGGTATAGATAATCCATCATCCTGCATGTCAGCAGGGGATTGTTCAAGCTGGTGGCTCTGCAATGGTGTGGGGCGTGTGCGGATACGACTCTGACAGCTGACACGTACGTAAGCATCCTGTCTGATGAGCTGCATCCATTCATGTCCACTGTGCGTTCCGACGGACTTGGGCAATCCCAGCAGGACAGTGCGACACCCCACAAGTCCAGAATTGCTACAGAGTGGCTCCAGGAACAATCTTGTGAGTTTAAACACTTCCGTTGGCCTCCGAACTCCCCAGCCATGAATATTACTGAGCTTATGTGGGATACCTTGGAACGCACTGTCCAGAAGAGATCTCCTTCCCCTCGTACTCTTACGGATGTATGGAGAGCCGTTCAGGATTCATGGTGTCAGTTCCCTCCAGCACTACTTCAGACATTAGTCGAATCCATGCCACATCTTGTTGCGGCACTTCTGCTTGCTCGCGGGGTCTCTACACGATATTAGGCAGGTGTACCCGTTCCTTTTGCTCTTCAGTGTATAAGGGGCGCGAACAGTGTGAGATGTTGAGTGACCACTGTGAAGGGTACGGGAGGTGCCGCTGACTCGTGTGACAGTGCGTTATCAACACTAAGCAGAGTATGAAAACGTTCTCATTGTGAGTCTCCATTTGGACAGCTGGTCGAATCGTGCAGTGTCCAGATTCTTGGGGCATTCAGACGTGACAGTGGGCCAATGTTGGACTGCAACGGAACATGAGGGAAGTCATTTTCGTCTTCAAGGTTCCGGTCTATCGCGTCTGACTACAAAAAGGGAGAATAGTCGTATTGTGCGCCATACTGCACACCAAGCACATGGCAAACCCCTCCACATTTACATCTGACACCAGAGAACAAATAATGGACTCCCTGCAACGTCGAGTCATCCCACATTCTTTCTCGGGAGCTGGCAGCAGCGGAGCTAGGGTATTACCTTCCCATGCGTAGACTGTTGTTAAAACCACAAACGGCTGCGTTGGGAGTGATGTTGTGACCGGGAATCATGGAATGTTGGTTGACCGGGGAGTCTAGAATGTTAATGAATGCGTCACATTGTGTTCAAAGACGAATCGCTGCACTATTTCTGTTGTCCTTTGTCGGCGTTTATGCTGTTCTTCCATTGGTTTGGAGAGGCAGAGCGGCGTTATTCCTGGAGGCGTGTTGGCTTCAGGTCGCGTCTGGTAGTGATAGAGCGAACATTGATGACACGATGGTACGTGACGAACATTCTGCGCCCTCATGTTACCTCTCTTGCGACAGTGTCGTGGCGCAGTTGTTGAATTGGACTATGCTCGTCCACACATTGTATGTATCGGCGTTCTTTTGAGGTACTTCCCGTGCCCAGTCAGATCTCCAGATCTGTCCGCAATAGAATTATATGAGACCAGCTTGTAGATAAACACCGTCCCAGTGCTAATACCCAGGACATGAAGGACCTGTACTGCGGTTGTGTGCTAGCTTAGCTCAACGGCTTTGTGACACCTTTCCCAATCGAACCAGAGCATGCATCCGTGCCAGACGAGGTGAAATCTCATATCGTAAGCTGGCTGCCAAGTTCTTAGTAATTCGAACCGATGTTTTAATCACTGAATTAACATCACAGTCTAAAACCGTGCAGTTTCATTTCGTTTCTTCTTCCCTTTCTGGGTGCTTCACTTCTTTGGCATGCAATGTAGATTAGAGAAACAGAACCTTGAACTGTCTCTACACGACGAGAAATGTTGTAGCAATGATTAAGCAGTCAAGAGCTCGGTCGAAACTGTGAGATACAGAGGTCTGAAACAAAATAAAGCTGACTTATGGTGCAATGTTGTGTGCTAATTACGGGCCTCTGCAGAAGTTTATCAACGGGTGAGGGGATGACATTGTCATTTTTGATATAATGAGTTGGCCAGTTTCGACACGTGTCATGCCACTCACTCCGTCTTCAGGCCGCGAGTGGCCTACCGGGAACATCCGACCGCCGTGTCATCCTCAGTGGAGGATGCGGATAGGAGGGGTGCGGGGTCACCACACCGCTCTCCCGGTCGTTATGATGGTATTCTTGACAGAAGCCGCTACTATTCGGTCGAGTAGCTCATCAGTTGGCATCACGAGGCTTAGTGCACCCGAAAAATGGCAACAGCGCAATGCGGCCTGGATGGTAACCCATCCAAGTGCCGACCACGCCCGACAGCGCTTAACTTCGGTGATCTCACGGGAACCAGTGTATCCACTGCGGCAAGGCCGTTGCCCCGTGTCATGCCACAGGACCTAAATTTTATAGATGACACGAAAAACTTGTTACATCTCAGAAAACTGATGGTCATCCAGCACTTCTAGAAGTGTTTGAGAATTCTGTAATGAATGAAAACTCTGGACTAAAGTTCCCGGGAAGGGGGAAGAAGGAGAGGGGGGCACATGTGCTCCCTCCTGCCCCTCACCCTCTTGCGGACAGTTTTGCTGCAAATCTGTGTGCTAGTCAAAGTTATATAATTACTGATGACTGTACACACTGCGTGACAAAAAAATAAAGCACCCAAAATATGGGGAGTAAAAGAAACTACACTTGAACGGATTCGCAGGGTCTGTTATGTTGTTTCAGAGATCGCAATAGCGATTCAAATTTACAAAGAACTCGTCACTATGAACCCACTTATCAGTATGGCATTCATCTTCCTGTGGTCTGGATGCGTGCACTGATTCGGTTGGGAATGTTGTCATATACTCGTAAGCCGTTGTGTCCTCTCCTCAGGCAAGCTCTCCCACAACTGTTGTAACTGTTCATTGGTATCTTGGATTCAGGTTCTGTGACGGAGTCTACGTCCGAGCTGGTCCCACACACATTCTATCGGGGACAGACTTGAGATCTTGCTGGCTGCTCGAGTGCCCCAGCATCACGCAGACAATTCATTGACCTGTGCCATGTCTGGTCGAGTATTGTCCTGTTGAAAAAGGGCACCATGATACTATCGCGTGCAAGCTAACACATGAGGGCGGAGGATGTCAGTGACGTACCGTTGCACCGTCAGAGTTGTCTGAATCACAACCAGTCGTGACCTGAAGTCATACCCGACCGCCTCTCACATTATGACGCCAGGAGAAACGCCTGTGTGCGTCTCAAGGACACTGCAAGAAAGGAACCTCTTCCCAGACTCCTGTCTTACTCGCCGCTGATAGTCATCCAGGGTAATGCAGAACCGCGATTCATCGTTGAACACAATAGGACGCCATTCATTAGCAATCTATGCTTCCCAATACGACAACATTCCAAACGCAGCCATTTGTGTTGTCGGTAATTCCCTAGTCCGGTTACTGCTAGTCTCTGAATAATGGTTTTGGATGACACAGAATGGTGCAGGCAATCCGCTACTTGTTCTCGGATGGCAGGCACACGTGTGTAGCGGTTACGCTGTCCTCGGTGCACTATTCGGCGATTATCACTTGTGGGGAATGCAGTCCAACATCCTGCCACTCCAACATGCGAATGCTACACAAAGTGGATACTCCCTTTAGGCCCTACTCCACTGCATTGTGAAAGAGTTGTTTTGGAAACAATCCCCAAGACTGTGGCTCAGACGTTTCTCAGGAATATCCTCCCTTCGAAGACCGCTGCTCCAGGAAGATATGAAGGAGAACTTCCGTCTAGTTTGGAAGGCACGAGAGAGGTTTTGGCAGAACTAAAGCTGTGAGGGGGAGTTCAGAGTAGTGCCTGCATAGCTGAAACGGTAAGAGCTTTGCCGCGAAATGAACTTCTCCCAATTCGAGTCCCATTCTGGCGCACAGTTTTAATGTGCCAGGAAATTTCACTGCTTATACATGCCACGTCGTAGAGAGTTGTCGCAAATGCGATCAACGGACCATTAAAATGACAATGCAGTTATGTAGATGGAAGGATATTCTAACATTTCTGGTTCTTGGAGCCAGAAGCTTTGTTCCCATGTATCACAGCAGACGAGCGGTATGTGAAGGGATGACCCTCTGGCCTGCAGTCCAAATCTGTTATTTTCGTGTATTAGTTATTACTAAACTAATATTCAGATTTTGTTCGTAATAATACTGAAGAATCTCTTAATACTGCGTCATCATTACGTAATTCATAAATCATCTTATTATCACCTTTAGAAAAGATTCGAGTGACTAGAAAGAGTCGAATCACTTCGTGTGTCATCGGATTCGTGCCGAATGTAGTAGTAGCGAAGCGGTTCGCACCAGACACTTTAGTTGTTAATGAAGCGGCAAGACACTTAGGTTGGACGGATTGCACTGCATGCTTAAAATAGCGATTCTGCGAGACATGCAGATTATAATTGAGTCTAGAAATGTGTAATTTGGTTTGTGAAATGTTAACAATGTCTGCTACTTAGATCAAAAACGAGAAAGAATTATATAGTATTTTGACCGATAATACTATATAATGTACAATATACCACCACATCACTTACAGTCCGGAATTTTATGTGAAGAAATTTGCATCATACAAAATTTCTGGCATATCTTTAAATTACAGGTCTTACTACAGTAAGGAAAAGCGTTAGCTAGCTTCTTTGTAGTTCGTTAAGACCGAACAGAAAAAGTGGCGGAGTTAAAGTCCACGCTGGACTGATGACTTCATTTGAAAATGCTAGATTGGTGGACTTTTAGGAATTCTGTTTTTGATTTTAAAGCGAAAAGACAGAACTACGCCGCTGACATGTCCTGCTGCTGCAGTTGAAATGGAGATAGTTGCTTGACATTCGTGGTAACATAGGGTGGGGATCCACAGGCCCATTCGCAATGATGACAGACCTATTACCTCTTATTCAACTGGATTTATAATATTAGGAGGATCGCAGTAACATACAGATACAACCGCCTCGACGGGACTCGGACATGCGACTTATTGATAGCTGTCAACATGTCTTAACATGCGTTCACAGTGTCACCGAAAACAGTCGCCAGAGGTCGTCCGCTAACATCGGCCGAAAGCTTGGTCACGGTGCGTCGAATTGCCTCTGTCAGTTTTTGACGGGATCAAGGTTAGGATTCTATTCTAACGTAAATCTGTCTCGAAAAGTACGTCGTGAGTACTGTACACTCTTTCCTACAGTATTGGAATAACCTGACAGGCTTTAAGACTGTGTGAGATGAAGATAGAAACGGGGAAATGATTTGTAGTGACGCTGGAAAGTAAAATTACAAACAGCCTGCACAACTTCAAATAAACTGAGCAGAACAGACAGATGTTAATTAACTTTCAGTGACTGTTCCTCAGCCATGTGTGAAAGACAAACATAAATTTTAGAGTAAGATATTCCGAACATCTAGTGAAAAAACACACGCCACATTTGCAAACCGTATCATATAACAGACTCACCACCCTACTGGCATAAAAATGCCAGTAAGCAGTAATAAAAATTCGTATACAGCTAATGCCCACCTCTCGCAATGCAAAAAAAGATCCAATACAAAAGCTTTAAGTTTGAAAATCGACATAACACGACATGTCTCACTTGAACAGATAATTTTTTTGAGGTTACAATCTAAGCTTAAAATTTCCGATCCACGTATCATTTTTCCTGTTTCAGACGACATGATGCGTTAAGTATAGACATGTGGTTGAAATGACAGCTACGAAACTTGTGGTTTCCTATAAAATAGCTATTTCAGAGCATTGATTTAGAGATATATCTTTGTTGTTATCTTTCTCATCCTCAAGATGCCATAAACCTTGCGTCTAACTTCGAAATGTGCGTCCCACGTGGTTTCCTTCTGTACCGTTGGCGGTAGTAGGGAGCCGATTACTCCGCGCAGTCGCGGAATGACGTGGCTCGGCTGCGATTACCCGCGCCACGCCCACGGGCGGCTCCGCCCCACCAGCAGCGCGTGTTCACGCTGTGACGGAAACGGCCGCAGCAGCTTTCTGATTGGCTGCCCCCCCCCCCTCCAGCAACGAGATATCGCGCGATATCGACTTGTCGCTACTGAAAGCGGTGGAGCACGCCGCGGGGATAAATGATTACACCGCTGACGTAAATGTGTTTAAGTAGTATAGACTCGTCTTGCGTTCCTAAATGATAACTGCTTTTAAACGCTAACTAATTGATGCATATAAGGTACGTCAACACGGAGAACAGAAATTGCATATGCTGGCAATATAATACCGGTAATGCAGGTGTAGGTTTCATAATGAATTAAAAAATAGGAGTGCGGGTAAGCTACTACAAACAGCATAGTGAACGCATTATTGTGACCAAGATAGACACGACGTCCATACCTACTACAGTAGTACAGGTTTCTATGCCATCTAGCTCCAGATAATGAAGCATTTATGAAATGTATGATGAGATAAAAGAAATTATTCAGGTAGTGAAGGGAGACGAAAATTTAATAGTCATGGGTGACTGGAATTCGCCAATAGGAAAAGGGAGAGAAGGAAACATAGTTGGTGAATATGGCTTGGGGCTAAGCACTGAAAGAGGAAGCCGTCTGGTAGAATTTTGCACAGAGCATAACTTAATCATTGGTTCAAGACTCATGAAAGAAGGTTGTTTACATGGAAGAACCCTGGAGATAGTAGAAGGTTTCAGATAGATTATATAATGGTAAGACAGAGGTTTAGGAACCAGGTTTTAAATTGTAAGACATTTCCAGGGGCAGATGTGGACTCTGACCACAATATATTGGTTATGAACTGTAGATTAAAACTGAAGAAATGCAAAAAGGTGGGAATTTAAGGAGATGGGACCTGGATAAACTGAAAAAACCAGAGATTGTACAGTGTTTCAGGGAGAGCATAAGGGAACAATTGACAGGAATGGGGGAAATAAATACAGTAGAAGAAGAATGGGTAGATTTGAGGGATGAAGTAGTGAACGCAGCAGAGGATCAAGTAGGTAAAAATACGAAGGCCAGTAGAAATCCTTGGGTAACAGAAGAAATATTGAATTAAATTGATGAAAGGAGAAAATATAAAAATGCAGTAAATGAAGCAGGCAAAAAGGAATACAAACGTCTCAAAAATGAGATCGAGAGGAAGTGCAAAATGGCTAAGCAGGGATGGCTAGAGGACAAATGTAAAGATGTAGAGGCTTATCTCACTAGGAGCAAGACAGATACTGCCTACAGGAAAATTAAAGAGATCTTTGGAGAAAAGAGAGCCACTTGTATGAATATCAAGAGCTCAGATGGAAACCCTGTTCTAAGCAAAGAAGGGAAAGCAGAAAGGTGGAAGGAGTATATAGAGGGTCTGTACAAGAGCGATGTACTTGAGAACAATATTATGGAAATGGAAAAGGATGTAGATGAAGATGAAATGGGAGATACGATACTGTGTGAACAGTTTGACAGAGCACTGAAAGACCTGAGTCGAAACAAGGCCTCGGGAGTAGACAACATTCCATTAGAACTACTGGCGGCCTTGGGAGAGCCAGTCCTGACAAAACTCTACCATCTGGTGAGCAAGATGTATGAGACAGGCGAAATACCCTCAGACTTCAAGAAGAATATAATAATTCCAATACCAAAGAAAGCAGGTGTTGACAGATGTGAAAATTACCGAACTATCAGTTTAACAAGTCACAACTGCAAAATACTAACACGAATTCTTTACAGACGAATGGAAAAACTGGTAGAAGCCGACCTCGGGGAAGATCAGTTTGGATTCCATAGAAATATTGGAACACGTGAGGCAATACTGACCTTACGACTTATCTTAGAAGAAAGATTAAGGAAAGGCAAACCTACGTTTCTAGCATTTGTAGACTTAGAGAAAGCTTGTGACAATGTTGACTGGAACACTCTCTTTCAAATTGTAAAGGTGGCAGGGGTAAAATACAGGGAGCGAAAGGCTATTTGCAATTTGTACAGAAACCAGATGGCAGTTATAAGAGTCGAGGGACATCAAAGGGAAGCAGTGGCTGCGAAGGGAGTGAGACAGGGTTGCAGCCTCTCCCCGATGTTATTCCATCAGTATATTGAGCAAGAAGTGAAGGAAACAAAAGAAAAATTCGGAGTAGGTATTAAAATCCATGGAGAAGGAATAAAAACTTTGAGGTTCGCCGATGACATTGTAGTTCTATCAGAGACAGCAAATGACTTGGAAGAGCAGTTGAACGGAATGGACAGTGTCTTGAAAGGAGGATATAAGATGAACATCAACAAAAGCAAAACGAGGATAATGGAATGTAGTCGAATCAAGTCGGGTGATGCTGAGGGAATTAGATTAGGAAATGAGACACTTAAAGTAGTAAAGGAGTTTTGCTATTTGGGGAGCAAAATAACTGATGATGGTCGAAGTAGAGAGGATATAAAATGTAGACTGGCAATGGCAAGGAAAGCGTTTCTGAAGAAGAGAAATTTGTAAACATCGAGTATAGATTTAAGTGTCAAAAAGTCGTTTCTGAAAGTATTTGTATGGAGGGTAGCCATGTATGGAAGTGAAACATGGACGATAAATAGTTTGGACAAGAAGAGAATTGAAGCTTTTGAAATGTGGTGCATCAGAAGAATGCTGAAGATTAGATGGGTAGATCACATAACTAATGAAGAGGTATTGAATAGAATTGGGGAGAAGAGGAGTTTGTGGCACAACTTGGCAAAAAGAAGGGACCGGCTAGTAAGACGTGTTCTGAGGCATCAAGGGATCACAAATTTAGCGTTGGAGGGCAGCGTGGAGGTTTAAAAATCGTTGAGGGAGACCAAGATATGAATACGCTAAACAGATTCAGAAGGATGTAGGTTGCAGTAAGTACTGGGAGATTAAGAAGCTTGCACAGAATAGGGTAGCATGGAGAGGTGCATCAAACCAGTCTCAAGACTGAAGATCACAACAACAACGACAATATAACCCGTCAGCGCAACATGTCGGCAACATCGGTTACTACTATTACACGGCAATATTTGTGCCAATACATTTCCGTGACGGAAGTGTTATTGCCACAACGTTGGCAAACGCGAACTAGTGGAAGTGAGTGTGATTCTCCTTACACATCACGTATCAAATGAAGTTAGAATGAGCAAGAGAGTTCGGGCTTTGTGGATACGTTCTTTTTCGAGAATTTTACCAAAATGTCGAAACACGATTTCGAATATACCGCACAAGCAACTGATCTGAGAACTGGTACAACCAGTACAAGTACGAGAGAATGATTACCAGTAGCCGGCCGGAGTGGCCGATCGGTTCTAGGCGCTTCAGTCTGGAACCGCGCGACCGCTATGGTCGCAGGTTCGAATCCTGCCTCGGGCATGGATGTGTGTGATGTCCTTAGGGTAGTTAAGCTTAAGTAGTTCTAAGTCTAGGGCACTGATGACCTCAGATGTTAAGTCCCATAGTGCTTAGAGTCATTTAAACCATTTGATTATCAGTAGCAATCCAATTTGCGATCACTCTTTCGGCTTTTAGCTTCACAAAAACACAAAATATGACAAATATAAAAAAGTCTCCAAATTTCATTCATAGAGTTTATGGTAACCTAAAAGAGTCAATAGATTTAAACATCTTGGTTAGGTAAAACAGGTGTAACGGGGAACCTAATAAACGCAGAGCAAGGAAAATAGAAATGAACCTTCAGTTAACTATAGATATATATATATACAATAAAAACCTAATTCCTCTCAAGACCATAACTAGTGACCTCGTTGATGACGGGACGTTAAACCCTAAGCTTCCTTCCTTTTTCCTCTCAAGCCAAAGTTGCAGCAATGTGTTACAGTAATAAAACCAGGATGTTTAAACGTAACCGAGTGCATGCAAAGCGGAGCTCCACGTTCTGGCCCTGGTTGATCAGTCGGGACCGACCGACCACCGTGTCGTCCATGGCATCATCGGATACGATGTGGAGGGCCGTGGAGTCACACTGGAAATCGGGGAACGGAGCGAGTACGAGTATATGTTCGGGTTGCCTATCTCACAAATCAAGGCGTCGGTGTTACATCAGTGCTAAAGTGCTTCCTTCCTTCACGCTGTAGTTCCACGAATGTGTCGGGTCTTACGAGAGGAGGCCATGACGTTGAAATCAAGGATATACTTCAAACTTGTATATTTGTAGAAGTCCATTAGGACAACATAATGTGCAAGTAGTAAGGGGTACTATTTAGGTGATCTCGAGAAAATCGCAAGAAAACTGTTACGCTTCAGTGACGCACCGATGGGCTGCAACGAGATGGCAGAGGTCGAGTGGTAACGTTCAAGTTCTGTAATTGGTGGATCACTGGATCGAGACTCGCTCATTTTTTTAGATTTGTATTTTTCTCTGCATCAGTCATATTATTTCATACACATTGCATTTGAAAGGTAATATGATGAAGGGACACGTGTATTTCCATGAACTTTTATTGAATTTCCAATATTATTTGGTTGTTTGCTAATTTTTACTATCACAACAAAATATATATTTATAGCTATCGGTAAGTAAACGACCAAACGCGTAAAATTTTCTGGAAACTGCGTGCCTGTCACGATTTCCGAAATCCTTTATACCTGCAATCGGTAAAGTTACCGAGAACTGATTTGCACTTGGACGCTTCAATCTGCAGACACAGGTTTCAAAGACGAGGGACAGGCTGGGAAAGCCCAAGTCAAACACATATAAATACAATATAATGAGATACAATATGCCAGAATATGAGGGTAATGTACAATTAATCACCGGATGTGCCATCGATGTTACAGGTTGCAGGATGATATTTTCCATCCAACACGGAAAATATAAATTAAAACGCTATCTACTACATCGAGCATGAATGCAGTTTTCCCGCATGCACATGGACTAGTGAGTGTTTATTAGGAATAACAAAACTCGTTGTCATTTTGAGAAATTTCTCTTTCTTCTGACAGTTTGGATGGAAACCATGCATAACGCAAGAGTTTCGTAAATATCGGTGCTTTAATAGCGTCTTCACGAGAAGCTGTTTCTCGTTCGTTGTTAGATACGAAAAACTTAGAAGGTGCCTGATAAAGTTTATCACTTGCCTAAAAAAATAAAAGTCGCACACTATTTTCTGTAATAATAAAAATTAGTAATCAGCGAAATAACTTCGTAAATTCAATAAAAGCACATGCAAATACACGTATCTTTTCATCGTATGACCTTTGAGATGTAATACGTACGATATTACGTTACTAGTCCTGAAAAAATAAAATGTAAATTGAAAAAAAGAGAAAGAAAATGAGTTGGACTCATCCAGGGACCCACTGATTATGGAGCTTGAACGCTAACCAGATGACCATCGGCGACAGTAGTACAGCATGGCTACTTCAAAACCTGCCGCACGGTCTGGGGTGCCTTGTCATGGTCCATGCGGCTCTCCCCGTCGGAGGTTCGAGTCCTCCCTCGGGCATGGGTGTGCGTGTTGTCCATAGCGTAAATTAGTTTAAATTAGGTTAAGTAGTGTATAGGCTTAGGGGCCGATGACCTAAGTACTTTGGTCCCATAAGACCTTACCACAAATTTCAAAAGAACTTCAAAACCTACAGACAACACACATACTATCAACTTCTCACACTCTGACTGTTTGCCAAAGCCAATTTTTGTACGTGACTACGTCAAAATATTGGTAAGGCACGCAGTTCAATAATTCCCCAGATTCCCCAACTCAGCGTTGCAGCACTCCGCTACATCAATGACGCTTAAGACTGCTCTTGCGATTTTCTCGAAATACATTAAGTAGTGCGCCTTATTACTTCTACAATATGTTGTCCTAATGGACAATTAAAAGTGTTCAAAGTTTGAAATAAATCCTTGATCCGAGCGTCGTCGCCTCTCCTTGTGAGAACTGTGGTGCTGCTGGACCGCGCGGTTTAGAACGCCTTGTCATGGCCCGCGCGGCTCATCCCGTCGGAGGTTCAAGTCTTCCCTCGGGCATGGGTGTGTGTGTTTTCCTTAGCCTAAGTTAGTTTAAATTTGATAAAGTGGTGCGTAAGCTTAGGGACTGATGACCTCGCCAGTTTGGTCCCACAAGATCTTACCATAAATAAAAAAAAAAAAAACAAAAAAAACAAAAAAAAAACAACAACAACAACCTGTGGTGCTGGAGTCGCTTCATATTTGTCGATTCGTTATCTGTTACTGAAGCGTGCAGGGGTGTGACGTTAGTCGTGATTTATTGTTATGGAAGATGTATACGTATTGTTGCTGTAAAGTAGCCAGCGCCGGCTTTAGGGTGGGGCGACTCGGGCGGTCGCCCAGGGCGCCGGGGCCCAAGGGGCGCCACGTACTAAACGCATGTAAAAAAAAATTACAATTTACAATCACCCATTTCGCGAAACTAAAATATTATTCAGTCTCATTCAACATACGTCGCTAATCTCACGAATGCGCGATGAATTCGGGGTAGCAGAAGAGAAATCATGCTGAATGCAATCTTCGTATTGTCTGCAACCATCCATGTTTGACGCGGGCTAGCACGGGCTCTACCAAAGCGCCTCTCTTATTTGTTTCAAGAACTGCAACAAGGAAGAGCCCATGCAGCCGCACCATCTCTCGTTTACAACAGAAACTACCGGTCGCTCCAAATAAAAGAAAATACAGACTGTGAAATATACATTACATTATGATTTAATTAATACGAATGTATTTATATCGAATATTTGTGACTTAATGACTCATGTACATTAATTAATGGATCATGCAATGCGTGCACTGCATTCATAGAGAATTCTCCCCTAACTTACTGAAATAATACAGCGCCACACAATGTTTGTTAGACTGCATATGTTGGCAGCGCTACGATTTGCACCCGCATGTCAGTAATTGTCAGTAAGAGTCGGAGGCAGCGGTCATGTTTTCGTGGCTGAATAATTGTGAGTGAAACGAGTGTCGTGACTATATCAACATTTTAATTTTCTGGTAGGTGCGGAAAACATTTTTATCTTTCAGTTCAGGTTTTTTTCTAGTTACGTCTACTGATAGGTGAATTTCTTTATTTGTTATAGATCGAATATTGTGGTCGCGAAATAGAGCAGTGTCCAAGCAATAATTTGTCAAATTATTAAATCATGCCAGAAGAGAAGGAAATGATTTAAAAAAAGCTTTCTGGTTCAGAAAATCGGAAAAGAAAAGCTGAAAAAGAAAAAGTTCTTGAAGAAACTAAAAAGCACATGAATATTTATAAGTACCTTAAAGGAAATTCTAAGGCAAATACTTCAGATATTGAATCAAAAGTCCATGTATCAGCAAATATTTCTTCAGACTGTGAACAATTATACACAAAAAATATACAATCACCTATTGAAGGTGATCAAATTGACCAGCGCAGTACATCTTTGCATGAATCCTCTGATATTTCTCCAAGTCAAAATCAACACATGACATCTGTGGTCGATGAAAGTATCAACGTTCTTGCAATAAAAGAATACAATGTTTCTGATGTAGGTACGTGGCCAAAAGTACTTAATGCTAGAGATATAGATCGCATTATAATATGTGGACCCTCACAAGTATGTCTAAATAACTTTCGAAAAGATGAAAATGGGCGTCATTTCTCTTCAACTCATTACACAAGAAAACTATCAAACGAAGAAACTATCAGACGACGGTGGCTAGTTTATTCTGTATCAAACGACAGTGTCTTTTGCTTTTGTTGTCGACTGTTTGATTTAAAGTCAACTACTAATTTGACTACCACTGTGGGTTTCAGAAATTGGAAACATTGAAGTGAAGCTCTGAAACTGCATGAAAATAGTCCTAACCACAAAAAAGCATTTACTCAATGGACTGAAGCTGAAATCAGGTTTAAAGCTGGATTAACTATTGACAAGGAAGAACAAAAGCTAATTTCTAAAGAAAGTTTACGATGGAGCAATGTGCTTCAAAGATTGATGCACATTACTTTGTATTTGGATGGAAATAATATGGCATTCAGAGGGTTATCAGATAAATTATTTACCCCAAATAATGGAAAATTCTTAAGTCTTGTACAGTTATTGGCAAAGTTTGATCCAATCATGGAAGAGCACGTCAGACTGGCATTGAATGGTGATTTGGCTGACCATTATTGCGGCAAAAATATATAAAATGAATTAATAGAACTCATGGCATCACACGTTATGTCTACAATCGTGTCCCGCATAAAGGGTTCAAAGTATTATGCAATCATAGCTGACTGTACTCCAGATATAAGCCACAAAGAACAACTTTCGATAACTTTAAGATGCGCCGACATAACAGAGGATGGCTTAAGTGTAAAAGAACATTTCATCTCATTTCTGCAAATAGATGATACAACCGGTGAAGGCCTCACAGAAAGCATTTTAAAAACATTGAGTGATCTTGACCTTAACATTAATGACTGCAGAGGACAGGGCTACGATAACGGCGCGAACATGAAGGGGAAAAATAAAGGCGTCCAGAACAGAATTAAGAAGTTAAATCCACTAGCTTTTTTTGTGCCATGTGGATGCCATAGTTATAATTTGGTATTGTGTGATGCGGCAAAATCATCAGTAAAATCCGTGACACTGTTCGGAATGTTACAAAAAATGTTTAATCTATTTGCTGGATCGGTAAATAGATGGAAAATTTTGACCGACCATTTGAAGATATACACCCTGAAAAATGTAAGTGACACACGCTGGGAAGCTCGAATTGATAGCGTCAAAGTGGTTCGTTATCAATTATGCGAAATGCATGACGCTTTGGTTTCCTTGGCCGATACTACTGAACAAAGCGATGCTGCGGTGTCACACGAAGCGACAACACTAGGAGGACAATTAAAAGACTTCAGCTTCATTGTTTCTCTCGTGACATGGTATGATGTTCTGTTTCAAATTAACGTTGTGAGTAAAGCAAGTCAGTCACCCACAACCAACTTTGTCGAGTTTATGGGAATCCTTGATAAATGTTGCTCTTATTTGGAAACATATAGACAAACAGGATTCGAACAAGCTATTGTAACAGCAACTGAACTGGCTTCGGATCTTGATACGCAGCCATTATTTAAACCACAAATGAGATTAAGACGTATTAAACGCAGGCCGGGTGAAGAGGCTGTTGATGATCAAATAACTGACCCAAAAAAGAAGTTTAAAGTAGAGTTTTTCATTGCACTGTTGGACACCGTGCACATATCCATGAAAGAAAGATTTGAACAGATGCAAGAATTTTCTGCGACGTGGAGTTTCTTGTTTGACATTAAAAAAATCAAAATAAAGAAGAACTAATACAATGCTGTTCTAAATTACAAGAAAAGTTAACTGTCAACATGAAGTCAGATATTGATGGAAATTTGCTGTGCGACGAAATTTTAGGCCTGCAACACTATCTTGAAGACAGCCAGGCAACGCCTATTGAAGCCTTAAACTTCATAAAAAAGCATAATCTTCAAGAGTTATATCCCAACATCTGGATAACGTTACGTATTTTGCTAACAATACCAGTGACTGTCGCAAGCGGCGAATGCAGTTTTTCCAAACTGAAGTTGATTAAAACGTACTTGCGGTCTACAATGTCTCAAACAAGACTAACCAGTTTGGCCTCACTGTCCATTGAAAATGAAGTTGCAGAAAACCTGGACTTTGCTAATCTGATCAGAGACTTTGCCGACAGAAAAGCGAGAAAAGTAAAATTTTAGTCGTTTATAATTGTTTTTCATTAGGCGTAATATGTTTTGTGTTCAGATGACTGATAGAAAATATAGGTTTATGGCTTACAGTTATGTTAAATTCAATAAAAATATGGTACCCAATTCAAAATTAGTGGTTTTTCGTTATACATATTACCTCCTATATATAAAAATCAATTGTTGTGTGTTAGTCTCACCAAAACAAAGAAATGGCTTGACCAATTTGAATAATTTTTGTTTTGTTTTGTTCGCTTTAGTACAGGGGTGCTTCAGAAAAGAAAAGAAATATTTGGGATATACGAGCCTGTTTCAACCACATTTTACGCATCTTTTCTTTGTTTGGAACACGCAAAAACAATTTTCTGGAGTTGTTGTAGATGTATAGTGCAGTACTACGCAATATTTTTAGACAATTTCCCAAAACGTGAATGCCCAAACAATATATCACTGCTATACTGACTGTTACGGCAGCGACAGCAGCATGCTGGACTGACGTCACAGGCTACACAAGACTCACATGGAGCATCTTAGCGGGCTTTCAGATTATTTGGACTTCATTTCCATTTAAAAAATAAAATACTCAAATTTACGATGGAAAAAAAACATGTTATGATCATAAGATGACGCCATTAACCACTTAAGACGATTTCTAGAAAACAGTCAAATACCGTGTTGCAAAGCACTGCCAGGTTCGCTATTTATACAATAAAGGGCGGCAACTGGACGACTCGCCCGGGGCACCTGGATGGCTAAGGCCGGCCCTGTAAGTAGCACTGACAAGGCAGAATGACTGATTGTCGGGACCAGATGACCTTTAACGAAGCTGTGATTTTTGAGACTGTGGCGGGTGTAAGACGAAAATTAATTGATGCAAAGTACACAATTGTATTTTTTTATATTAGAGGAGGAGTGATATGTGGAATAATTTTCCCGCTATACACCCACTCGGTAACGCCCCAAGAGCGTGTATATGTCAACGTAATTTCTATTCTCCGAATAGATATTAAACATTAAAATAAGTTTACAGCAGGCCTCAGAAAAAGTTTCCTCTACATAAATGTATGCATAAATAGAACAATTTTGACTGCTAACCGATCAGTCTTTACATTGGTGTATAACTTGCTTCTGTCATTTAGGCAGATCGGAAATTTTGTGACATGCAACCTGCACTTGAGAAATTGCTACAAAGCCTAAATCATGAGTGTGTGAAATAAATCAATAGTAATTTACAGTTTACCGGTAATAATTTCTTTCTAAATGGTTGCGTATGTAGCAGGAATGGCGCGAGTCCGCGGCTATACTTGCGAAATCGTGCACCCGTTCTCCTTTCTGAGTGAGCCGGGTCCACATGTACCCAAAAACAGATTTAGCGGGGCGCACGAGAAATACGGGCCCTGCAACGAACTTGTGACGTCACACCAGTCGGCTTGTCGTAACACTTCAACACTTCGCGAGCGCTCGGCTCCGTGCGGGCCCACTGGAAATCAATATGTGATTGAAAAGGTACCCACTAATGGTCTTAACTCTGTCGTGTGCTGTCAAGAACTTGAATGAACATCGCGCAGTCAAGAATTATTAAACTCATCTAAAATAATTGCTCGCCCCCGCAGAAGACAGCCGCTGGCACTCGTAAGACCTGCAGTGTCACGTGCTGTGACGTATGCGCCACTGGCTTTCTTTCTCATGGGCCTTGCTTGCAGACTAAGGTGATGATGGGCTCTGGTGGAGACCCACGAGTGGAGTCTACAGGCACACGGAGACGGCGAGTATGGAAATTGCATTACAGGATTCGCTGGCTAGTTTGAAGCGAGTATCTGGGGCCAATTTCTCATATCTGGTCAGCACACCGCTCTCTCGGCCGTTGTCGGCTTTCTAGTCCTTGGAGCCGCTACTTCCCACTCAAGCAGCTCCTCAGTTGGCATCACGGGGCTGAGTGCAACCAGTCCTTCCACCAAAGAAAAATCCCTGGTGGTACCAGGAATCAAACCCTGGTCCTCCTCAGCCAGGCATGCTGACCACTGACAGCTGAACCTCCAGATGTCAAACACTCAGGTCGGTACCAAACGTTCTATGTAGATAAAGTATCAACCAAAACACCGACTTACTTCGCGCTGTGTACTGTTGTCCAATATAAGATGCGTAAACGGTAATTAAAAGTAACACCAGAACTATGGAGCACAGGAAACACGTATCTGTGAGCGACAGTTTTGCATATCTCGCATGGGTGAATGGGTAGAGCGTGAGGTCGTCGCACCAAAGATCCTGCGTTCAAACCCATTGTTGACAATTTATTTTCATTGTCATGGCGTGAAACTGCTATATGGGAGGATATTTTCCTGAATGGGAAAGGACTTTTCGAAGTTTGTAGCATTGTTCTTTTGGCAGCCTGCTTTCGCTTCGTTAGTTGAAAGTAGCATACCTATGGAGTTCATTTGTATAGATGGGTGTGGTTTCTGTCGCACTTATGACAGAACGGACACCATTCCTAATGAAGCAGCTAGCACATTTGCAGTTTCACATAATAAACATAAACAATCGGGACAGTAGGATAAACATACAATTGCATCACACGTGCGGAGGCATTAATAGCCGTATACAACAATTCCAGGCATAAAAAATTGTTATGATTGGGATACGAACCCAGAACCCTCGGTACGACGATCTAACGGCGTACCAACTTCCCGACGAAATCTATAAGTATTAGTTGCTCACAGTGATGGTTTTCATGTGCTCCGTAATTCTGGTGTTACTTTTAATTAACGTTTACCCACGTTCTGCTGGACAACAGCGCGTACTCCGAGTACGAACTAATTCGGAATTTCGGTTGATACTCTATCGACATACAACGTGTAGTACCGATCTGAGTGTCTGGCACTTCAAGGTTTGGGTTTGAGCTACGGAGGTAGACATAGCAGGATGCGTGGCTTTGGCAAAAACAGGAGCACTAGGAAAACATGGTAAAGAAAGAGAGTAAAATCTAAGAAAAATGCAGGGCCAGTAAAGCCAAACGGTGAATACAAGAACAGAAGAATGAAAATCTGGGCGAGAAATTTCAACAACTAACTATAACGATTAGAAAACGGAAAATTATGTTCTAGTGCCATTTGGTTCGGATGGATGAAAACAGGATACGCAAGCAAACCTTGGAACATATCAAGCACAAATCTCTCTGGTGCATGTGGCTACAAGAAATCAGAAGTGATCTGAAAGGGACGAAGACTGAAGAACACGACATTCTGTACAGAGATACGTTTAGAAAGAAGGTTTTAGATTCCCATCTCCAGATAATAGAAACAACGGACGGTGGAGGAAAAAGGGGATATGAAATCAGAAGTAGTTCTTTACGTGGTACATCAGCGGCCCAAATCGAGTAAAAAGAATGTGCAACTTAAGTCAGAAACTGAAATTTCTCTTGTATTCGGTACAGTTATTTAGATGAAATACAAGAAAGAACTATCATTTAAATTTAGTAATGATAGTTAAATGCTACATAAAAACTACATTTATTTAAAATAGTGTGCCAAATTCCTGTGGCCACACGAAAGGTGCAACTGAACTATAAAATAAAAGATGCAATCAGGTTTTGGATATGTTGTGATGGGAAATGTTTATTCATTTGATACATTATCCAAGTTCATCTTTTATGTTCTCTCTCTATATGGGATAGTATGTCTACGTGAATAAAATTAATTTTGCATACAGTCGAATCGTCGAAGAATCAGGTCACAATTGCCAAGGGAGAGGTGTTGTTCTCAATGAGACAAAGTGCAAAGTGTATAATATTTCCATTTCTGAGATCTTACAACAACTCACTGAGTAGAAATGTATTTAAAATTGGAATTTTCTGTTCTTGTGGTGGGTAGTATGACTAACCACTAGGAAGCTTATGTCTCTCTCAACGATTAAATGCTCCTCCAAAAACGATGAAGGAGATTTGATGTTTTACCAGATTCCTGATATTCATGTTACACTCATGAAATGGTTGTATGGGAAAATCCCCACTTCATCACTACCTCTGAGATGGTGTGTATGAGCACTAAAATGCCAACTATAATACCAAGTTCAAGCTCATTGAAATCTTGATAACCTGCCATTGTAGGGACAGAAACCGATCTAACAACTGCACCATACACTTGTTGTCTTGTATAGGGGTTGCCAATCAGTGCGTTTTCTGCCTGTTTGGATATCTGTGCATTTGAATACACACGCCTATATCACTTTCGTTGGCACTTCAGTCGCTTTTACATTTAAAAAATAACATATTAAAATATAATTATAAAAAGTTTTAATAATAATTGATGAAAATAATAATCCTTGGCTTAAAGCAAACGATGTGGCTAAACTTTTAGAATATAAGAAAATAGAAATAGCTTTTAAACATGTGAAGGAGATGACAGGACAGTTTAAAGAAATTTAAGACTCTCAGATTTAGAGGTCTGACTTATAACAAAAACAGACAATATTTATTAATGAATCTGGATTATATTCTTTAATATTAAAACAAAAAACAGAAGAAGCAAAACAATTTTAAAAAATGGGTTACTCTTGATGTATTACCTTCAGTAGGAAAATATGGCGAATATAAAATAAAGACTAATGTAAAACAACTCTATGCAGGTCAAATAAATCGTTTAAAAGGTCGGAATAAAATTAAGGAAAAGTGTATAAAAAATTCAGATGAAATACATGACAGAAGAGTAGAAATTTTATGTGAAAGAAATGAACAAATAAATAGTTTATTACCACATGTTCCTAAAACAACTGATCGAAATTTAAAACTTACTTCATTTATTTTAAGATTATATGATTGTACTTATGATCATTCTATATTCCAAACCAAATTAAAAAATGTTAAAAAACAAATAAATATTACCAGAAATAGATATCCGAATTTTGAAAAATTTTTATGAACACATTATGTACCAAATTCAATAAGTTTGTATCAACAAATGATAGAAATATTAAGAATTATCTGCTGTCAAAATAATTTTAATAATTTGAGAACAATTGTATGATGATATAAATAACCAAGCTAATGTATTTTAAATTACATTCGTAACAATTCTTATATACATCTTATAAAAGCATTCATTAAAACTACTGATCCCATTAATTCAAATTTAAAATTTTCAAATAATTCTAACATTAAATCACTTTTGTTAACCTTCATTTGAATATCAAAATCAACTTTAATGAAACATAAGCATAATGAAATTATATTCAATATGAAAAATGTTTAAATTTTCAGTAACTAACTCCATTTATATAGAAAATTTTTACTAACATTTAAAAAATTACTTTTATTTACCCAACTATTGTGTTAATTATGAAAACCTAACAATTTAGCATAAGCTTAATTACTTTTATTTTTCAAAACATTTTCAACAAGATAAACATCTGAAAATTCGTTTTCAGTAGTTCTTGTTCATAAACATTTCCTTTAATTTCTTCATCAAAATTGTTTCAATTTATTTGTTATCAGATGGTTATGAAAAACATTCTCAGATTCAAAAACTTATGTTGACCAATTACTAGTGTATCCTTTTTCAAAAATTCCTATTAATTTACCCATTCTTAATTTAAGACCAATTTTATATTTAACATTAGTATCTAACAAATTTGGTACATAAACGGTTTTCAGTAAATTTCTTTGATTTTCTTTTTTACGTCTTTTAGTTTCATTTTTATTGTGGAATGTTTTGTGATATTAGTCATCAACAAGATTTTTAATTAAATCAACCTATTTGTAATCTCCTTGTAAATTATATTTTATCATATTTTTCTCTTACTGTCCTGTTTGGCAACATATGCTTTTAAATCTCTAAAAGTTGCATGATGATTAATATTAAAATTTACATTGTTTCTTGAAATTCTTTATTATAATATTCTGATTGTAAATTTTTGGTTTTATCATGACAGCAAAAGCAGTCATGACAGTTTCGGGACTCAAATATTTTTTCGATGGAATCAGCTATATTTGTACTTGTTTGATCTTTAACTGGAATAGCCCAAGCAAATTTTAAAGAAACATCTATGATGGTTAATAAATATTTATTTCCCTTATTTATGTTTGAAATTTCTTTTCATTTTCCATAATCCATTTCGACTAAATCAGCTTGCCAAAAATCAACTAGTCCCAATTTTTCTTTAAAAAATTTTTCTCATTGGTTTATGTAATTCGTTAATAAATTGTTCATGGATACTAAATCCATAATCTACATCTTTTTTTAATAAATTTGCTTTTTCTGTTTGTATAACTTGAACAGATACGAGGTATGACCTTAAAGTAATGAGACTGGTGATGTGAAAAAAAGTTGCTTACCGTTTCAGTGAAGTTTAGTGTTGTCTCCTTCAAAGTAGTTCCCTTCTGATTGCACACACTATTTCCAGCGCTTCTGCCATTGATGGTAAGATTTCAGGAACTCATCTTCTGTAATATCCTCCGAGACCCTCATCACAGCTTTTTGGACATCTTGTGTTGTTTGATAATGGTGTCCCTTGACCACTGTTTGGACTCTTGGAAATAGAAAAAGTAGCATGGAGCGATATCTGGTGAATAAGGTGGCTGTGGTAGTACTGAAATTTGTTTTGAGATTAAAAATTGCTGTACTGACAGAGCAGTATTGGATGGCATATTATCATAACGCAAAAGCCAATTATCAGCACTGCTGGCACAGACACGAAGGACTCTTTTATGAACTCTTTCTAAAATTTCTTTGTAGTGCTACTGGTTAACTGTTTGTCCAGGAGCACACACTCTTTATGAACAATTGCCTTGGAATGAAAGAAGCACAGAAGCATGCATGGTTGACTACTGAGGTCTTTATTTATGATGTCCTTTATCTGTAAGATCAGTTAACTCATTTAAATTGTAAGTTAAACCTACTTTTGAGAAATAACCTACTGAAGCTTTTTCAATTTCATTTTTTGTAAAGTATTAAACTGCATTGAAATACTTGTTATTCAGGATTTGTATTGTATTCCGTTTTTAGGTATTGTTTAGTAACAGCACCATAAATGTGTACCCAATCTTTTATGTCTACTTTTCTTCTACCTTCAAAATTAATGTAACCTTTAATATTTTATTATGTAATTATTCATGAAATTGTTTATTAATATTTTCTATTTTTAACTAATTAATTTTTCTATATTAGATAGTTCAACTCATGCCATCAATGATTGGTTCTCTATAAATTTATTTATCATATTTCCAAAAATGCCCATTTATCAAATTTAAAACATCATCAACATATAATTCATATATGATATTTTTAAAAGAAATGCAAGCAAATTATTACATATTACTTCATCAAAACTCTGTACTCTTTCGATGTTATATTATAAAACTTTTTCCCTAAATCATTTATTAGTTTTTTGGTATATTTCCTTCAAATGAATCAAAAAGAAAATATTATTTTATTTTTATAATAACAAATCCAATGATCACAAGTATCTAAATTTCCAATTTCACATTCTAAATTTTTTGTTGTATCTGGTAATTCCTTGATCATAAAAAAGCCACAAATTATTTAATTTTTATTTGTTCAACTAATTCTTCTGTGTCAAAGTTCTTTCAAGGATTATTAAATTTGTTATTTGTTCTTTGAAATTTTTCAATTCTTTTTCATTATTTTCCATTGCTAAATTATACCTTTTTTGTTCTTCTAATTCCTTGTAAGCTCTTCCTTGTTCATAACGTCATTTCAGATTACTGCAGATCTGCTAGTGACTGAACAAATAGTTGATAAATATGGTAATGCAGCTAATAATAATGGTAAAAATCTGTATTCGTATTTTGTTAATCCAAATCCTTCTTTTTTGTTGTAAGAAATCAATAATTTTTTTGTAACAGGAATAGTAATGTAACAAGTAAATTTCCACCAGTTTTTTCTCTTTCTTTCTTTTTCAGACCACAGCAAAACATTGATCAATACTATTTATTTGTTCATTATGCAGTTTAAGTTTAATTGATTTGGTTTAGTTTCGTTACTAGGTTACAAAGTATATTCGATTGAAAACTTAATCATTTAGAGAGATTAAAATCTAATAAAGAATTTTTTTTATAATTTCCATCCAATTTCATCAACATTTAATCCAAGTCCAAACTGTCGATTTCCATGCATAATTCCTCTGTGTACAGTTAAAGTTAATTTTTCATGTAGTGAAGCATCAGAAGCTTCCATTGTTTCTTTTGCAAATAACTGAAGTTTCTTACCAGCTTCGTGTTTTTTTCTTAAATCTTTATTATCTCTTTAAGCAATATCTTGTTGTTTACAAGCTTCATCCAATGGATTAATTTTTTGATCTCCTATAGCTTATCTTTCTTCTATTTCTCCCCCATACCTTAGAGTCGATAGTTTGCAAGACGCATTTTAATAGCAATTTGTTAATTAATATATTAACCAATCCTTTTCAATATTTTTCACTTGTTCAAAACGTGTGAGGAAGATGATTCAGAAACCTAATCAAGTATGGAATTCCTTTGGGATTATTAATAAATATATCACGAAATTTCTTTTATCATTTGCATTATTCCAATGTTTTGATTATGGTAATTTATTTATCCTGCTAACTCTAATCTAGGACTTACTGCTAATTTATCAGTTAAGTGACAAACATTCTTCATCCAAATATATTCAAGTGGTTTTCCTGAATATGTTTTTACTAAACCCTTGCCTACTTTTTCAAATCAATCATCAAGATTTCATTCTCAAAAACTAGGAAAATATTCTTCGACAATTGTTTTTATCAAATAATTATACTTCTGTCCTTAACTTGATGTAATTTTAATTGGATTATTATAAGAATAAATACAGCATTTGAGCGGAATAAAATTCTAGCATAATTTTGTAAATCAAGAGAATCAAACTCTTTACTTAAATCTTCTAGAGTAAATTGTACTTTAGTTAAAAGATTCAGTAATTCATCGTTACCTACATATTCTTTTTCACCAGTTTTTTTCACCATTGAACACAATCGGATATTTACCAGCAAATTTAAATATACCTACAGGTATTCAACAAACAGTATCTTCACTATAATTGATAAACTCTAACATTTTTTCACTTACATTAGTTTTTTTCAATTTCTTTTTCTTTTAATTTTCTAATTTACTTTGGTTTCACTTACTATATATCTCCTTTATCACTAACATTGTTTAATTGCTAGAATATCGTTAAATACTTCTAAATAATGTTGATTATAAGGAACCATTTATTTTTCAATTTCTCTATTTTCTTCAATAGCTTTCAAAACGTTATCACCTAATGCTTTGATTCCTTGGTATTGCATCAATAACTGGTTGATCTTTATAAATTTTTCATATTCTATTCTTGGTAGTTCTTTCCATTTTTAAAACTCTTCTTTAATTGTTCTTTTACTTTTCTATTTTTTCTAGGTTTTTTAAGAACCTCTGGTTCATATTTTGAAAACTTTTATTAAGGGAAAAATCCAATGATCACTTTAATTACACAACCACATTTTTATCTTCAACATTTACATTCATCGAATCTGTATACAATGTTTATGTTTAAATATTTTATGTTTAACATGTAATGTTTAAAAAATTCTTAAATTTTTCGGTAGTTGTTATTATCAATTTTTATTGTCATATCTATTGTTATAAAAAATTCACCTCTATTCCATCATTTATCACACAATTCTACAAAAGTGTCAAAAAAATCTCCACCAACAAAATTATGATAAATGGGATTTACGTTTGTATTGTCTTGTCTTAAAATATTTAAATAACTAAGATTATCTCTGACTATTTGTTTTGCTATTTTTGAATAGTTCTAAGTAAATAGAATCTTTTCCTTTATGTTTACATCTAGTAAAATTTTCTCGAACTATATCATAAATTTTTATTATTGAAGTCATCAAAAACTGAATTACATTCACATTCATCGAACAAAATAATTTAAACATTATTTCCAATGAAAGAAGAGATTTTTCTTTAATTTTATCTTCAAATTTTTCACATTTTTATAAATTCTTGATATTTTGTTTGATCACACATGATTAATTATTTCCAATGTAAATATCCTGGAGCTAGAATATAATTATCTATCATTAATGTTTTTCCTTAACCTCTTGGTCCTACTATTGAATGTTACAATTTTGTAAAAGTTTACTGTGTTTGTTGCTTAATTTTTGTCAGTTAATCTTGTTTTTGTTTCCCAATCTGTCATTTATTTACACAAATTTTATTAATTTAAATGAGGATATTATTTCAAATCAGTGATAATTCCTGTTCTGAATAAAGGGTTAACTGTTCCAATAAAAGAAACTTTTAAAAATGTTTCAGTAATTGGCTTTTATCAACCTTTTAACTCCAAATATTACAATGAAATATAAGAAATTGTAGAGTAACGAAGAAACGATAGAAATTTATGTTGGCCAATGTAGTTTGAAATATTCAAAACAATTTATTCCCTCAAGAAAACCTAATATACACTGTAAAGAAGCTAACATTTTAAGTAGGTTTGTTATTGAATGTGATATTAAATTATTTATATTTATATATATTTATATTTATTTATATGTATTGCTAAATTTCTACGATTTAATAATCAAATTATTTATGCTAATGTAAAAGGAATTGCTAACAATGCTCCTAAAATTATTCCATTTGAATTAACAAGTATTAATTCTAATCTAGCTGATTGAATGTTTAATAAACCAAATGGGTATTCCCATAGAGAAACTAATATTATTTCTTCATTTGAACAAAATGCTGAATTTGGAGTACTAATAATTTGTGAATAAAATTTCCAATTTTTGATACTGTTGAAAATCTAATAATTACTGTCACTAATGAAAATGATAATTTGATTGACTTCAATAGTGCTTGTGTGACAGTAATTTTCAAAATGAATAAGTAATTTTATTCCTTAATTAGTCATGAAGGAAATTGAGTGTTATTAATTTTACTCATATCCTATTAATGAGAATAAAATAATTTAAATCTTCTTAACAAGGAAACAAATTAATATTATTATTGTTGGTGGTTGGATTCATCCTAATAATTCACAACTATATATGACCTTTGATGTTATTCACACAGATGGTGTGGATTTTTTAGCATATGATTGTAGACAGAATATTATCACAGTGATAATTAAGTGTTGAAGCTGTACAATGTTACTACAGTTAATAAAGGCAAAAATATTATATCTATAATAGGTCATCCATTTATTTCTTCATCAGCTCTTATTCAGTTAACTTCATCTCTATTAAATGAATTAACTAGCAATGGACATATTCTTAACAATGATAAAATTGAAAACAAACAAAACGAAGTACTTTATCCATTAGAATTATTTCGTGGATTCGTTAAAGATTGTAAAATAATAATTTGGGAAGGAGATTTAACAGTAATTTGTACTTGGAGTTCAAGGAAAGATCAAGAAGATTGTATTATTCAGTGCACTACTGACTATGATAATAGTACACTTCCACAGAAGGTAAAATTGTTGCAAAAAGTACGGATATTCGTGTTCCTGTTGTTAAATATGAACCAGAATATTCGCTTGAACTAGAGCAGGAAAGACTGAATCATCCAAAAATTCCAGTTTCTTTCTTTGAACTACAAATAATTGAATTTTTTGGACTAAATAGAAAAAGAAATTTTAAACATTATATTAGTAGTTATTATAATTCTGCTGAATTAGGTAATCCTTAATTTATTTTCATTGTTTTCGAAACTAATCCAAAAAATACTCAGTTCAATGATTCACCTTTATCTGATCATGTTAAATTACAAAATATGTATGTAAAAAATGGAAAAAATGAAGTTTTTCCTCAAGAATTATAGAATATTCATCACACAAATAACTTTTTAAAATTTTATGATGCTTATACAGATTTTAGAAAATAACACAATGAAATAATGATACCCACCAGGATAGCCGAGAGCACTAACACGATTCTTCGCGGACTCAGGTAGGTGCACCAGCCCTGGATTGAATCCACCCGGTGGATTAATGATGAGGCCCAGTGTGCCGGCCAGACTGGGTGTGGTTTTTAGTGGGTTTTCCACATCCCCCAGTGAATACCAGGCTGGTCCCCATGTTCCGCCTCAGTTACACGACTCGCTGACATCTGAACACGTTCGCACTATTCCATGAATTACACTAAACGCAGGCAGCTGGGGTACACTCATTCCATTCCGGGGGGGGGGGGGTATGGGGTGGCGGCAGGAAGGGTATCTGGTCACCCCTTCATACTAACCTTGCCAAATCCGTTCCTAACAATGCTAACCCTGTGTCAGGGAAATAATGATGTAATTGTACATCCATTAAGTTATATTGAAAATTATACTATCTATGTCAAGTATACGACTAGAAGAAGGAATGTTTTCACTACTCAAAAAACAACAGTGTAAAATGGATTTCTGATTGAGATATACAGATGCATTGTATGTCAATTAAACCAATTTGAGAAAATGTTTCAGCTGAGAGCGTCAGATTTGGCTGAAATTTAGCACATCAATGCTACCAAGTGTGGAACACTCATGTACAAAATTTTAAGTTCCCCTTCCTATTAGTTTCAGCATTATGACTTGTGAAAGAAGGTGGCATGACCCGGAAATTGCAACCAGCATCTGGCAATCTATCTTCAGACTAAACTTCAGGTCTTAATAACTTTGGAACTATTCCACTCAGTCCAGTGAAATTTTTACAACCCAGTAACATCCGTTTAGAGAACACACTTCATGAATGAAAACACCAATAACATATTTCTGAGGGAAGATAAAAAATTCCAAATTGTGATTAAAAAAATGTAATACGTTAAAAGGTACATATTGTAGGTGCCCTCTATGCCAAATATAATTCACTCAAAAATGGTATAAATGTTTTTGTGGTACGCTTAATGTGTCCTAAACACACACAGAACTCATCATGCCCATATCAGTCAAAAAATCTCAGTTACATGCACACAAAAATACAAAAATTTGAAAAATTACCTGAAAAACATGGATTTTCGATGTGTGGTAACACAAAAGGGACAACTGATATCGAAGCTAAATTTCAAACACTGCATATGTAGACCATACTATAATAAGTGGCAAAATATCAACTTGTTATTGCAAGGCATTTGTGTACAATAAAAGTTGACAGAGATGTATTTGGTTACGTTTCATTTAACACCCATATGTAACAATGCATGTTAAAAAAATTTAATTTATGATTCAGAATAAAGAATTTTAACTGATAATTTTTAATTGAATAATGAATAAAAATTTTGAGAATTCAGGTTTTTCAAAAATTAAAACATTTACCCAAACATTTTAATTTAAAAAAATTAAAAATCTTAATTTTTTTATATTTAAATAGAAGCAAAAGAAAATGAGCATGAACGACTTTGCTAAATTAAATGAACTTAACAGTTACAGTAATCATTGTGCATAATTCTTCACTAAATTATCAGAACTTAAAATAATTAAATCTTACAATATTTCAAAGGCTGAAATTTTAATAACTAATTATGGTTGAAAAGTTTTATCACTATTTGAAAATAAATATAAAATTACTCTTCGAGATTGTTAAACCAAAATCTTTTTAGAAGATGATAAATTAAAAGAAATTGTTGGATTAAAATTTATTTATCTTGGTAAAAGACAAAATAAAACTAATTTGATTTATGTTATTGAATTTACATAAATTTTAGAATTTTTTTTCAATTTTTTTATTTTGATTGAAGAATTTATGTTTTTAATTAAATGAAGAATTTGTTTTGTAGGTATAAATTAATTTTGATTGGCGGACATAGCAAAAACAAAATTTTGTTTTAGATCATGGAATTTATAAAATATATGCTCTTTGATCCAGAATCAGCTTACAATAACTACGGACAACATATGAAAGTTTGTGTCTGGCCCCGAGTCATGCACAGATAGCTAAATAATAAGGCGACTGCTTGCGATAAGCACTAAATATGGATTCGAGTCCCAGTCTGGCAAAAATTTTCATTGTTGTCATTCCATTTTACAGGTGATGGTTGTCCATTTACATTTACATTTAATGTGAACCAAAATGCGTACAGTAGGTTTCGTACTGTTAGTTCAGAAAACTGCTTTGCCATAACAGAACTTTCACTTTCAAATGACAGAACTGCTATGCAATAGTTTTGACCTTTCATTTATCTTTCATGAAAAAATTATTGTCCTGTAATTTTTAAATCGCTTCTTTCAGCATAATGTGACATTTCCAATATGTTTGTCTCATCTGTGTCTGCCTCATTTTCAAACATGGAACCTTTTTTCCTCATACACATCGCCTGGAGGTCATGAGTATGACATCAGAGAAATGAAGACGAGCACTGAGGCATGTAGACAATTTTCACCTCACTAATTACGTGAATGAAACAGTTCGTGTAGTCTTATAGTGGTGCAAAGTATGCTCCATGATGTCTAGTACAGTGCTTTTGGAGGATATGTAGATGAATACTTAGTTAGATAGTTTCATGTTCCATGGATCACTTGCATGACAAATCGTAATTATGTTGAAGCAGTCAGTTTAGACTCACATTACACATTAATTTGTAAAATATTTCTAAGTGCTTTTTATGCACAGTTGTGATTTATTAAGTCTACAATAGACAGGAGTAGTGGAAAGTAGTGGTGCAAGTCATTCATCGTTATGTGTCATACAGTAAACCTAGGCATTTGAGAACATAACGCCATCAAAATATCAGTCGATTTTTGATTGCATCATAAAGTTATTCTCGACTGAATATGTCAACTTATTAGCCCAATTCTTGTCATCTGCGATAGGTTTTAAATTTATGCTTTGATATGCAGAAATTTGCGGTTGAGGCTCATAAAAAGCTGGGTAAGACCTATGATGAGAGACCTGTTAGTGACAGAACTTCGCAGAAAATGGTTTCCATGCTTCAAGAATGGTGATTTTGACGTTGAAGACCGATATAGTTGTGAAAGAGGGAAAGCTTTCGATGGTACTGCAACCGACGGGAACAATCACAGGAGATCGTTATCGAAAGCGATTGATGTGTTTGAACCGACCACTGAAAGACAAACGGCCACACTACAGCAATAGACATGAAAAAATGTTTTTGCGGCATGACAGTGCACGCCGCCATATCGAAAAATCCGCCAAAACATGGAAACGTTGCAATGGGAAGTTCTACCACATCCAATGTATTCTCCAGATATTCCTCTCCCTGACTGCCACCTTTCTCGATCTATGTCACACGACCTAGCTGACTAGCACTTGCAGTCATATGAAGAAGCGCAAAATTGGATCGATTCATGGCTCCCCTCAAAAGATGCCCAGTTTATACACTGTGGGAATCGTATGATGCCCCAAAGCTAGGAGAAAGCAGTGGGCAACGATGGCCAGTACTTTGAATCGTAAATTTTATGTAAGTTTTTCACAATAAAGTCTCAAACTTCGAGAAAAAACGGTGGAAGCAAAGTTGTAGACCTAGTTAAGTAGTAATTCCTTCACACCTCCTTTTTCACATTACAATAAGAGAAATCCTTCCGTAGAATAGAAGGAGCTGCAAGGAGAACCTTTTTCAATTTGCTTTTAAATTTTGTTTTGCTTTCACTGAGTGAGTTATCAGAAATTTTAATTGCAACATTGTGCACCTCTTTTTGTGCTAAAGACAAAGTTAATGAACGTTTTTGTTTCTTTTGGTGTTATAATTACGTACATCATTGTTCCTTTTGAAACGCATTACACTATTTACAACAAACTTCAAGAGGGAATATATACTTGAAGCACTAATCGTAATGCTGGCCATGGTGGCCGAGCGGTTCTAGGCACTACAGTCTGGAACCGCTACAGTCGCAGGTTCGAATCCTACCTCGGGCATGTATGTGTGTGGTGTCCTTAGGTTAATTAGGTTTAAGTAGTTCTAAGTTCTAGGGGACTGATGACTTCAGATATTAAGTTCCATAATGCTTAGAGCCATTTTTTGAACTAATCATAATGCTCAACTTCTTGAACAGATGTTTACAAGATGCTTGGGGGTGAGCACAACATATTATTCTTACAGTACGTTTTGGAGCATATAAGACTTTCTTTCTTGAAGATTAGTTACCGCAAAACAGTATCTGATATGGTATATGAAAATATGCAAAATATGTCAGGTTACTGATTTGTCTCTCCTTGAGGTTTGCAATGATTCTAAGTGCAAATGTGGCTTGACTAAGTCGTTTTAGCGGTTCCAGAATGTGCTTGTTCCAGTTTAAATTCTCACCAATTCAGACATGTAAGGGTTTTGAAATTTCCACTCTACTTACTATTTCCTAGCCTTGTACTACTCTTATAATTTTCATAGTACCCCTGGATGTGCAGAACTGAATATGTTGTGTCGTTTTAAAATTGAGGATGAACCCAACTGCTGAAAATCAGTCATTGGCACTTTTAAGAACATTGCTTAAACATTTCTACTGTTTTTGTAAGTGTACTTGGATTGATTACAATACTAGTGTCATCCACAAGAAGAACTATTTCTGCACGTATGTTAGACTGAAGATCATTTACATATATGAGGAACAACAGTAGATCTAAGATGAAGCCTGGGAGAACCTCATACGTGATTTCTCACCAGTCAGAATAATGTCCATGGACTACATTGATTGAATTACGAAGTACAACCTCTTTTTTTTAGGTATGACACAGTCCATCATTCCTATAAAACTTCAATTTTTCTAGAAGAAACACAGTTAACTGCCTTAGACAGATCGCAGAAAATACCAGCTGGCGCTATTTTATTATTTAGTGCTCATAAAATTTGGTGAGTCAACATGCAAATGGCATTTTCAGAGGAGCAACTCTTCTCAAATTCAGTCTGTGGTTTGATGAGGATGTTATCGTAGGTCATATGCTGTTCTAGAATATATCACCTTGTCAAAAGTTCGCGAAAACGGGGTCAGCAGTGAAACAGGTCGATTGTTATTTACACCTCTCCAATCACCTTTCTTATGGAGGGGTTAGACAATGGCATATTTCAGTATCTCTGGAAAAATGACTAGTTAGTGATGAATTACGTATTTCAGATATGACACTGCTTAGTATATGGAACAGATCTTTAGTACTCTATTGAGAACACCAACAAAACCAGATGTCCTTTTATTTTTGAGACTATATAATTTTCTTAATTTCAGCAGGAGACAGCTATGATATTTCTGTTTAACTATTTGTCCCTAAACCTTCTACTATATTTAAGGTATGATTGTAAAGTGTATTTACTGTTTGTGACTCATCATTTATAGCCCTTTGAAAGATACTCCTTATTTGCAGATAAGAAGGCATTTCACATACGTGAAGTTAATGCATCAGCGCTGCAGTTCGTACGGGCCGTAAGTTCCCACGCTGGCTAGCAGAGGCGGTTGGCCATCTGGCGCTTCCAGAGCTAATGGGATGAGGTGCCGATGCAGAAATCGCTCTTGAGTTGTTATTAACAAATATTTGCTAACAAAAGTTGCCTTTTGTCACTCAGACATTTAGGAGTAGTCTACGGGTCATAAAAACTATTTTTTAATAATCTTACAATGCAAGGAAACGTTGATATTAATAAATAAATGAATAACTTTGGCTTAGCCGAAGATGTACTATCTTATACGAGCTATACCGATTGTACGCTCAGGTTACAGACTGTGCGCCATAGCCGTCAGTCGTCAATAGGATGGCTTTCGGTCTAGTCATGCAGTAGACCTTGCTATCGTACCATTAATAGTTAGCTTATAACCAGTGTGAACAAGTTCGTTTTACAATGTTTCTGTAATAAACACACCACAATGAGATTCCGTGTAAAAAGTTATTTGCACAAAACAAAAACTTCTTACCACTTCATTACGTATAACAGAGACAGTAGTATTGCACTTTCAGAATCCGTCAGCGCTGCAACGGCTCTGCAAGGGGACATAATGCCATGAGAGCATCTCCACATAACAGGTAGAAAGAATTCTTACACGGCAGCTCGCTAAACCAGTTCAATGACGGACTGGCTTAATTATCGGGTGGGAAAGCGTGGCCGGTTGTCTGGATGTCTTATCTCTCTTTTCATTAAATTCCATATAGCCCCAAGTCTGTTGTTAGAGTTACTGACTTCTGACATTATTTGCATATTCTTTGATTTTTTTAAACGCTACTTATCAATTTTGAGTAGTTTTTGTAGTAGACAACTATTGCAGGATACCTACTTGTTCTTTCTAAGAGAATCATTTCCCTTTAATTTTCACTAGGTACTTTAATCCCTCTAGTGTTCCATGGTTTTTTACATGGCTGTTTAATTCCTTTCTGATAAGCTTGTAGGATGAACTAATTTCAAATAATTTATCATAGAATAGATTAAACTGGTTCATTATGAATTTCCTACCAGGTCATCTCTTGTACACTAATGTTAAAAACATTTGTCCTGGAGTCATTAATTATTCCAGTTGATTTCCCCTGAAGAGTAGCCATACGATGAGGCTCTGTCTTACTTATCCTAACAGTGCATTATGATCAGAGAGGGCATTTGTTATTATATAAACAGTTATTTTCTCGCTTTGAGCTTCACCAAAGAAATCATGATCAGTTAGAGTCCTGCTGCCTTTATCAATCTCTGTTAATTACTGAGATCAAATTTTAGGATCCTTAGAAAATCTACATTGAAGTCACGACAAGCTATTAATTGCTTTGCTGCAGTCTGACAGATCATGGTAAGGAATCCAAATTCCTCATAAACAGTTCAAAAATTTCGAGTGGGGATCTATGGACATTTACAATTAAAAGTGAACAGTTTCTCATTGTTAATTCGGAAAGACACACTTCTGGGTGCTGATCACTCCAAGCTCTACTTGTCTCAATGTTTTTGAACTTATGTTGTGTCTCCTTTTCCCACATCATTTCTACACTAGTAATATGCTACAATGTAATCTTTTATATGTAACTTATGTAATGCTGTGGTTATGTGATGCTCACATAGGTACATGATGTCTGTTTTTTCAGAGTTCTCTACATTTCCAGTCAGACAAGAAGCTCGTCGACCTTATTACTCAGTCCTCTAATATTTTGATGTGCATTCTTAAAGATTATGTGGGGCTCTTCTGGTATTCTGACTTCTTTCAACACCGGGTGCCCATTCCTGATTCTAACCTAAAAATACTTTCCTTTCTGACTTCAGTAACCTCAGGGATCTGTGTATCATGGTGGACCCTCGTACATTTTCTGCGAGAAGCTCCGCCAACCAATCATTCCCCCTTCTGTTTAGGTGTCGACTGCACCTAGTATATTCCCATCTCAAAATTATAACAACAGGCACTGCTGTCATATGAGATTCTGTTTCAGTCAGTAGCAGCCTGCTCATCTCAGTGTTGGCACAGCTCACAGCTCTGTTAACCCAGGGCCGGTCAAGGCGCTGTAGCACCGCCATAAAACACACATTTGAGTGTGTAGTTGCTACTCCTCTTTCATCCAGGTCACCCCTATAGCTGTAATTACTGTCCTTAGCCAGGCTGTTACCTACTCCATCTATTACAGTAAACTGGCTCTCTTTGCCATTGTCTTACTGCTGCATCGTTTCGACAGCTTTTGGCTCCATGTCCGTCTCATTCTGTGTTACCCTCCAACTGGACGGCTTTGCTAGAGTCTCAGGGTAGACACCTACTCTTTCGGCACTTAACCTCTTGGGGGGTCGTCGCCCACATGACTGGCGCCACGCAGTTGCTGGGCGAACCTTCTTCATGGACTGGCTGTTCACGCTCAGCTGTTAGGCGTGCCTTTCATCACACGCCGCTGCCCTCGAAACTCTCACACTGCCTATAGTTGTTTTTACTAACAGAACAAAGTATGTCACTGTGGACGGAAAATGTTAACAGAAGTAGATAAAAGATCAGGTGTGCTATAAAGGCTGCTTCACTCTGTGAAAGTAATTTAGTTAAATGTCGACTGACACCGACTTAGGATCGAATTACTGCAATTTAAAGTCTTCAATGAGCAACCAACAGGTACGTTATGGAATGGCTGTAAGGTGATGCACTGTTCAAAAAAATAAGGTGAACAGGTGTATCAACGTCTGGTATGTTAAATCTGTTTTGATACAGACAGTACTTGTGGTCTTATTGCGTGACTTGGGATCTTCGCTTACAGTAAGGCAGAAATTAAAATCATTCGCCACTTATTGGCTGTGTGGTGTATTACAGTGTCAGGTGACCTCTCAGAAGGAAGTTAGTGGCAGTGCCCCAGTGTTTTCTAGAGAGATACACAGATAACAGTTACAATTTATGGACATGTATTCAACCAAACACATGCAGTGCGACTTCTTAATGCGGTACAAGTTTCAAGGGAGGTCTCTTTGATCCAAAAAGGACGGAAGATGCCAGTGCCTCTCCAAGTGTCATCCGTAGGATGTGGACACTCCGTAGGAAGACAGGTCAGTACACAAGGCGAGTTGGGCAAAGTCGCCGACGCATTACAGCCACAAGTCGAGACGGGTATCTGACGATCTCTGGGTTGCGTCGTCGTACGGATACCGCCATAGCACTGCAAGAAGATCTCAGAAGGGCCACTGCAGCCGCTTTGTCCGTTCAGACTGTAACGAACAAGTTACGAGAAAGTGGTGTACCGCCCAGATGCCTTATTTCAGTACCCCGGTTGAAACGACATCTTGCATCTCGCCTTAAGTTTTGCCGTTCCCATGTTAACTGGCAACTTCGTAACTGGTGAAACATGTTATTTGCAGACGAGTCCATAAATTCTCTATCGCAATGCGAAGGCCGTTTCGTGTGCGGAGACCGGTGTTGAGCATTACCAGCCCAATGTTTTGCAAGAATTCGACAGATTTCCAATTTTCTGCGATGTTGGGGGGGGGGGGGGGGGGGGAGGGGCAGTATTGACCGCCATACGGATCTTGTCGTTGTCCATGGCCGCCTTAGCGCCAGGCAGTACATTGAACACCTCTTGTTGGACCATGTGATGGCTGCTGCGTACGTTGGTGTCCCTGAATTCCTTGTAATGCCAGGACCTATGTGGCTGGCGTCAGCAGGGATGTCTTGCGAAACATGGGCACCGAAGTAATTGAAAGGCCGGCGGTGTGTCTCGACCTAAACCCCATCGTGCATGTGTGTGATAGGCATGACAGACATGTTCGCTGTCGTTCACTCCCACCACAGAACTTCCGTGAGCTCTCATTGAAAACTGGGAACGTACACTACAGGGTGACCTTATACGGAGCCTGCCGCGTAAATATCAGGCTGTGATAAACGCTCGCGGAGGGCATACGCGTTACTGAAGCTCTCGAAGTCCACTCAAAATCACCGAGGATGACGAGAGGAATGATTGTTTCCACTTTGTTTTCGACAGCTGTCGGATATTTCAGTTATTTTTACGTAAAGGATCGAGGATGTAATGATGTTTTGTTGTGTGCTTAGTTTGTAAAAGATAAAGGTACAACTTGGTAACATAGTAACGTGTCCAGACATCAATTATTGCTCAATGGAGTATGAGAGATGACAAAAACCATGTTTCCCTAATTCTTGTGGGCAATGTATTATTTCGTCTCGAAAATGAGGTTAGATTTCTCAAGTACATTTGTAAATACACGGTTATTCGTAAGTGCTTCCGGGGTTCCAGCAGACGGATGTGCGAAAATTTCAAACATAGAGAAAAAATGGCGATACAGCATCTCTCCAAGTATCGGTTCATATTACGCGCGTTGATGCAGTTGCAGAGTGCACCAGTACGGGATATGAGTGTCAGAATATGAAGACCAGTGGTCATCGAACAGCATTCGAAGGCCACATACGACCCGGATTAAATATTCGTGCGGCCCGCATGCATCTAACAACTAACAGCCGAACGCAAAAACGTCAACTATCGATAAGAGTGTCTTAAGAGTGTAGTTTTCCTACTGAGAACCAAACAAAAATACTTACAGAGACAGTAATATTTTGAGATGCGCTTAATTTTAATTGACATTGGTGATTTTGGCTGTGAGCTGAGTTACGACTGACAAAGTTGTTGAGGTATTGTTGAATCTCGAGTCATGATGCGACAACATGAAATCGTTGTGAATAACATGAAAAAGCACACCTCCTCAAAAGCGAATGTGATTGGATTCGCCAGGGCAGCGAGTTTCTTCAGTAATAAAACGTCTCCGGGGAAGCCCAAGAAAGGAAGAGCGATCGTTGAAAAGCGTCATCCGAAAGGCGGTGAAGTGCTGTTTCAGTCACTGCAAATAATTGTCCCAGTCCTCTATGACTTCGCTGAACGGTGGAAACGCAGCTCGGCTGGTTTGCGCCAAGGAGCTTACCACTGCCAATTGGGGTGGATACCCTGAGCCTGCAACTGACCCTTCAAAAGCTGAATTTGGTGTTGCAGTCGTTGAAACGGTTGTTGGAACCGCTGTTTCTGTTGCTGTTGCAGGAGCAGCTATTGCTGATGCTGCTCCACGAGCTGCTAGCCTCTCATTTCGTCACCAGTTGCAGTGTCCGTAGTATGAAAAGACTGAGAATGTTTTGAGAACTTGCAGAACTGACCGAACAGCCAAGTGTTGTCAACAGGAGGTCGCTGACTGCGAGCAGGCCAACAACGAGAGGCACACGGATAATGAAGACGACACAGCAGAATAACAAGTCTACAAGAGCACCCAAGAGCGAAAACCTAAGGCATAGCGCATTCTAAGACCAAAAAACAGTGTATAGTGAGAACGATACAAGAACGCAACAAAATTTCGACTGAAGGCTGAGCTGGTGCGTTGCTAGCTTTAAAGGGCACCACGAATTGAGACAGGCCGGCGTGATGGGCGTGGTTCTGTAACCAGCTCTGCAGATGCGACGCCAGCACTCGCAGATCGGGGTCCACTAGAAATAACGGCCTCGCAAAGAACTCGTGATGTCACGCAAGTCAGCTTGTCCGCCATACTTCGCAAAGGCCAAGCTCCTCAATATGTAGTTGAAAATGCACCCACTAAAGGTCTTGACTTTGTCGTGTGCTACCGAGAGCTCGCATGAATTTAAACGCGCAGTCAGTAATTACTAAACTCGTCTCAAATAATTGTTCGCTCCCTGTCGCAGAGGGCTACTGGCACTCGTTAAGTCCTGCAATGTCACGTGCTGTGACGTACGCCCAATGGCCTGTCTTTCTCTTGGGCCTCGTTGCATAAGTAGCAGCGGCCTCTAGCGGCTGTCATCTATTTCCATGCTCCCCCACGGGCTTTCAAAACCATTACTCCGGGACACCAGTTTAATGTGGAATACGAAACCCGGGTTGTTCCTGGACGAACCTTCACGTAGTTGAGAGGTGAAATTTTGGTTAAAGTCAGAATTAGAAATTTCTTTGTCCTGACCGGGATTCAATCCCACGAACTCTTGTTTCTGTGCACGCACTTTACCACACAGACCTTATTACATCTTTATTGGAGATGCTCAGTGACAACCGAGTGTAGTGGACTTCGTCCGTGAAGTGAACGAATCGCAGTTTCAAATAGACGAAATATTGAAATAAAGTTCGGTCAGTAACATCAGAAATAAAGTTATTTTGATGCTAGAAAGTACAAATTCCGTCTGTTCCTGTGTAGAATCGCTAAGCGGGTCTGAGGCTTCCATTCAGTCCCTTGTTGACCTGTCTGGTTTGGTAACTGAAGATAACAAAATGAAAGCCGAAATTTTAAATTTCACGTTCAAGAAATCGTTCACACAGGAGAATCGTGCAAACGTACTGTCACTTGGCCATCGGACAGAGTCCCGTATGGACGACATAGTAATAAGAATCCCTCGTGAAGAGAAACAACTGAAAGATGTGAAAGCAAATAAATCAGCAGTTCCGGATGAAATTCCAGTTCATTTTTACAAAGAGCACGCTAAGGCACTGGCACCTTACCGGCACAAAAGTCGCAACTGACTGGAAAAAAGATCAGGTGAATACGGTATATGAAGGGGGTAAAAGAATGGACCCGCAAAATTACAGACCAATATCCCTAACTTCTGTTTGCTGCAGAATCCTTGAACATATTCCCACCTCAAATATATTAAACTTTCATGAGGCTGAGAAGCTTATATCTACGAATGAGCATGATTTTAGAAAACGTCGCTCGTGCTAAACTCAGCTTGTTCTTTTTTCATATGCTATACTGCGAACTATGGATGAAGGGCAACTGCAGATTCTGTATTTCTAGATTTTCGGAAATCATTTGACACGGTGCCCCATTGCAGACTGTTAACGAAGGTACGAGCGTATGGAGTAAGTTTAAGATATGCGAGTGCCTCGAGCACTTCTTAACTATAGAACCCAGTACGTTGTTCTCGACGGCGAGTGATCCTCAGAGGCAAGGGTATCGTCAAGAGTGCCCCAGGAAATTGTGATAGGACCGCAGTTCTTTATATACAAAAATGATTTGGCTGAGGGTGGGCAGTAATCTGCGGTTGTTTGCTGATGATGCCGTGGTGTATGGTGAGGTGTCGAAGTTGAATGACTGTACGGGGATACAAAACGACTTAGACAAAATTTACTGTTGGCGTGATGAATGGCAGCTAGCCCTAAATGTGGAAAAATGTAAGTTAATGCGGATGAGTAGGAAGAACAAACCTGTACTGTTCGCATACAATGTTACTAATGTCCTGCTTGACGCACTCAAGTCGCTCAAATATTTGGGCGTAACGTTGCAGAATTATATGAAATGGGACGAGCATGTGAGAACTGTGGTAGGGGAGGCAAATGGTCAATTTCGGTCTACTGGGAGAATTTTAGGAAAAAGCGGTTCATTTGTAAAGGAGACCGCATCTGGGACGCTGGTGCGACCTATTCTTGAGTACTGCTCGAGTCGTTCGGATCCGTATCAGGTCAGACTGAAGGAGGACATCAAAGCAACTCAGAGGAGGCCTGCTAGAGTTGTTACCGGTAGGTTCCAACAACAGAGATGCTCTGGGAACTCAAATGGGTATCCGTGGAGGAAGGCGACGTTCTTTTCGAGAAACAATAACGAGAAAATTTAGAGAATCGGCATTTGAAGCTGACTGCGAAAAGATTCTACTGTCGCCAAGATGCATTGCGCATAAGGAACACGATGATGAGAGACAAGAAATTAGGGCTCATACGGACGTATATAGACAATCGTTTTTCCTTCGGTGTATTTGCGAGTGGAACTCGAAAGGAAATAACCAATAGTGGTACAGGATATCCTCCGCCACGCACCGTACGGTGGCTTGCGGAGTATATATATGCATGTAGACGTAGATGAAGAAATTCCAACCTGAAATAATCAGATGAGATTTCTGTGACGTATTCAATACAATTAAAGGCCTATTTTGTTGCGTGTTTTACGAACAATATCTTTATTCCCATAGTATAGAAAAAAAACTTTTGTATTCTGCCTTACGGTAGGTCTTGTCATGGAGAGAGGTCCACGGCAGGAGCGTCTAGGGAAGTGGTTTCGGTGGTGGTTTCCCGTTGCCTTCGACTGATGATGATGTAATGATAATGAGGACATCACAACACCCAGTCCCCGATCGGAGACAATCTCATACCCAGCCGGGAATCGAACCCGGGCCCCTTGGCATGACAGACCGCCGCGCTGCCCACTCAGCTATCGGGGTGGTTCATAGTATATACAAGCAGTTTCTTCTCCATAACTACATAAAACTTACTCAAGTTTAAATCAGATTGCATGTCCATTGTCACACTTTAAGAGACAACTACTTCCACAAATTACAGGAAAATATGTGAATGTTTTAACAGAAAGTACCCAACTAGCACTCTCTTTGCTGTTACTGCAAACGCATATTGCACCACCATAACCACAACATAGATTATAGCACCAGGGAAACGTCATGAAGTCTTTTTCTTTTTTTTACTTACGTAAAAGGTGATGACCAGCTATACTGTTATCTGGAAAAGAAAGTAGTAACTGACCTTCATACCTGCATCTGTATACGATGGTAGTAGAGAAAGAAGCCCACAAGTATAGGGTGTGTGATGTGGGGGATGAAACCACACCACATTTAATCTTCCAGTAAAAAGCACTCGGACCTAAAGACGCAAAACATTAGGGTCACTGATTCCTGAGGAGACTGTGCCTAATAAATACACCGTCCAGTTACATTAATGAGACCACCTATCGAAAGTATGAATAACCACCTTTTGCAGCAGAGTCAGTGAGGCTCTGGAAGGTACCGACAGGAATGTGGAGGTAAGTCGGCTATAGTGCTGTGGTCAGCCGCGCTAGGTTTCTCGGCTGAGGATCCAGACTAATAGAGGTGGTCCCATAGATTCTAATGGCTCTGAGCACTATGGGACTTAACTTCTGAGGTCATCAGTCCCCTAGAACTTAGAACTACTTAAACCTAACTAACCTAAGGACATCACACACATCTATGCCCGAGGCAGGATTCGAACCTGCGAGCGTAGCGGTCGCAGGTTCTAGACTGTAGCGCCTAGAACCGCTCGGCCACTCCGGCCGGCCATAGATTCTCGACTGGATTTTAATCGGGGCGTTTGGTGGCCAGGAGAGTACAGTAAACTCATCCTGCTGCTTTTCAAATCAAACACGTACACTGCGCGCTGTGTGACACTTTGCATTGTTCTGCTGGTAAATGCCATTGTCCCGAGGACAACACAAACTGCATGTATGGGTGAACGTGGTCCACAATGGGCGGCACGCAAGCAGCTTACAAGCTTAGCCGTTACGGAAACTTTTCCATCTCTGGCCCGAAAGCCAATGACTGTGCATGTTTGGACGTCAGATAAATCACTCCGTTTCCACATAACGACAACGACTACACTGTTTTCCGCTTCCTCCCGACACGCTTTATATACCCTAAAATGCTACTGCTGCCACCTGCCGTTCACTTGAACGTCGAACGTAGGCGGTGGTCATGTTAATGTGACTGCACCGTGTACATTGTAAAGAGACGTCTACTACTATTCAAGGGTACTACCGGGTTTTCGGGATTTCTAGACAATTTTGTCGCTTTCTTCCGATGGTCTTAAAAATTCCACGCAGCTTGCTATATGGGTGTAACTCTGAACTTCAGTTTACTTAGGATGGGTGAACTGTGTAGTAAAGGCGAGCTAACTAACACAGATTTCCATCATTAAATTTTCAAAACGTTTGTTGATTGTTTTTTAGACAAAGGTTGGGAGTTCTATACATACGTTGTCTACTATTGAAAGAATGTGCTATGTGCGTGAACTGCAAACTGCAAACGAACGCGTGTTTTTGCGTCTAAAACTGAGTAGGACGGACCTCGTAGCAGGAAATATATCGTTCAGATTTCTCATTTTAAATCAGAAATAGTTCAGATGGGAATGTAACACTAACATTTTGAATCGGAACTTGTTTCATTAAGGTGCTTCAGTTGGACCTATGATAAACAACCCTCTTGGCAGCAGGAAACGGAACATTTAACGAACCCAGCTGACACGTGTACTGCAGCCCATCTTTTAAATGGCTTTTCGATTACACTATCTGATCAAAAGTACTCAAAAAAAGCACTCCGTCGTCAGGCCACGAGTGGCCTACCGGGACCAACCGACCGCCGTGTCATCCTCAGTGGAGGATGCGGATAGGAGGAGCGTGGGGTCAGCCCACGGCTCTCCCGGTCGTTATGATGGTATTCTTGACCGAAGTCGCTACTATTCGGTCGAGTAGCTCCTCAATTGGCATCACGAGGCTGAGAGCACCCCGAAAAATGGCAACAGCGCATGGCGGCCTGGATGGTCACCCATCCAAGTGCCGAGCACGCCCGACAGCGCTTAACTTCGCTGATCTCACGGGAACCGGTGTATCCACTCCGGCAAGGCCGTTGCCCGATAAAAAGTACAAGGACAACAGTTAGTGGAGTAATTGGTGTCCATTCTTCGCGGTTATGACGGCTTGAACACTTCTGAGGCACTTTCACTAAGGTGTGTGTGTGTCTGCTCAATCTTACTCAAGAGCCGAAACAAGAGAAGGTGGCGATTTTGGATGCTGGGGTCTGGAGCTACGTCAACGTTCTAATTCTCTGTTGGTCCATTACGGCCAGGGACATCGGCTGGTAAGTAGTTTTCAGTTCAATAAACTTTATCAACAGCCGTTGCTTTAAGATTTTTTTTTAAGAAACCAGTTTCGGCATTTCATTTTGCCATCTTCAGGCCACATATGCTTTTTTCAAATCAACGAACTTACCGTATAGCGCCATAAAACTGGATATCGTTAATCCCAATCGTTGTACAGCTGATTCATACGAAAGCGTGACAGCAAAGTGCTTCCACAATAAAATAAAATATCTTAAAGCGTAGGGCTGTTGGTAAAGTTTATTGAATTGAAAAACGTTCTAATTCGTCCCAAAGGTGTTCCGTTGGGTTCGCGTCAGGACTCTGGGATCAAATGGCTCTGAGAACTATGGGACTTAACATCTGAGGTCATCAGCCCCGTAGAACTTAGAACTACTCAAACCTAACTAAGCATCACACACATCCATGCCCGAGGCAGGATTCGAACCTGCGACCGTAGCTGTCGCGCGCTTCCAGACTGAAGCGCCTAGAACCGCTCGGCCACTCCGGCCGGCCAGGACTCTGGGCAAGTCATTCTGTTTAAGGAATGTTATTGTCCACGAACCATTGCCGCACAAAAGCTCTTTTAAGCCAGGTTGCATGAAGTGCATGGACATTCAGCATTGCTAAACATGTTAAGATTTGTTCCCGTAAAAATCGCCTATGGAGCGCAGCAGACATGACTGCTTAAATACTATTCAGTGTGCTGTTAGGGTTTGTTCCCGTTAAAATCGCCTATGGAGCACAGCAGAAATGACTGCTTAAATATTACTTTGTGTTCTGTAATTAGTCTAAGTTTGTCTTCGCGGTCCTTCCGAGAGTGATACGCAGAGCGCTGAAGCGTAACACTAAATTCTTCGGTTATCTTTAGGTGTCTGCCAGATCAGGATCTCAGCAGTTCCACAACACTATCCCGTGAATCAAACAAATCTCTGACCATTCATGCTGTCCTTCTTTATGTATAAAGGGCAGTCATACGAAACATCATCCACAGTGAGGCCATGGAATGGTTTCATTTAAAAATTATCGCCACACGCGTTGAGACATTATTTCCATTGGGAGACGAGGCGACCATTTCCTCTTTCATAGAACGTGGTCCACTGGACTCGCATTGGGGGAGGACGACAGTTCATCCCGCGTCCGGCCATCCTGATTTATGTTTTCCGTGATTTCCCTGAATCGCTCCAGGCAAATGCCGGGATGGTTCCTTTGAAAGGGCACGGCCGACTTCCTTATCCGTCCTTCCCTAATCCGATGAGTCTGATGACCTCACTGTCTGGTCTTCTCCCCCAAACAACCCAACCCAGAACGCGGTCGACCGCTGACGAATTCCCAACGGCACCCGCTGTTGCGCTTCCTCGTCCGACTGAAACTGACATCCACGCAAGTCGTTGTTCAGGTGGCCAAAGATGTATAAATCACACGGTGAATGATCCGGGATGTACGGAGGATGCTGCGGTGTTTCCCAACCAAACGTTGAAGCGTAGGCTTCGTCCGATTAGCAGTATGGGGGCGGGCGTTATCGTGCAATAGGATGGTTCCGTCCGATAACGTTCTCTCTCGTTTTGACTTTAGGGAGCTTTGCATTTTCTACAGAGTGTCTTCGTAGCGCTAATCATTGATTGTGGTTGCACGCTCGAGGAACTAGACGAGCAGAGGACCCCTGCAACCGGAAGAAGTTCATCATGACATTACAGGAACTCGTGTGAACAGCTTTGGATTTCTTTGGCGCGGGAGATGTGTGATGTTTCCACTGTTGACCTTACCGTTTACCCTCAGGCCATCGGAATGCTGTCGGACGGAATCGTCCTGTTGCATGATAACTCCCTCCGCCACACTGGCAATCGGACGAGACTATGCTCTAGGTGTTTCGTTGGGAAACACTGCAGCATCCTCCGCAAAACCCGGATATTTCACCTTGATATTTTTACATCTTTGACGCCCTGAAGAAAGACATGCATGGACGTCGGTTTCAGTCGGACGAGAGGAAGTGCAAGAGTGGGTGCGGTTGTGGATCTCTCAGCTGCCGACCGCGTTCTACGAAACAGGAATTGATCGCCTCGTCTCTCAGTGGGATAAGTGTCTTAACGACGTGTGGTGATTATTTTTGAATTATCCCGTTGTGGCAGGTGTGCGTTCGGTTTTCATTTGACTGTCCCTCGCACGTACAATATCCCATTTTAGGGCTATTTGGTGTTGGTCGCACACATTTGAGCAATAAAATACATAATTTTTTTGCAAGCATTCTCCTTTGTGTACATTTATGTACATTTAAAGCAAGCTGTCAATCTTCACACCACTTCGAAATCTTATCGAGACCTCACTGGATATTTCTGCAGCTTGTTTTAGATACTACTTCTTTCTATGTAACTATTTCATCTCCAAGAACTCCGAGACGATACCAGTAGTATTGTCTCCCAGGTCATTAATATACTGCGCGAAAAGCAAGGATTAAACTATACCTCCATGTGGCACACTTTAAATCTACGTCTGTCGATTACTCTCCATCCAAGATAATTTGCTGCATTCTTCCTGCCAAGAAATCCTCAGTCCCGTCAAAACATTGTTTAATACCCTGTATGGTCGCCCTTTTGTTAATAAACGTTGAGGTGGTACCGAGACACATGCTTTTAGGATGTCAAGTAATGGAGGATCTACCATGCCCCTTGGATTCATGGCTTTCAGAATGACACGTGAGTAAAGCGCGAATTGGGTTTCGCTCGACGTTTGCTTTCGGAATCTATGGAGGCTGGAACGGAGGAGATGATTGTATTTCAGATAGGAGCTCAAAATATGTTCCAGGATTCTATAAAGTATTGAGCGCTAGTTATGTGGGTCCTTTATGTTAATTTTCCTGTACACGAGTGCAATATGTAATTTCTTCCAAGAAAAGGGCACAGAATTTTGGAAATTTCTGGTAAGTTCCTGTGGGACCAAACTGCTGAGGTCATTGGTCCCTAGGCTTACACACTACATAATTTAACTTAAACTAACTTACGCTAAGGATAACATACACACCCATGCACGAGGAAGGACTCGAACCTCCGACGGGGGAGGCCGCACGAACCGTAGCAAGACGCCTTACATCGCGCGGCCACAGAGTTTTGTTCGAGGGATCTTCAGTATATTATACACACATCAAAAAAGTTTTGCATCACCTCAGTTCCGAGAGTTCCGGAACCCGTACAGAAAACTGGAAAAGAGATCAACATAAACATCATTTGCGCCCTTTTTATTGCTCTTTAAAACCGTACTTTGCATGTTGTAGCAACATACAGCGAGACCTTCAGAGGTGGTGGTCCCGACTGCTGCACACACCAGTACCTCTAATACCCAGTAGCGCGTCCTCTTGCATTGATGCATGCCTGTATCCGTCTTGGCATACTATCCACAAGTTCATCAAGGGACTTTTGGTCCAGATTGTCCTACTCCTCAACGGCGCTTCGGCGCAGAGCCCTCAGAGTGGTTGGTGGGTCACGTCGTTCATAAACAGCCCTTTTCAATCTATCCCACGCATGTTTGACAGGGTCTGGAGAACATGCTGGTCACTCTAGTCGAGCGATGTCGTTATCCTGAAGGAAGTCATTCACAAGCAGTACACGATGGAGGCGCGAGTTGTCGTCCATGAAGACGAATGCCTCGCCAATATGCTGCGGATATGGTTGCACTATCAGTCGGAGGATGGCATTCACGTACCGTACAGCCGTTACGGCTCCTTCCATGACCACCAGCGGCGTACGTCGGCCCCACATAATGCCACCCCAAAACAGCAAAGAACCTCCACCTTGCTGCCCTTGCTGGACAGTGTGTCTAAGGCCTTCAGCCTGACCGGGTTGCCTCCAAACACGTCTTCGACGATTGTCTGGTTGAAGGCACATGTGACACTCATTGGTGAAGAGAACGTGATGCCAATCCTGAGCGGTCCATTCGGCATGTTGCTGGGCTGCATTGTGTCGTGATTGCAAAGATGGACCTCGCCATGGACGTCAGGAGTGAAGTTGCGCATCATGCCGCCTACTGCGCACAGTTTGAGTCGTAACACGACGTCCTGTGGCTCCACGAAAAGCATTATTCAACATGGTGGCGTTGCCGTCAGAGTTCCTCCGAGCCATAATCCGTAGGCAGCGGTCATTCACTGCAGTAGTAGTTCCTGGGCGGCCAGTGCGAGGCATGTCATCGACAGTTCTGTCTCTATGTATCTCCTCCATTTCCGAACAACATCGCTTTGGTTCACTTCCAGACACCTGGAAACTTCCCTTGTCGAGAGCCCTTCCTGGGACAAAGGAACAATGTGGACGCGATCGAACCCTGGTATTGACCGTCCAATGTGCGCTGCTCATGCTTGGTTGTTTACATATTTGGGCAGGTTCAAAATGGTTCAAATGGCTCTGAGCACTATGGGACTTAATTTCTGAGGTCATCAGTCTCCTAGAACTTGGAACTAATTAAACCTAACTAACCTAAGGACATCACACACATCCATGCCCAAGGCAGGATTCGAATCTGCGAGCGTAGCGGTCGCGCGGTTCCAGACTGTAGCGCCTAGAACCGCTCGGCCACCCCGGCCGGCCTTTGGGCAGGTTTAGTGACATCTCTGAACAATCAAAGGGACTGTGTGTGATACAATATCCACAGTCAACGTCTATCTTCAGGAGTTCTGGGATCTGGGGTGATGCAAGACTTTTTTTGATGTGTGTTGTCAAAATAGGAGCAAACTAAGGGGAAAATTTTTATAGAATTGACCGGATATTCCACCGCGCCCTCGAGCCTTTTCTAATCCTTTGCTTGTCGGCAACGTAGACTGCCAGCCATTTTATGGTGTTTCAGTATTTAACTGGGATACTAATATTTTATGTAACTTCTTCTTCTGGATTACATATCTGCAGCGTTTTTGAATGTTCGGTCCTTTTCCTTATATTTTTAATGAATGTTATGTTTTGCAAAAAATATGAAAGTTCAATGAAGTGAAAATACTTTTTATTTGCTATTCTAGTCCACTATTCTACTTCCAATAATTGAAAACTTACAACTCAAAATCATAATTATAAATTGTTACACTTTTTTTACAGAGTATAATTTTTTTTGGTTCAATTGGTTCAAATGGCTCTGACACTATGGGACTTAAGACCTCAGGTCATCAGTCCCCTAGAACTTACAACTACTTAAACCTAACTAACCTAAGGACATCACACACATCCATGCCCGAGGCAGGATTCGAACCTGCGACCGTTGCGGTCGCGCGGTTCCAGACTGCAGCGTCTAGAATCGCTCGGCCACTGCGGCTGGCTACAATTTTTTTTTTTGCATACATTTCGAAACAAGGGTCTTCGCACATGATGATTCTACCCTTGTATGTAGTTTTTTCTTGCAGCCTTTCCTCTTTACCTATAACAACCAGAAGCATGTTTTATGCTTCATAAAATGAAGAAACATCAGAAAAGAAATCAAACAGTTGTTTCAGAAAGCGTGTTACAAAATCAAAAAGGGGAAATAATCATATAATGAAACGACAAGTGTTCCGTTACCGGCGCTGTAGTCTGGAACCGCAAGACCGCTACCGTCGCAGGTTCGAATCCTGCCTCGGGCATGGATGTTTGTGATGTCCTTAGGTTAGTTAGGTTTAACTAGTTCTAAGTTCTAGGGGACTAATGACCTCGGAAGTTGAGTCCCATAGTGCTCAGAGCCATTCCGTTACCGGAGACTGTTTATTTATATCCACAATGCGTTTCGACGGTTTAAACCTCCATCATGAGAAGGATTAGACGTGGTAATACGACAGGAGTGTGTGTCTTGTGTTACGACTTTGGGGAAACATGTTGCACTATCTCCAGTGATCACAGGCTCCTTTCTCTGTTGTAAAGACAGTTTACACCTGATGTATTACGACAGAGAAAGGAGCCTGTGATCACTGGAGAAAGTGCCACATGTTGCCCCAAAGTCGTAACACAAGACACACACACACACACACACATACACACACACACACACACACACACTCATGTTGTACTACCACCTATAATCGATCTCATGATGGAGGTTTAAAGCGTCGAAACGCGTTGTGGATATAAATTAACATTGACTGGTAACAGTAAACTTGCTGTTTCATTCGATATCAGTAACAGTCACGCTAAAGCCTAACATAAAATCTTCTCATTTAAAAAGAAATACTCAATTAAACTTTGACACAATTCTTCTTGCACAGTTTCAGCATTATCATCTGTACCGCTGATATCATTATCCACACTGTCATTGTCAATTTAATCTCGCTCACTTCACAAAACATGTCGCCGCCAGGAAGAAAACATAAAGCCATATCTTGCGTTTCGTTATGTAGGCCTGCTGAACGAACAGATGCCGCTCTCCAGCAGCTTGTCTAGTTGGAGGAATTACATGTCCCACGGAACTCAATGATGACCGATCGAGCCCGCCAATAAACGTGATTTCGAGTTCAAAAACGGCAGAAATCGTACCACCTCAAATGGGCGGTTCGGCAGTAAAAGTGTCAATTTTCGGGATTTCAGCAGTTTCTCAACGCCAATGACACTAATATCTATCTCACTCATCTTTGTCGTGATGCGAGAAATAAATTGGGACAGTACTTCTGTAGCTTCCTTTGTAAAATGGTATGATGCGGAATTGGAAACTAAATTATTTTCTGGAGAAACAGAATACTGAATCTCACCCGGCAGTTGCGGTAATTGCGCGAAATTTAAGTTCTTGGAAAGAAATAAAACTGATTTGTCCTGTGCTATGTTCTTCGTACCTAACTTTTCAGTCAAACACAAGGACCGTTCAATAAGTAATACAACACATATCTCCTGAGAGCAGATTTGTTTTATTCGTGATTCCAACACACCATATCATTCCCCACTCTTTTGGCTACAAAACACCGTTCTTCAATATAATCTCCGATCAGTGCGACAGCCTTACTCCACGTTACTGCGAGGGCCTGTATGCTCTGATGGTCGATGTCGGACCCAACGTCTTGCCGCATTCAATAACCTCCCCAGCAGCCATCCTTCATTGACGAAAGGGCAAGTCCTGGGCTGAAGGGTGGATGAGGAAGAACAATCTAATCAAGTTTTGTGAGCTCCTCTCGGGTGCAGGGACCTGTGTTAGACCTTGCATTGTGATGGACAACTACGCACAGTTGGTCCTTCGTTGTTCTTCACTGTCTTCTGTTAGGCGGCGAGGAACCCCTGCCGGGACACAACATTGAATACCCCAACTGGTGATCGAGTTGCCAGCACTATCAAAAGAGGCTTCCAGTTGTGCAGCGAGGTGTCTGATTGTGATCCGTCGATCACCTCGAACGAGAGTGTCCGCACGTTCCAACATTGCAGAAGTCACAACTGTGCGCGGCTGGCCGGCTCGCGGGAGATCTGACAGATTTGTTCGATTTGTTGCGATGATGACAGACGCCTCGCCCAACGACTCATCATGGTTTTGCTCACTGCCAGGTCTCTGTAGAAATTCTGCAAGCGCCTATGTACACTACTGGCCATTAAAATTACTACACCAAGAAGAAATGCAAATGATAAATGGGTAATCATTGGACAAATGTATTATACTAGAACTGACATGTGATTACATTTTGACGCAATTTGGGTGCATAGATCCTGAGAAATCAGTACCCAGAACAACCACATCTGGCCGTAATAACGGCCTTGATACGCCTGGGCATTGAGTCAAACAGAGCTTGGATGGCGTGTACAGGTACATCTGCCCATGCAGCTTCAACACTATACCACAGTTCATCAAGAGTAGTGACTGGAGTATTGTGACGAGCCAGTTGCTCGGCCACCATTGACCAGACGTTTTCAATTGGTGGGAGATCTGGAGAATGTGCTGGCCAGGGCAGCAGTCGAATATTTTCTGTATCCAGAAAGGCCCGTACAGGACCTGCAACATCCGGTCGTGCATTATCCTGCTGAAATGGTTTCCCAGGGATCGAATGAAGGGTAGAGCCACGGGTCGTAACACATGTGGAATGTGACGTCCACTGTTCAAAGTGCCGTCAATGCGAACAAGAGGTGACCGAGACGTGTAACCAATGGCACCCCATACCATCACGCCGGGTGATACGCCAGTATGGCGATGACGAATACGAGCTTCCAATGTGCATTCACCGCGATGTCGCCAAACACGGATGCGACTATCATTATGGTGTAAACAGAACCTGGTTTCATCCGAAAAAAAATGGCGTTTTGCCATACGTGCACCCAGGTTCGTCGTGGAGTACACCATCGCAGGCGCTCCTGTCTGTGATGCAGCGTCAGGGGTAACCGCAGCCATGGTCTCCTAGCTGATAGTCCATGCTGCTGCAAACGTCGTCGAACTGTTCGTGCAGATGGTTGTTGTCTTGCAAACATCCCCATCTGTTGACTCAGGGGTCGAGACGTGGCAGCATGATCCTTTACAGCCATGCGGATAAGATGCCTGTCAATTTGACTGCTAGTGATACGAGGCCGTTGGGATCCAGCATGGCGTTCCGTGATATCCTCCTGAACCCACCGATTCCATATTCTGCTAAGTCATTGTATCTCGACCAACGCGAGCAGCAATTTCGCGATACGATAAACCGCAATCGCGATAGGCTACAATCCGGCCTTTATCAAAGTCGGAAATTTGATGGTACGCATGTCTCGTCCTTACACGAGGAATCACAGCAACGTTTCACCAGGCAACGCCGGTCAACTGCTCTTTCTGTAAGAGAAATCGGTTGGAAACTTTCCTCATGTCAGCACATTGTAGGTGTCGCCACCGACGCCAACCTTGTGTGAAAGCTCTGAAAAGCTAATCATTTGCATGTTACAGCCTCTTCTTCCTGTTTGTTAAATTTCGCGTCTGTAGCACGTCATCTTCGTGGTGTAGCAATTTTAATGGCCAGTAGTGTATATCCGTGGAGGTCTAGGTCCTCGCCAAAAGAAACTCAATGACATGTCTGCTTGGAACGCACCTCCGTTACAGACGCCATTTTGAAGGCTATCTATAGCGCCGGTACATATCGCAGCTTAATGAAACCATGTCCCACAAAAAATCCGAATTTTTTAAGCGAAACTGGCTGAGAAAAAAAAAGTACTGCTTTACTTATTGGTCGCCCTCGTGCCTTGGTTATTGCTCGGCTTCCCAGCGGAAGCTGTGTCGGCGCTGGCGGCCAGGATTACCTGCCGGTTTTGTTTTGATGCTACCGCCCATCCGGAAGCGGCAGCACGGTCCTCGCAGAAGGCTGCCGTAGCTGCCACAGTAGAGCGAGCTTATCGGCAACGGCGGCACATCAAAGCAAGAAGCGCCTCCCACCCTGGCTGTTGGCCGTGTCAAGCCTTTGGCACTAGGGCGAGGCCTACCAAGAAAGCTGGCCACAGTCCCGGCGTAGTCACCGAGTAACGCAACACCGGTACCACAGCAGCAGAACTTGCAAACGGCTTCGTTCCAACATTTCTGTGATCACCGTGTCCCACACAAACTCAAACATTCCCCCACGTAACAAAAGTACAGGGTTTTATAAATAAGTCACAAAAAGTAACCTTTAATTGCGGAAAGGGTAAGAAACTTACAGTAGCACTATTAGTTCCCGACGTTTCCGCTAGGTGGCATGCGCGAATGAGTTATCCAACAGTCACTATGGAGTCGTGTAACGCCGCAGAGCCTGCGTAGTGTACGTTACGGCTTCATGAACCCAAATCCACTTTTACAGTTCACAGACGGTTCAAGACTAAAAGTCGCAATCCACCACTTCAAAGACAAACTGTTATTAACTGGTACATTCACTGGCTGCGTATCACATAGGTCGGGGTCGGCCAACAGTCCCTGATGGAGCAATCGAACAAGTTCGGGAATCTTCCATTCGTTGTTCGGGTGCATCAATGAGATGCACCAGCTTAGAATTGAATGTGCTAGTGCTACAGTGGGGAATGTATTACAGAAATGCCTGTCATTCAGTCCCTGCAAATTGGAACTGTTGCTAGCTTTAAGAGAATGTGAGAAAGAAAAACAAGCTGAGTTTTGTGTAGAAATTGAGCCGTGGTGCCATTGAGTTAGTAGACTGTTCTGTCTGGCGTCACTGGCTCAGGTGTAGTATCGACTATCCCTCTTGCAGCCCCCTTTCCAATATGTATGAGGAAGAGTTGGTATCTGTGGGTTGTGTCAGTAAGTGGATCGAAAGAGCATATGCAAGCACTCTGGGATGATGATGGCATTGAAACAGAGGATGACACGCGTAAAGCTGAAATACTAAACACCTTTTTCCAAAGCTGTTTCAGAGAGGAAGACCGCACTGCAGTTCCTTCTCTAAATCCTCGCACGAACGAAAAAATGGCTGACATCGAAATAAGTGTCCAAGGAATAGAAAAGCAACTGAAATCACTCAACAGAGGGAAGTCCACTGGACCTGACGGGATACCAGTTCGATTCTACACAGAGTACGCAAAAGAACTTGCTCCTTTCTAACAGCCGTGTACCGCAAGTCTCTAGAGGAACGGAAGGTTCCAAATGATTGGAAAAGAGCACAGGTAGTTCCAGTTTTTAAGAAGGGTCGTCGAGCAGATGCGCAAAACTATAGGCCTATATCTCTGACATCGATCTGTTGTAGAATTTTGGAACATGTTTTTTGCTCACGTGTCATGTCATTTCTGGAAACCCAGAATCTACTCTGTAGGAATCAACATGGATTCCGGAAACAGCGATCGTGTGAGACCCAACTCGCTTTATTTGTTCATGAGACCCAGAAAATATTAGATACAAGCTCCCAGGTAGATGCCATTTTCCTTGACTTCCGGAAGGCGTTCGATACAGTTCCGCACTGTCGCCTGATAAACAAAGTAAGAGCCTACGGAATATCGGACCAGCTGTGTGGCTGGATTGAAGAGTTTTTAGCAAACAGAACACAGCATGTTGCTCTCAATGAAGAGACGTCTACAGACGTTAAAATAACCTCTGGTGTGCCACAGGTGAGTGTTATGGGACCAGTGCTTTTTACAATATATATAAATGACCTAGTAGAGAGTGTCGGAAGTTCCATGCGGCTTTTCGCGGATGATGCTGTAGTATTCAGAGAAGTTGCAAGAGAAGTTGCAGCATTAGAAAATTGCAGCGAAATGCAGGAAGATCTGCAGCGGATAGGCACTTGGTGCAGGGAGTGGCAACTGACCTTTAACATAGACAAATGTAATGTATTGCGAATACATAGAAAGAAGGATCCTTTATTGTATGATTATATGATAGCGGAACAAACACTGGTAGAAGTTACTTCTGTAAAATATCTGGTAGTATGCGTGCGGAACGATTTGAGGTGGAATGATCGTATAAAATTAATTGTTGGTAGGGCGGGTGCCAGGTTGAGATTCATTGGGAGAGTCCTCAGAAAATGTAGTCCATCAACAAAGGTGGTGACTTACAAAACACTCGTTCGACCTATACTTGAGTATTGCTCATCAGTGTGGGATGCGTACCAGGTCGGGTTGACAGAGGAAATTGAGAAGATCCAAAGAAGAGCGGCGCGTTTCGTCACAGGCTTATTTGGTAAGTGTGATAGACTTACGGAGATGTTTAGCAAAATCAAGTGGCAGACTCTGCAAGAGAGGTGATCTGCATCACGGTGTAGCTTGCTGTCCAGGTTTCGAGAGGGTGCGTTTCTGGATGAGGTTTCGAATATATTGCTTCCCCCTACTTATACCTCCCGAGGAGATCAATAGTGTAAAATCAGAGAGATTCGAGCGCGCACGGAGGCTTTCCGGCTGTATTTCTTCCCGCGAACCATACGCGACTGGAACAGGAAAGGGAGGTAATGACAGTGGCCACGTAAAGTGCCCTCCGCCATTCACCGTCGGGTGGCTTGCGGAATATAAATGTAGATGTAGATGATCTCTGTTTGCCGGCCCGAGACGGAGACACGAAGTTCGGGGATTGGCGGTAGCGTCGCGACAAGAGGTGGCCACGAGCTCAGAGCGGCCGAAGCCACGAGATGCGCAAGGAGGACTGCGCAGAGCGAAGATACCGGAGCAGTTCACCCGGGTCAGAGTCGACTACAAGCAGCAAGCCGACGTCCCGTCGGTTGGTTGGCGACATTCGTGTCGGACGACCGCTCGTGGGCTGGCTGCCCTCTGCTTACAGCGGCACCACGCCGTAACCGCTGCGACGCGCCGTGGATCCACGAAACTGCTTGCTGATAAAGGGCAGTAACATTCTCTAATCCTCGTGGTGATTTGTTCATTGCCCTCCTTATTATTTTCTGGTTTGTACCCGACCCTCAGAGTTTTACTCGGTCGGCCCTTTGGTCGTAAATATAGGCAGTATTATTGTACTAAGACACTAGTTGCCGTTTGAAAATTTGTCCCACTATTGTATCGCCTTTCGTTTCTGGTTTGTACCCGATCATTAATGTTCTAATTAATCAGCTCTTGGTCGTAAATACAGCAGGAACAATTGTACAAAGGCACAGGTTGCCGTTAAACAAAAGAGTGACTTTATGGTTAGATTTAGCTGTTAATCGGTTCAGTTCTTTGATTGTAATTGTTCAGTTCTTTGATTGTAATTGCATTTCTCAGTCATTAGTTATAATCTGAACAACCTGTTGTACTAAGCTGTTCGTTTCTGTGTTTGAAAGACCGGGTCATTATTGGTGTATTTTAGCTGGATCTTGGGCTTCTGCCGAGTGTGTTCTCTTGTAATAAGTATTCACAAGTAATGGTTTTAGACTTTCCTTCAGAGCGGTCGTAATAACTGAGAATTAGTTTAACTCTGAAAATATTAACAGCCAACTGTGACCAGGGTATTAATCAAAATAAAACTCTCAGAAGGGACGGGTTGGGATCCAGTCGCACCTTGGTTGCCGACTGAAATTAAGAGGCTGGTTGCTTGGAAGTAAGCCTAATCATTGTCATATTGTTTGCTAGTCTGTTTAACATTTAAGCACAGGTGTACATCTTAACCCCGAATCTTCCGACGTACAGCTTTCAAATTAAAAGTTATGTCATTTGTTTTGAGTAAAATGGTTCAAATGGCTCTGAGCATTATGGGACTCAACTGCTGAGGTCATTAGTCCCCTAGAACTTAGAACTAGTTAAACCTAACTAACCTAAGGACATCACAAACATCCATGCCCGAGGCAGGAGTCGAACCTGCGGTCGTAGCGGTCTTGCGGTTCCAGACCGCAGCGCCTTTAACCGCACGGCCACTTCGGCCGGCTGTTTTGCGTAACTGAATCACTCTCGTCTTCAATGGTGCTTATGTAGTTAGGCATTTAATAAGACAGACTGTGTCCAGCGCGATAGTAAACATCGCTGTTTCATCCGATAACGGTCGGGCTGCAGGTCCGGCCGTCTTGTAATCATTGTCATATTGTTTCCTATTTTGCAATACAGCACCTCAGATTTCTTTGTCAAAGATTAAAAGCTTATTCAACTTGAGATTTAGGATCAAAAGAATTTTACAAATTTGTTCATTTTGTTAAAGAAAATTTTATAGTTAAATGCTTCGATTCTCTGTAAAACACAGTTTATATATTATTAAATAAACAGGTTGTTTATAAAGAAAGTTATATTGGTGGATCCTCCCTTCCACGTTTTCCTTATTTCCAGGAAGTACCACATATCAGAAATGTTTGACAAAATGTAGACCGAAGATAATTTTCATAATAAAATTGTGATCAGTGACGCAGCCACCTTCCATGCCTGCGGTAAACTGAATCGGCATAGTATTCAGATATGAGGTAAGCAGAAAGCATGTCACATAATCTAACATGTACGGCACTCACCGAGGATAAATGTTTTCTTGCGCTGCCAGCTGTGACTGGCATATCGTACTTGTACATGTTTGGACATTATCTGTTGCCTCAGTTACAATAGGATATGGCCGCAGAACTTATTTTCCAGCAAGATGGCGCGGCTCCACGTTATCATCGTGAAACTGTCGCGTATCTCCGTTGGAATGTGTCGACTTGTATCGGGCATCGTGGAACAATATCACAGCCACCACCATTATCTGATTTAACCACAGTGTACTTCTGTGCATGGTATTACATTAAAGACGGCCTGTTTGTTTCTCCGCTTCCGGAAAACGTCGACTAACTGCGACAACGGATAACACAAACTGTTGCCACCATACATCAAGACTTGCTTCATAGGATATCGCAGGTAAATGATTAAAGCGGAGACATCTGTCATGTCATGAAAGGTAAACACATCTTGAAGATGTACTGCATTCACTTCTCTATTAAACATTTCTGTAAGTTACTTACAGTTTTCATAACTGCAGGTTACTTTTGTATAACTCATTAACAAACGCCCAGTAAGTAAATAACAGTACTATGGTCTACCTCTACATGTATATCTATACTTCATAAACCACATTGCTGTGTGTGGGTGAGGTGGAGGGTACTTTGGGGAACACTGTGCCTTGCCCCATGCCCTGTTCCAGTTACCAATGGCGCAAATGGTTCAAATGGCTCTGAGCACTATGGGACTCAACTGCTGACGTCATTAGTCCCCTAGAACTTAGAACTAGTTAAACCTAACAACATCACAAACATCCATGCCCGAGGCAGGATTCGAACCTGCGACCGTAGCGGTCTTGCGGTTCCAGACTGCAGCGCCTTTAACCGCACGGCCACTTCGGCCGGCCCAGTTACCAATGGTTCGCGGGAAGGACGGTAGGCGGTAAACCTCTTTGTGAGCTCGAATGTCTCTCATTTGAACTTCTTGAACTTTACACGAGATGGACGCAGGAGCTAACATTCCATCGGAATTTGCAGTATCATTCAGGAAACTGGCAACAAAAGGACAATTCACGTTGGTGTGTAGAATGTATACTACTGGCGATATCACCGTCGGACTTACGGAAGAAACATGATCCGCACTTTTCTGAAGATAACAAGAGCCGAAAACTGTCAGAAGTATCGCGCAGTCAGCTTAACAGCTCATGCATCCAAGTTGCTGACAAGAATAATATGCAGAAGCATGGAAAAGAAAATTGAGAATGTGCTAGATGGTGATCAGGTTGGCTTTAGGATACGCAAAGGCACCTACGAGGCAGTTCTGACGTTGCGGTTGATAATGGAAGCAAGGCTGAAGAAAAATCAAGACACGTTTGACAATGTTACATGGTGCAAGATGTTTGAAATTCTGAGTAGGGAAAGACAGGTAATATAATTACAATACGTTCAAGAACCAAGAGGGAGCAGTAAGACTGGGAGACCAAGAAGGAAGTGCTTGGGTTAAAAGGGCTAAGGCAGCGATGCAGGCTTCGTCTCTACTGTTCAATATGCACGTCGAAGAAGCAATGACGGAAATAAAGGAAAGATTCAAGAGTGGAACTGAAATTCCAGGTAAAATGATGTTCGTGATAAGATTCGCTGATCACATTGCTATTCTCAGTAAAAGCGAGAAAGAATTAAGGAACTGTTGAACGGAGTGAAGGGTCTTAATGAGTATAGAATTTGGACTGAGAGTAAACCGAAGAAAGAAGATAGTAATGAAAAGTAGCAGAAATGAGAACAGCGAGAAACTTAACACGGTGTGATCACGAAGTAGACGACGTCCAAGAATTTTGCTACCTAGGCAGCAAAATAAGTCAGCATGTTGACTTTTCTAGCAACTGACGCTTCCGGAACTTTAACAGTAAGTCACACCGTGATGCAGAACGCCTCTCTTGCATCGTCTGTCACTGAAGTTGGCTGAGCATGTCCGTAAATTCTCGCCGTTACTAAATGAACATGCAACGAACGCGCTGTTCTTCTTTGGGTCTCCTCTATTTCGTCATTCCCGTTCTTTACACTCCATAGAGTGTAGCTGCTGAAAGTGACCACAAGTTAATAATACACAATCTTGACATCTTGGGTTGTCGGGTGTTCTGCCGGATATCAGCGTCGTACTTGCACGATATTTCGGTCACGTAGCTCGAGACCTTCATCAGGTGCGACCTGAGACTGCTCCTCGAGTGGACCTGGTCCAGTATTTATGCCTATGGCCTTCCCCCTCCACCAACGGCTGCAGGCGCTTCCTCTGTGGTCCGCGCCCATTCCCTGCGACCTGCTGGAGCGTTGCTGCTCCGTTTTCCGTCCGCTGCGGTTCTAGGTGTTCCCTCTGCGGTCCGCGCCCACCAAACCCGCTCCTGGGGGTTTCATCTACGGTCTGGGGTACCAGTCGTTCCCCATGCGGTCCGCGCCCGCTCACCACGACCTGTTGGAGCGTTGCCGCTCCGTTTTTCGTCCGCTGCGGCTCTGGATGTTCCCTCTGCGGTCCGCGCCCACCAGTCCCAGTTCTGGGTGTTCCATCTTCGGTCTGGTGCTCCTGGCAGTCCGTCAGGGGCTCGTTTACCATCTCCATGCAAGTATCGTGCAAGTACGACGCTGATATCCGGCAGAACACCCGACAACCCAAGATGTCATTAGATCGCCGGGAAAGCCTGAAGAGATACACAATCTTTCTTATTTTATCCACATTGGACCCTGTTGAACTCAGGTTTTTTTAAGGATCGCTGGTATAGACACAAATCTTTTTTAAAATGCTTTATTTTAATGCCATTCCCGATTTTATGCTTTCACGTCCACCTTCAGATGCGCGTAATGGCATAAAAATAAAGCTTTTTAGAAAGCATTTGTGTCTCGTTACGATCTACATCAGTGATCCTTAGAAACTTAGTTGTCATATTCTTGATAGGTTTCTGAAGTTACATTTTTATGCCGTAATTACTAAAACGAATTTTCTGGAAATGTCTGCGGAATGTTTGCTCAACATTGTTAAGTCAAGTGGAGTCGTATTACGAGCTGTCGTTATATCCTGTAAAATTTTAGTCATGTTTTTCCTTTCTCGGCCGTGGAATAGCCACAATGTTAAATCATGTTAATGTGCTACACTCACGGGTAAGCATATCACTGGTGGCAAGCTCAACGATAACGCTGAATTTATGGACGACGCCTAAAGTCATACTACGCAGTAGGGACGTGCTGACCGTCGCTCCACCCTGCACAGGGCAGCGGAACTGACGGCAGGCAACACGAGGTGCTTCGACCACAGACCCCGCGACGGGTGCGCCATTCAAATGGTTCAAATGGCTCTGAGCACTATGGGACTTAACTTCTGAGGTCATCAGTCCCCTAGAACTTAGACCTACTTAAACCTAACTAACCTAAGGACATCACACACATCCATACCCGAGGCAGGATTCGAATCTGCGACCGTAGCGGTCGCGCGGTTCCAGACTGTAGCGCCTAGAACCGCTTGGCCACTCCGGCCGGCGACGCGCCATTCAGCACGTTCCTGCAACGCGGATGTAACACAACTGTTACCAACTGTGCCTAGGAGGACACCGAATCACTCCAAAACTCTCGACAATAAATGGATGTTAATTTAATGCTGTTTTACGGCTCATTGGAAATGACACAGTTCCTCACTACTGCATCGCCGATCGACCGTCCTCGTAGTCAGAACTTCTTCCCTCGATTGCCATATAGGAACTGCACCTGCACGTCAGCAGCCGTCATGGACATCTGTCATTAGACGGTGACGTGAGTGATCATTTTTGGACTATTTTCTTTTTTCTATTATTTTGGGCCATGTCGAGTCAGTAGGACATTCATTGGAAGTTAAAAGTGACATTGTTTAGAGCACAAGAACCTGCACATCTGTAGCAGTTTCGGGGTAACTGTAGTGAGGAATATTTTCGGCTGACTAGATGTCAATATTGTAAGTTTTTGCGGCATGAATTATCTTGTAGTAGACCATATGTAAGACAGGCATTTTGAAAGCGTATGACTCTTTTTGAAACAGCCTGTATTTGAACAGTGTGCAACAACATTTGGTAAACGTGCAGTGCTGCTAAGAAAAAATAGCTCTAAGCACTATGGGACTTAACATCTGAGGTCATCAGTCCCCTAGACTTAGAACTACGTAAACCTAACTAACCTAAGGACATCACACACATCCATGCCCGAGGCAGGATTCGAATCTGCGACCGTAGCAATCGCGCGGTTCCATCGGCCGGCTGCTGCTAAGAGAATCAGTTCCACTGCCAAAAACGAAAATACCTTTGAAGTGAATTCAGAAACTCAGTTTGCAGAGCAATTCCGGAAAGACAAAGACACACACACACACACACACACACACACACACACACACACATTGTAAACACTAGCACAGCAACACAATGAAAGATAATCGACGCCAGAAGTTATCGATAGCAAAAATTACTAAGCTATGGGTGAAGCAGCATTAGCCCCATGCCTCAAGTTTTTGACAGGGGAAACAGCAGAATTCTCTGCAAAATTTAAGCAAGAACCTCCATCTCTATTTACAATGTTACTTGCTAATTTAATCTCAATTTCTTCCTTAATAACACTATCCCATTAGCTAGTAGTGGGTACCAGAACCGGCCGTTCGAATCCTGCTTCGGGCATGGATGTGTTTGATGTCCTTAGGTTAGTTAGGTTTAAGTAGTTCTAAGGTCTATGGGACTGATGACCTCACATGTTAAGTCCCATAGTGCTTAGAGCCATTTGAACCATGTATGACGGAACCTAAAAGGACCTTAATCTTAGCAGGAAGTCGGAAAATACATTCCACATAATATTTTCACAAAATACGACCAGTATTGTTAGAGATGCTCCATGTATACGGCAGAAAGGCCGTAGACTTTGGTGCCAGATCGGTTACTATCACTCACCCTGTGCACGGTCAGTTGATAGCGCAACACACGTCTCATCTGGCTTTTACGGTATTCCATTCTGACGGAAGGTGATCTCAAGGTGGGTTACTCAGCTGAGAAACTGTGGGTCTGAAACAATGTACACCCTGTGATAGTAGGTACGGAGTACATCTTCACGTTGAGCCGGATGATGAAGATTATCAGTCAGACTACAAGGCATTATGAGTAAGCTTTCCATAAACAGCACGTCCCAACGTACCATCTACCTTCATCCTGACTAACACATTAAGGAAGGGAAGGGAGCCGTCCTTTTCCACGTCCATCGTGAAACAATATTTGGATGGACTGAATCCAAGTGTTCCAAAAAGTCTCCATGAGGCTAAACAACGAACGTATAGTATATATCTGGAAAAAAACATACGTTTCAAAGCCGCCGACTCCTAGCTAGAGGGACAGGAGTCCTTCTACCTCACCCGTTGTTTAGTAATTCTGATCATCGATAACTTCTGGCTTCGGTCATATTTGGTTGTGTGGTTGCACTAGTGTATACACTGTGTGTGTGTGTAATCTTTTCAGAATTGCTCTGAAAACTGAGATTTTAAATTCGCAAGCACAGCACTTACCGGTTCCAATTTTGCCTTGAAAATGACAGAAGCTGCACCTGCCGAAATATCGGCGGTTGTCAACGACGTCACCCGGCGGCTTACCCTAATTTATTTGAACGTTGTGTCCGCCGAGAGACACTCGGATCTCACAATTCAGTCTATTTTCTGTTTGTGCGATAAGTTAGGGAAGCGATTATCCCTTGAAACACCGTGGTTTCTCAGATTTCCCTACTATGCGTGGTTTCTACTTCTGACATCCGTCCATGTTACAGGCTACAAGGACAATTAGCTGTCCTTGTTCAGTTTTCCTCCGTGACACTTCTCGTCTTTGAATGCAAGGGTGTGCTTTAGGAAGAAATTTACAGAAAAAGTCCAGTTTCGTCTGTATTGAATATGATGCCTAAGGCGCAGCCTTTCAAAAGTCGCATTAGTTCATTTACCCGCCCAATGTAAAGGGAACCATCCACGCTGTTCCTCTCTCCCGGACTTCAAATTGTTGAGTGTGCGGGAGCTCTGGCTTCAAATTATAAAGTGTTGGCGAGATGCCGTCAGCACTACAACTTCAGTTTACCCAGGGGACCGAATCACAATGATTTTTTTTTTTCAGTTTATAGAGTATGTTTCAAGGGAATCGGACAAAAATGTCAGATTATTGAGAGTTTCAAATTATCAAGAGTCGAATGTAGCCTACTTGAAAAGTGAAGTACCTTAGGCGTCAAAGAAATTGCCACCTGGCTTCATCTCACAGGGGTAGGCCATGACGATGGGATCATGGATTTACTCCAAACTTTGTACACATTTAGTAGGCCATGAACACAACATATTGTGTGAGCAGTAAGGTGCACTGCTCTGGCAATTCCGAGAAAATCGTAAGAGAAGTTTTACGCACCTATCATATTGTATCTGATGTATCTGTGCGAAGGTACAGACTGTAAGAAGTCATTGTGGTCAAGTGGTGCCGGCACGGTAGCTCAGCATGTTCGGTCAGAGAGCTGGCTGGTCTCTGTAATAAGAAAACCAAGTGAAGGGATCAACAGCGAACTTCAACGGATGTCATGTGACGTCTGCTACGGCCAAATACAAAGAACAATAACGAACAAAATGCAAAAAATAAAATGAGGTTAGCGATTGCGTATCAGAAGATGGTCATAGATGAGGCGACGACTCGAATCCTGCTAACAAATGGTTCAAATGGCTCTGAGCACTATGAGACCTAACTTCTAAGGTCGTGAGTCCCCTAGAACTTAGAACTACTTAAACCTAACTAACCTAAGAACATTACATACATCCATGCCCGAGGTAGGATTCGAACCTGCGACCGTAGCGGCCACCGCGGCCGGCTCCTAACACTTACTTTTTAATCTATATTTTTTCACCACTGGCCACACTATTTAATTTATATGACATTGAAGAGGTAATATAATGACAAAAAAACACGTGCATTTTCATGAAGTTTTAGTGAATTTCATATGTTATTTATCGGTTTACTATTTTTAATTAAAGTTTCAAGGACGAGGGACAGACTTGGAAAGCCCAAGTAAAAAATCGATAAATAATGACGCGAATGATGTTATTCAATAATATAGTAAGTCACAATGTGCCAGACCACGAGAGTAATGTGCCGGATGTGCTCTCGACGTCACACGTTGCAGAAAGGTATTTGTCATACAGACATGGAAAACAAAGTGCAACTGCATCTACTACATCGAATGAATGTAGTTTTCCCGCATTTGCAGGGAATATTAAGACTTTCTAAGGGAAAACACACCTGGTGGACATTTTGAAAAGAAACTGTTTCTTCCGATAGTATAGATTAAAAATGAAGTTTGACCTGGAGACGAACCGTCGCCTCATACACGTTCGTCTTACGCAGCTCTAACGCTAACCACTTTTTATCTCATATTTTCGTTGCATTTGTTTAGGGCGGACGTCCCATGACACCCGTTCAAATTCATCATTGATCCTTTCATTCCGTTTGCTGTAGTTTTTTTTTCTTTTTTTTTTCTTTTTTTTTTTTCCAGAGGTTACCTAACACTCTGGCCGAACACGCTGACCTACCGTGCCGGCAGCCAGTTGGCCATTATGAAGTCTAACGTCCAATATCTACTCGTTGATACATAAGCCACATAACAGACTTTTCGGAATTGCCAGAGTACTGTACCTTACTACTTGCACGTTATGTTATTTTAATGACCTCTGAAGGTATACTAAGTCTGAAGTAAATCTGCGATCCCAACGTCGCGGCCTCCTCTTGTCAATAGCCCACGACACAGCCCACGTCTTCTGTCGCCACGGAACTGAGCGCCGTACGGTGAGCGACGTGACGACTGGAGAGCTGCCTCGGCAATGAAAACAGGCCCGCCCCTGGCCGCTATCGCAACCAAAACAAACCCACGCGCCCGTTTCTACACTGGCCGCCGCCTCACAGATCACGTGATCCTGCTCAGAGGACGTTCTTGATATTACTCCGGCTACCAACGGGCGGCGAGCGTAACAAGCCCTCTCCGAATAACTACGTTTTATAATAATCAATAGTTCTGCATTCATGCTGGATGAGTCGCGTTGGTAAAAGTCAAACATCAGTCAATGAATGACTCGCTTCGGCCGTGAGGTGAGCAGTGAGAGTCCGTTCAGTTGTGATATTTCTCTGCCTCGTGATGACTGGGTGTTGTGTGATGTCCTTAGGTTAGTTAGGTTTGCGTAGTTCTAAGTTCTAGGGGACTGATGACCTCAGATGTTAAGTCCCATAGTGCTCAGCAGCAGAAAATGGTATAACAGGTGTAGGATTCGTTATAAATAGGAAGGTAGGGCAGAGGGTGTGTTACTGAGAACAGTTCAGTGACCAGGTTGTTCTAATCAGAATCAACAGCAGACCAACACCGACAACGATAGTCCAGGTATACATGCCGAAGTCGCAAGCTGAAGATGAACAGATAGAGATAGTGTATGAGGATATTGAAAGGGTAATGCAGTATGTAAAGGGGGACGAAAATCTAATAGTCATGGGCGACTGGAATGCAGTTGTAGGAGAAGGAGTAGAAGAAAAGGTTACAGGAGAATATGGGCTTGGGACAAGGAATGAATGAGGTGAATGACTAATTGAGTTCTGTAACAAGTTTCAGCTAGTAATAGCGAATACCCTGTTCAAGAGTCACAAGAGGAGGAGGTATACTTGGAAAAGGCCGGGAGATACGAGAAGATTTCAATTAGATTACATCATGCTCAGACAGAGATTCCGAAATCAGATACTGGATTGTAAGGCGTACCCAGGAGCAGATATAGACTCAGATCATAATATAGTAGTGATGAAGAGTAGGCTGAAGTTCAAGACATTAGTCAGGAAGAATCAACACGCAAAGAAGTGGGATACGGAAGTACTAAGGAATGACGAGATACGTTTGAAGTTCTCTAACGCTATAGATACAGCAATAAGGCTCTGAGCACTATGGGACTTAACATCTATGGTCATCAGTCCCCTAGAACTTAGAACTACTTAAACCTAACTAACCTAAGGACAGCACGCAACACCCAGCCATCACGAGGCAGAGAAAATCCCTGACCCCGCCGACAGCAATAAGGCATAGCGTAGTAGGCTGTAGAGTTGAAGAGGAATGGACATCTCTTAAAAGGTCCATCACAGAAGTTGGGAAGGAAAACATAGGTACAAAGAAGGTGGCTGCGAAGAAACCATGGGTAACAGAAGAAATACTTCAGTTGATTGATGAACGGAGGAAGTACAAACATGCTCCGGGAAAATCAGGAATACAGAAATACAAGTCGCTGAGGAATGAAATAAATAGGAAGTGCAGGGAAGCTAAGACGAAATGGCTGCAGGAAAAATGTGAAGACATCGAAAAAGATATGATTGTCGGAAAGACAGACTCAGCATACAGGAAAGTCAAAACAACCTTTGGTGACATTAAAAGCAACGGTGGTAACATTAAGAGTGCAACGGGAATTCCACTGTTAAATGCAGAGGAGAGAGCAGATAGGTGGAAAGAATACATTGAAAGCCTCTATGAGGGTGAAGATTTGTCTGATGTGATAGAAGAAGAAACTGGAGTCGATTTAGAAGAGATAGGGGATTCAGTATTAGAATCGGAATTTAAAAGAGCTTTGGAGGACTTACGTTCAAATAAGGCAGAAGGGATAGATAACATTCCATCAGAAATTCTAAAATCATTGGGGGTAGTGGCAACAAAACGACTATTCACGTTGGTGTGTAGAATATATCAGTCTGGCGATATACCATCTGACTTTCGGAAAAGCGTCATCCACAGAATTCCGAAGACGGCAAGAGCTGACAAGTGCGAGAATTATCGCACAATCAGCTTAACAGCTCATGAATCGAAGCTGCTTACAAGAATAATATACAGAAGAATGAAAAAGAAACTTGAGAATGCGCTAGGTGGCGATCAGTTTGGCTTTAGGCAAAGTAAAGGGACGAGAGAGGCAATTCTGACGTTACGGCTAATAATGGAAGCAAGGCTAAAGAAAAATCAAGACACTTTCATAGGATTTGTCGACCTGGAAAAAGCGTTCGACAATATAAAATGGTGCAAGCTGTTCGAGATTCTGAAAAAAGTAGGGGTAAGCTATAGGGAGAGATGGGTCATATACAATATGTACAACAACCAAGAGGGAATAATAAGAGTGGTCGATCAAGAACGAAGTGCTCGTATTAAGAAGGGTGTAAGACAAGGCTGTAGCCTTTCGCCCCTACTCTTCAATCTGTACATCGAGGAAGCAATGATGGAAATAAAAGAAAGGTTCAGGAGTGGAATTAAAATACAAGGTGAAAGGATATCAATGATACGATTCGCTGATGACATTGCTATCCTGAGTGAAAGTGAAGAAGAATTAAATGATCTGCTGAACGGAATGAACAGTCTAATGAGTACACAGTATGGTTTGAGAGTAAATCGGAGAAAGACGAAGGTAATGAGAAGTAGTAGAAATGAGAACAGCGAGAAACTTAACATCAAGATTGATGGTCACGAAGTCAATGAAGTTAAGGAATTCTGCTACCTAGGCAGTAAAATAACCAATGACGGACGGAGCAAGGAGGACATCAAAAGCAGACTCGCTATGGCAAAAAAGGCATTTCTGGCCAAGAGAAGCCTACTAATATCAAATACCGGCCTTAATTTGAGGAAGAAATTTCTGAGGATGTACGCCTGGAGTACAGCATTGTGTGGTAGTGAAACATGGATTGTGGGAAAACCGGAACGGAAGAGAATCGAAGCATTTGAGATGTGGTGCTATAGACAAATGTTGAAAATTAGGTGGACTGATAAGGTAAGGAATGAGGAGGTTCTACGCAGAATCGGAGAGGAAAGGAATATGTGAAAAACACTGATAAGGAGAAGGGACAGGATGATAGGACATCTGCTAACACATGAGGGAATGACTTCCATGGTACTAGAGGGAGCTGTAGAGGGCAACAACTGTAGAGGAAGACAGAGATTGGAATACGTCAAGCAAATAATTGAGGACGTTGGTTGCAAGTGCTACTCTGAGATGAAGAGGTTAGCACAGGAAAGGAATTCGTGGCGGGCCGCATCAAACCAGTCAGTAGACTGATGACCAAAAAAAAAAAAAAAAAAAAGTGCTCAGAGCCATTTTTGCAGTTGTGATAACAATGTATCCCGGATGGCACATTTGTTACCGCACCTGCCTAGTAAGCAGGAGAGCTCAGCTTCGAATCCCGGTCCGGTACACATTTTCACTCGTCGTCGCCTATTCCGCGTTATGCCAGAATGCAGCTAACAGCAGTGATCCCTCGCCTTTCCTCCCCTTTCTTCCCCTCTACAACTGGAATTTACATATAATGTATAACAGCTGCGGATTCTGCATAGTATCTGTTCCTTCGGACATGTCCGAAAGAACTGACACTACACATTCATATCATTATCAGATAGCTATAAAAAAAACAAATACAAAAATATGTTATAAAACACAGAAATGGATAGCTATAGAACTCCACCTGATTGTAATCGCTTGGTACAAATTTTACTACATCTACCCAGTAGCGATTGCTGCACTTAGATATGGCGTTTCAAGTTGTATGGGGAAACAACCATTCGCAGACTACAGACACAGTGCAGTGCCACCAGGTGGCACTGCAAAATGTATAGTGATACCAAGACACATCAACTCATGTACATTCATTATGCAGTATGTCTGATGGCTGTGAACCAACTTCCTATGACAGACATAAAAGAAATATTTTCTTTATACAAATGGCAATGACAAAATTTACAGTGATAAAATGATACACAAAATATCTGCACAAAATTCGGGAATATTACATGGTGCCCTACATCGTCAAAAGATGCAATGGCAACCACTGTGCGGTGTAACATCAGACATAAAACTGAAATACCTGAATCGCTAAAGTAACTGGTATAGGCATGCTTACTGAAATGCAGAGGTATGTAAACAGGCAAAATACGGCGCTGCGGTAGGCAACGCCTACATAAGACAACATGTGTCTGGCACATTTGTTAGATCGTTACTGCTGCTACACTAGCAGGTTATCAAGCTTTAAGTGAGTTTGAACGTTGTGTTATAGTCGGCGCAAGAGCGTTAGGACACAGGATCCCCAGGGCAGCGATGGAGTGAGATTTTCCCGTACGACCATTTCACGAGTGTACCTTGAATATCAGGAATCCGCTAAAACATCAAATCTCCGACATCGCTGCGGCTGGAAAAAGCTCCTGCAAGAACGGGACCAACGACGACTGGAGAGAATCTTTCAACGTGACAGAAGTGCAACCTATCCGCAAACTGGCGCAGATTTCAATGCTGAGCCGTCAACAAGTGTCACCGTGCGAACCATTTAACGAAATTTCACCGATATGGGCTTTCGGAGCCTCATCTACCCTTGATGACTACACGACACAAAGCTTTACGCCTCGCCTGGGCCCGTCAACACCGACATTGGGCTGTTGATGACCGGAAACGTGTTGCCTGGTCTCGTTCCAGATTGTATCGAGCGGATGGACGGGTACGGGGATGGAGACAACTTCATGAATCCATGGACCCTGCATGTCAGAAGGGGACTGTTCAACATGGTGAAGGCTCTGTAATGACGTGGGCGTGGGCAGTTGGAGTGATACGGGACCCCTAATACGTCTAGATACGACTCTGACGACGAGACACGTACGTAAGCATCCTCTCTGATCACCTACATCCATTCATGTCCATTGTGCTTCCCGACGGACTTCGGCAATTCCAGCAGAGCACTGCGACAGCCCACATGTCCAGAATTGCTACAGAGTGGTTCGAGGAACACTATTTTGAGTTCAAACACTTCCGCTGGCCACCAAACTCCCCGCCAGACATGAACATTAATGGGCATATCTGGGGCGCCTTCCAACGTGCTGTTCAGAACTCCACCCCCTCATACTCTTACGGATTTGTGGACAGCCCTGGAAGGTTCATGGTGTCAATTCCCTCCAGCACTACTTCAGACAGCACTCGAATCCATGCAACGTCGTGTTGCTGCACTTGTGCGTGCTCGCGGTGGCCCTACATGATATTAGGCATGTGTACCAATTTCTTTGGCTCTGCAGTGTATAAGACAGCAAATACAAACATACATCTCAAAGTCAAATGCAGGCAGTAAAACAGGGTAAAGTAATATATTATTTTCTTGAAACTACGACAGAACGTCTGTCAAACCCAAATCCGGTACCAGAAAATACCCAATATGCTCCAATGCGCTTACGTCAACTCTAAGTACCATTCTCTGTTAATGAGTACGACCAGTTTTTTTCTAAAACATAAGACATATATTCATATAAGCAAAAATCAGACATGGGAGATTACGCGTCATGTCTATATAAAAGTAAGCAATATTACTTGGTGCCACGCACCGCCAAACTTTAAAATCGTCACTTGTTTTGACGCTTTACAAAAGACGTAAACTCAATGTATGGAATACAAAGTGAAATCGTTCCTCTCAAACCGTAAAATATAAAACGTAGACGGTAGGGATCAAAATGGTTCAAATGGCTGTAAGCACTATGGGACTTAACATCTGAGATCATCAGTCCCCTAGACTTAGAACTACTTAAACCTAACTAACCCAAGGACATCACACACATCCATGTCCGAGGCAGGATTCAAACCTGCGACCGTAGCAGCAGCGCGGTTCCGGACTGAAGCGCCTAGAACCGCTCGGCCACAGCGGCCGGACGGTAGGGACTAGGGGTGGGGGGAGATCTATTATTTAAAAATAAAACGAAAACAGAAGCGCTTATAAAAATCAGACGTCGGTGCCACACAGTACCCGGAGTGCGCAGCCGCGCTCATATCAAATTCTGGAAAATATCCAAAAATGGTTTCCTGTGGGAGCGAATCTGTTCATTCAGAATTCCATGTTAGTTAGCATTGCAGTGCTTATAATCCCAAATTCCTTCAAAGATGTCAGAGTCTAAGCTTTTTGGAACTATGTGTAAAATCATTACAGATTTTTCAGTCGTGTCTAAACGATGCTTCCTGTCACAGAGGAAAACACAGGGGTAGTGTTTTATCACAGAGTTCCCTGAATCTGGTTAAATAGACACTACCGTCTGTCCATTGTATAAACTATCGCAGGATCCACAAGTGATTTTATATATTCCCTACTTCGTAAAAATATTCTGCTTATTGTCAACAGATGTACACAAAACTGTCTTAAGTTTCTTGCGCGTCTGGAAGCCAGTTTGTATATTGGCTTTTTTAAATGCGTTGGCAACTCATTCGTAGAAATGTTCTGTATAGAATGCAGATCCAGATTTTGGTGGATTCTTAGTAGGATGGAGAATAGATTATTTCCTTCTATTGAAAACCGATTCCAAATGCTCTGTATACTACGTTGTGTGTATCCGTTTTGCAGACCCATTTGTGTGATAATATCAGTTTCCTTTCTAACACATGCAAGTGAAGTGTAGCTAACCTGTTGAACATTGACAGGAAAAATACACGCTGTGCGTGCGCGTGGCTTGAATCCAGACTAATATATTCACTACTGGCCCTTAAAATTGCTACACCAAGAAGGAATGCAGATGATTCAATGGACAAATATGTTATACTAGAACTGACATGTGATTACATTTTCACGCAAATTAGGTGCATAGATCCTGAGATATCAGTACCCAGAACAACCACCTCTGGCCGTAATAACAGCCTTGATACGCCTGGGCATTGAGTCAAACAGAGCTTGGATGGCGTGTACAGGTACAGCTGCCCATGCAGCTTCAACACGATACCACAGTTCATCAAGAGTAGTGACTGGCATATTGTGACGAGCCAGTTGCTTGGCCACCATTGACCACACGTTTTCAATTGGTGAGAGGTCTGGACAATGTGCTGGCCAGGGCAGCAGTCGAACATTTTCTGTATCCAGAAAGGCCCGTACAGGACGTTCAACATGCGGTCGTGCATTATCCTGCTGAAATGTAGGGCTTCGCAGAGATCGAATGAATGGTAGAGCCACGGATCGTAACACATATGAAATGTAGCGTCCACTGTTCAAAGTGCCATCAATGTGAACAAGAGGTGACCGAGACGTGTAACCGATGGCACCCCATACCATCACGCCGGGTGATACGCCAGTATGGCGATGACGAATACACGCTTCCAATGTGCGTTCACCGCGATGTCGCCAAACACGGATGCGACCATCATGATGCTGTAAACAGAACCTGGATTCATCCGGAAAAAAGTCGTTTTGCCATTCGTGCACCCAGGTTCGTCGTTTAGTACACCATCGCAGGCGCTCCTGTCTGTGATGCAGCGTTAAGGGTAACCGCAGCCATGGTCTCCTAGCTGATAGTCCATGCTACTGCAAACGTCGTCGAACTGTTCGTGCAGATGGTTGTTGTCTTGGAAACATCCCAATCTGTTGACTGAGGGATCGAGACGGGGCTGCACGATCCGTTACAGCCAAGCGGAGAAGATGCCTGTCATCTCGACTGCTAGTGATACGAGGCCGTTGGGATCCAGCACGGAGTTCCGTAATATCGTCCTGAACCCACCGATTCCATATTCTGCTAACAGTCATTGTATCTCGAGCAACGCGAGCAGAAATTTCGCGATACGATAAACCGCAATCGCGATAGGCTACAATCCGACCTTTATCAAGGTCGGAAACGTGATGGTACGCATTTCTCCTCCTTACACGAGGCATCACAACAACGTTTCACCAGGCAACGCCGGTCTACTGCTGTTTGTGTATGAGAAATCGGTTGGAAACTTTCCTCATGTCAGCACCACCTGCGCCAACCTTGTGTGAATGCTCTGAAAAGCTAATCATTCGCATATCGCAGCATCTTCTTCCTGTCGGTTAAAGTTCGCGTCTGTAGCACGTCATCTTCGTGGTGTAGCAATTTTAATGGCCAGTAGTGTACATCAGTGGTGGAAGGCTTTCTGTAGATATCCAATCAAAAATCCATTGACTGCCTAGTAATGTTCCAATCTAAGTAGTTATAATTTGTTCCAACCCTACAGTGAAACATATTTTGAATACAACAGATTTAAGGATCCTGACAAGTCGGTCATGTCTGATTCTGTTTCTCTAAGTGCAATAAAATATCGTCTGCATATCTGCGATACAAAATTATGTCATTAGTCTCTACCCTATTATTTGCATAGAATTTACATTGTAGGAAATTAATGAAAATGTCGGCCAGAAAGGCAGAAACCCATTGCCAAGCTGCCCTTTTGAAGATAAGTCTTACCGTTAAAAGCAAAAAAATTAAAGGCTGAATGAGATTTTCACTCTGCAGCGGAGTGTGCGCTGATATGAAACTTCCTGGCAGATTAAACTGTGTGCCCGACCGAGACTCGAACTCGGGACCTTTGCCTTTCGCGGGCAAGTGCTCTACCCTCTGAGCTACCAGATACTGGCAGGAGTAAAGCTGTGAGTACCGGGCGTGAGTCGTGCTTCGGTAGCTCAGATGGTAGAGCACCTTCCCGCGAAAGGCAAAGGTCCCGAGTTCGAGTCTCAGTCGGGCACATAGTTTTAATCTGCCAGGAAGTTTCAATTAAAGGCTACCGTTACACGCAACAAGTACAAAAACTTCCCCTACTTAAAATTCGATCTTGCGATCTCCGAAGTCTCTTCAACTGGAACAGTTGTATAAAAAGAGGCTATATGGATGTCATTACTGACTCATGCGGAATCTTAGTTCCTCTTAAGAACGCCGTCTTCTCGTAACTATTTTTGATGGACCATATTTCCTTAAAAGTGAACGCAGCTCTTAGCTTAGCATAGCAAAAACGTTAATTTTATCGTTTGGATCCTGGCATTTATCCACACTTGGACATATTGGTTACTTACTCTTATGGAACTTTATAGTTATTTTTTTAATAAAAGCTGCCCTATTCTCTGCATTTAGGTCACAGAAATATTGTACACTTGATTCCATAAATCAAGAAACGAATCACAAAAATTAATATCTGTCTCACGCTTTAACTTTTCACAAGTAGCCACTATGTGGAGCTATTGAGCTACGACACTGCTGTTATTTTAAAAGTTTAAAATAATGCCTGTCTGGATACGGCAAGAGTTCTGCTGCTTGTCGTCGTGCTCGTCAACCCCTGCCTTGGCCACTAAGACCGCATATCTCTCTCGAATTGAGAACGTTTGGAGCCTTATGGGCAGGGCGCTCCGACCAGCTCGGGATTTTGACGATCTAACGGGCCAATTGGACAGAGTTTCGCCCGATATCTCTCAGGAAGACATCCAGCAACTCTCTCAGTGAATGCCAAACCGAATAACTGCTTACATAAGGGCCAAAGATGGCCAACACGTTATCGACTTGTTCAACTTGTGAAGCTCTTTCTCTTGAATATACCACCCAATTTTTTCCGAAATTTTAGTCAGTTCTTTGAACAAGTACATCTTATCTTCCGATTTCCGACCCATTCGGATGATTCCTTCATGATGCGTTTTCTTCCCTTCTCTCTCTCTCTCTCTCTCTCTCTCTCTCTCTCTCTCTCTCTCTCTCTCTCTCAGAGCGTACACAAAATTGTCACACGAGATGAAACTTGAATATATATATGGTGAACTCGCTAAATGGGAGAAACTATTCCTGAGAGGGTAAGGAGCAAGAAATGTCATATAGGCATTTGGCCAGAAATGCGTTCCACGCGAGGTTCGCCTACTTGGAGATAGAAGACCTTTCATAGTTACCCTGGTGTCAGCACCCGGTAGGTGGCCCACCAGGATGAGGTAAGCCAGACGACCGTGCGGAACATTCTCCACCACTGCCACTGTCCGTAATGCGTGTAGGCCTTATTACCTGCGGACGTGCTTCCACGGCTACAGTTTTGTCGCTGGTTCGTTGGACAGGCCACTGCGATTCTGGGATTTCTGGCATCCTTCGTATTTGGAGATGCGGCTAGCTTTACGAAGGGTAGTGTCGTCAACCTTGATCGTACCCGTCTATGGGCTAATGAGAATCGCCGTAGTATGGTGGCAGCGAATCATCAGTGCCGATTAAGCATCAGTCTGTGGTAGCGAATTATTGGGGGCTGCCTCATGGAGCCAGACATCCGTCCACAGCACCTCACAGCGAGGCATATTTGCGCTTCCTACGGATTGACGCTGCCTGCCCTGCCCTGCGTTTTGATATGCAATTGGTGATACGGACAGTAATGTGGTTGCTATTTACGGTACTCCAGCTCACTTCTCTACTGAGTGTGGAGGTGAAACACCAGTACAGACAGAACATTCCAACTTGCCTCGTGTGTTCTTATGTGTGCCCTTCATCACTGAGACCTACACTGTCAAAGAACTTTTATCTTTATCTTGCGTTAGGTGTGCCTGCCTTGGAACACATTTCCGGCCACATGTCCGTATGAACTTTAGTCCTCTTATCCTCTCAAGGATCGTTTCCTGTAGGTTGTGCCCGTTTAAGCTGTCCCCACACGGGACGAAGCAGTAAGGATGGGAAAAACCGACTGGCTAAAATCGACACCGGTGTTTTTTTTCCGAATAAGCAATATTTTTGGTACGCTATTTGTTTGGTCTCGGTTATAACAGGTGTTTTTTATTTTGTACTAATAACCGAGAAAAAAAACAAAATGTCAACTAGCCATAGCAGCAGAGCTAAAATTTTTCGTTTTTCAATAAACTTTTCTTAAAAAAGAAGTAATTTTATAAATAAAATTTGTGTTGTTTTGAAATATTGTATTATTACAGAAATTATTACAGAAAATGGGAAGCAGTTGTAATGCAGCAAGTTATTACGAGATAATATCCGTTGCAGTGAGGCACGTGGCCGTCTAGTACGATGGCTGCAAGTTTCTTTCTTCTTTTTTTTTTTTTTTTTTTTTTTTTCCGCCCTGCTCACAGACGGAGCTGACGCTGCCTGCCGTGAGAACTGCATAGTGGAACATTCAGTCGATACGAAGATTCATACCCTCTACGTATCTAAATAATCCATATTAATTATTACCCGATATTCTTCAAATTTGGTGCACAGCTTTTTGTTAGTAATGGAATGATGCTGTCGAAATTTCAGATTTTTATTTAATATAGTTTCAGTGATATAGAGAATTACCTAAAAGTTCTAAAACCTACGATTGTTTTTTTTTAACCAAGTTAGAACAATAAAAGATTGACTTTCATTATCATTTGAAGCCATTACAAAGTTGTCAGTGCAATAAAAATAAATTGAGTAGAATTTTCTTTTTATAACTTGTCACTTTGCATTACGTAATACAAAAATCAGTCAAAATTATTATTTGATTATGTTTTGTTGTGCGAGTGCGTGAGAATGATTAAGAGAGTGTATGTGGGACATACGTTAAAATTTAATATTTCATTTCACGGAAAACCTTGTACAAACGAACCGTGGGAAAGTTATGTTGCAACCACGATTCAGGTTGCGTATGTCTGTGCGAGCATGCTTTTGTATAAAAGCAGCCAGAATGGAAATTAGAGGTGGAATAAGTTTATTTATCAATTTAAAGAATATTTCGCACTTATTTTGATTAAACATAATGCAAGTTTTGCTGACATCAATGACTATCAAATTAGTGATTGGATAAGGTAAGATTTGCCGCGAGAATGATCAGGAATGAAGATTCTGATTGGTCGTAGATCAACAGCCAATTAGAATTAAGCTGTTCCTGCGCGAATAGAGGGGTGGGCAGAGAGGAGAGTACCTCGAGAGAGTCGCTTGCTAGCCGGACTATGGATAACACGATGTTAGATCGCTCCTTAAAAATACTCTGTACGATGAGGAAACAGTGAGCTAATTTCGGTTCGAACACATCGTGACTGAAGCGACTGGAGTTACGAACATTTTAATGAAAGTGTGGTGTTTCTAAGTTAAATAGTTTGAGAGATATGAACGTGTGAACTTTGTGGTCGTAGTAACAACTCCGCGTACCGTGTTTCGTGCTCTGTAAGGGAATATTTCGGCGAGCACTTCTTATGAAGAAGACCACTGAAACGACCGAATTTTTAACTCGCGAATAGTTGTGGGTCTGTGACTGGTAGAACGTGAAAATTAGTCGGGTCGGATTTGCTAAAATTCTGGCTGCTTTTTCGAGTGAATATTTGTTAGACATAAAGTGAACTTTCAGTGATATCAAACTTCCTGGCAGATTAAAACTGTGTGCCCGACCGAGACTCGAACTCGGGACCAATGCCTTTCGCGGGCAAGTGCTCTACCATCTGAGCTACCGAAGCACGACTCAGCGCCGGTCCTCACAGCTTTACGTCTGCCAGTATCTCGTCTCCTATGTTCCAAACTTTACAGAAGCTCTCCTGATAGAAAGGATACTGTGGAGACATGGCTTAGCCACAGCCTGGGGGATGTTTCCAGCGCTTGCCCGCGAAAGGCATTGGTCCCGAGTTTGAGTCTCGGTCGGGCACACAGTTTTAATCTGCCAGGAAGTTTCATATCAGCGCACACTCCGCTGCAGAGTGAAAATCTCATTCTGGTTTCAGTGATATCGTTTCACCTTATTAAATACGGACTTGATAGCCATTCATGTGTTTCAATATAAATAAGAAACAGAGTGAATCTGATTCCAAACGCTTTTCTGCAAATTGACTGAATATCCCAAACGCCCGATTTTTTAATCATGAACTTTCAGGAACTGACTTTTAACTAGAGTTACGCGGCTTCTGTGTGGTAGGTGTTAGTGGTTTCATCAACGCTGCTTTACACTGCCTAACACCTATCTGCTACCAGAGGGTGAAGGGACATCGGCAAGAATCCTATCGAGGTAGGAGGACTGAACGATAGTGCCAACAACAACATTGAGGATCGACCTCGTCCCGCCGCACAGTCGGTGTTATTTTAATAACAATGTCGACAGAAAAGAGCAACAAATACATGGCATAAGATTTGGTACAGAATTGCTTTGACATTAATGTCCCTGCTGCCGTATGCCGTGGCTTAAGATACAAGTATACGTGCACTCTGCAAGACTTGTCCCACGTGGTCTATACGGTAGATTCTCTCTAACACTTAACACTTTTCGAAACTAGCAATAAACGGAAGGGCCAAATTTTGTTTCCCTTGCCTACAGTTGTGTTCAAAATTAAAGCAACAAACGGAAAGTTTGCAAGGTTGTGTTTATTTTATCACCAAGGAGTATAAATAGGTGATAGTAAAGTAGGATCAAATGGTTCAAATGGCTCTGAGCACTATGGGACTCAACATCTTAGGTCATAAGTCCCCTAGAACTTAGAACTACTTAAACCTAACTAACCTAAGGACATCACACACACCCATGCCCGAGGCAGGATTCGAACCTGCGACCGTAGCAGTCCCGCGGTTCCGGACTGCAGCGCCAGAACCGCACGGCCACCGCGGCCGGCAGTAAAGTAGGAACAATGTAAATAATATAGAACGTAAACAACTGCAATATTCATAACGGCAGACAAAAATGGTCTTCGTTTTTTCCAACTTAACGGAATTCTGACTAGTGATTAACGTGCACACTATGGGGCGTGACGACCTCTGGCAGCAATACACGCCTGACAACGAGACACGCTGTTTATGTCATCAATCTCATGCTGAGGCAGTAACACCCACTCTTCCTGCAGAGCTGCTCGCAAGTCTTGGAGAGCGGTTGGTGGATGATGACATCAGGCAACGCGTCTCCCTAGAGCATCCCAGACATGCTCTATTGAATTCAAATCGGGAGAGCGAGCAAGCCACTCCATGTGTGCAATACCTTCTGTTTCCAAGGAAACATCAGCTACCCATGATCTATGAGATCGATCATTATTGTCCATCATTACGAAGTCTGGGCGTACACTACCTCGCAACAACCGCACATGAGGTCCCAAGATCTCCTCACAATACCTGACAGCAGTTAAACCTTGCCGATTCGTCCGTACAAGTTCATGAAGAGGTGTGCGAGTGGCCAACATAATCCCTGCGCACACCCTTAGGGATCCTCCTCGATATCTTATCTCTTTCCACAATGTTTGGGTTTCGAAATCGTGTTCTACGTTCAAAAATGGTTCAAATGGCTCTAAGCACTATGGGACTCAACTGCTGAGGTCATTAGTCCCCTAGAACTTAGAACTAGTTAAACCTAACTAACCTAAGGACATCACAAACATCCATGCCCGAGGCAGGATTCGAACCTGCGACCGTAGCGGTCTTGCGGTTCCAGACTGCAGTGCCTTTAACCGCACGGCCACTTCGGCCGGCTGTTCTACGTTCCCTCCAGATGCCAATACGTTGAGAACCACTCTCCAGACTAAAGCGGGACTCATCTGTGAAAAGAAAATTGGTCCACTATTCGACTGCCCAGGTGGCATGTTGACGACTCCACTCTAGATGTTCCCTTCTGTGACGACGCGTCAGCAGTACCACATACACCAGGTCTCCGACAAATAAAGACCTCTCTGCGAAAGTCTTCTGTACACCGTTTGCCTCGACACAACACGTCCAGTGGATGCTGCGAATTCAGATGCCAGTTGCCGTGCAGTACTAAGGCGGTACAGTCGTGCCCTTAAAGTCAAATAACGGTCGTCGCTTTCTGATACCACACGTGGTCGGCGTGCCTTGGTTTTTAGGACTGTTTCGGTCTCTATAAACTGCTTCCACGCCAGAGAAACAACAGAGCGATTCGCATTAAGCCAATGGGCCTGATCAGTTTGCGGCTTCCATTCTTCTTATGGCCCTCCACCGCAGAGAGTCTGGTAGGCGTCTTCCTTGTGCCATACTGCTCCGTCGGTGACTATATATACAGCGATTGTGGATGTGGGACTACCCGGCAAATACTACCCCGTTAGATGCCCCAACGTCATCGCTGACGTGGTTGTCCGTTGACCGGAATGCCATTTTCCGCGCAGAACACAATTGTATGGATGTCTGTTGACAACTTGTATGATTATACTGTGAATTGGACACAAGACGGGGAAATACTGATTCGTCGCTTTAATTTTGGACACCAGTGTGTTTAATTTAATATTCTGGTTCCATGTATCTCGAAACAGAGAGTCAAAATTTCTCAATCTTCTTTAGATTTCTATGTTCATTACAGGAAATACGAGGTGCATTCAAGTTCTAAGGCCTCCGATGTTTTTTCTCGGACTAGAGAGAGATAGAAACATGCGCATTGTTTTAAAATGAGGCCGCGTTCATCGTCAATACGTCCCAGAGATGGCAGCACCGTACGGCAGATGGAATTTTACCGCCAGCGGCGAGAATGAGAACTGTTATAAATACTTAAAATGGCGACGTTTTCCTTACTTGAACAGCGTGCAATCATTCGTTTTCTGAATTTGCGTGGTGTGAAACCAATTGAAATTCATCGACAGTTGAAGGAGACATGTGGTGACGGAGTTATGGATGTGTCGAAAGTGCGTTCGTGGGTGTGTGCGACAGTTTAATGAAGGCAGAACATCGTGTGACAACAAACCGAAACAACCTCGGGTTTGCACAAGCCGGTCTGACGACATGATCGAGAAAGTGGAGAGAATTGTTTTGAGGGATCGCCGAATGACTGTTGAACAGATCGCCTCCAGATTTGGCATTTCTGTGGGTTCTGTGCACACAATCCTGCATGACGACCTGACAATGCGAAAAGTGTCATCCAGGTGGGTGCCACGAATGCTGACGGACGACCACACGGCTGCCCGTGTGGCATGTTGCCAAGCAATGTTGACGCGCAACGACAGCACGAATGGGACTTTCTTTTTGTCGGTTGTGACAATGGATGAGATGTGGATGCCATTTTTCAATCCAGAAACAAAGCGCCAGTCAGCTCAATGAAAGCACACAGATTCACCGCCACCAAAAAAATTTCGGATAACCGCCAGTGCTGAAAAAATGATGGTGTCCATGTTCTGGGACAACGAGGGCGTAATCCTTACCCATTGCGTTCCAAAGGGCACTACGGTAACAGGTGCATCCTACGAAAATGTTTTGAAGAACAAATTCCTTCCTGCACTGCAACAAAAACGTCCGGGAAGGGCTGGACGTGTGCTGTTACAGCAAGACAATGCACCCGCACATCGAGCTAACGTTACGCAACAGTTTCTTCGTGATAACAACTTTGAAGTGATTCCTCGTGCTCCCTACTCACCTGACCTGGCTCCTAGTGACTTTTGGCTTTTTCCAACAATGAAAGACACTCTCCGTGGCCGCACATTCACCAGCCGTGCTGCTATTGCCTCAGCGATTTTCCAGTGGTCAAAACAGACTCCTAAAGAAGCCTTCGCTGTGCCGTGGAATCATGGCGTCAGCGTTGTGAAAAATGTGTACGTCTGCAGGGCGATTATGTCGAGAAGTAACGCCAGTTTCATCGATTTCGGGTGAGTAGTTAATTAGAAAAAAAAAAATCGGAGGCCTTAGAACTTGAATGCACCTCGTAACAGGAACAAAAACCGAAATTCTTATTTCAAAAACCGGTTATTTTGAGCGGTTTTAACAGTCAGATTAAACTGGAATAAAAAAACACGATATAACCGAAAACGGGTTGCTTCAGCGATACCCGTCACCCCTAAGAGGCAGCTAACGTTAACATGGACACGGATGGGGAAGTTGACGTCAAGAGAGACGGCACTGTCGGCGCACGGGACGAGCTGGCTAAGTGATTTGCTTTCTCGGCGCTCTCCAGCGGCCGTTGTCGGCTTTATTTGTTCGCAACCACACGGTTTCTTTACGAAAATGTACGCGCGTTGACTCCGTTACCGATTGCCGAAGAAGAGCGGAGAAAATCGCGAAGAAGATTCTAGACTCGTCGATGCCTTGAACAGCGAATTCCTGATAGAAGCACACTACGTACTGCTGTACAACGATCGGAGATACATACTAGTAGAAGTTATTCGTTAACTCCCTTGTATTTTCATCATACTTGCGGCTTTAAATCGAATATAGTTGAGCAATCACGTCTAATGTCAGTTTACGCATACATAATATCCATGTTTTCGATGTTGTTGCATCATTAACTTCCAGCACTCTGAAATAACGTACCTCATCACATATATTTCAAGATCGGGATTCGTTTGGTTATTTCATTCGAATGGAAGAGAAGGTTTTTTCGAAGCTGCTGACCATCACTGAAAACGATATTTACCGGCAAGATATAGACATGAGCCGGTCCATAAACCCAGGGATAGATACATATATTTTACAGAAAGTTTCATAACATCAAGAACTTCCGGTGTGTAACTTGTGTTTACTTTCAGACACAAACTGACAGTCTCGTTAAGATTTCTGGCAACTGGGAAAATTTTTTAGTGTTAGGCCTTTGCAAGAATAATTACAAATTGGTTCAAATGGCTCTGAGCACTATGGGACTTAACATCTGAAGTCATCAGTCCCCTTAAATCTAACTAACCTATGGACATCACACACATCCATGCCCGAGGCAGATTCGAACCTGCGACCGCAACAACAGCGCGGTTCCGGACTGAAGCGCCTAGAACCTCTCTGCCACAGCGGCCAGCAAGAATTACAGCAGATATTTATAATAAATAACACCGACTTTTGAAATAATACTTCTACTAAATGAATAAGAAGCACCCAGAATCTTTGAGAAAAGGAAAGGGAGAAAAAGTGGAAGGAGGTGGGCATCAACCCGCTACCTTTCTTGTCAAAATTTACGACTCACGACGCTATCAGCTGCGCCACAGCTTCGAAATAGCAACTGGGTTTACGTATATGGCATACACTCCCTAAAAGCTGTAAGTACAAATGTCATTATTTGATATTTAATATGCAAACTGTACCAGAAAGACATGCTTCAGAAAGATCATCATTATGCTGTACCAGTGAAACGATTTACTGTCGTGGCACGGCAGTTATAACACTAACAACATCAACTACAGGAAGCCTTTACCTATCGATATGTACTTTTCTGTCACTTAATTACAACAAATCGTAACTAAAACGACATGTTTTCGAGAGATCCTCTATTTGCTGATGCTTTGAAACATGTTTATATGCATACCACATACTCTATGGGAAAGAAAATCCACCATATAAGATGTTTAACGTCATATGATATGACGACACTTACGTTCTGCTTGTGACAAAAGCATGTCGCATCTCATTGGCCACATTCATCCCCACGACTCAAAAATCTGTCGTACCAGATTGTTTATTTCACGCTCCCCGTTGTAGTGGAACGTGGAATTCCACGCTGTGATGTTATCAGCTCCTTGTACACGCGAGTTTTCACGTCCCCTGAGAGGACGGCTTTAGTAAAATCATCCTGTGTTCGAACGAGCCGGAAACTTGTGTGTTCCAAGTTGAACCGAAACCAACAAATTTGTAGACCTCGAAGCACTTTCTACAAAATGATTTCTTGTCTCTGCGTTTACAACGGACACGTCACGACCATTGTTTTAGACTTTTAGAGGCTCGAAGCACAGCTGATCCTGAGCGATACACAACTTGTTTGCCAAAAGTCATTGATGAACATTAGGTCTGAAATACTGAGTCCAGAATTGTTTCGAACACTCGTGAACATGTATAAACTGGGAGATAATGAACAAAAGATGAATACCTCTGCTCGTAATAAAGTTAGTAGGAAGAACCTGGCAAGGATCAGAAATTGACACTGTAGGAAATGCGAAATCTTAAGACCAGGATAAATTTGTAATATAAGAAAACAGGTTATTTCTGATTCTTTTCAATATTTTTACTGAGTACAAGCTGAAGCAATGGGAAAATAAATTAAGTTTTTATACTTGTGACATCAACGAAGACAGTTCTTCTAAGACATAACTCTTCGTTGATGATCAAATTGTAGCTGCTGATAGCAAGAACGAACTCCACACAGCTGATCACATTTTATTCGCAACAGCTAAGATACGTATTTTATTAGCTTTCAGGGGCCAGGAGCAAATATCCAGCAAAATAATAATAAATGATCAGAAAATATAAAGAGTAACCGTGCTCAATTTCTATGGGAATACTATCTCACTTACGACAGAAATGAACGTGCAGACCAAAGTAGAAAGATTTAAATGCATTAACGGATCAGTCTACGGAACACCTAGAGCTAAAGTAAAAAGAGGAAATTCTGCTGAAGTTCTACCAAACGATGCCAGTACCAACCACGACATGTGAAAGTGAGTCGTGGACTGTAACAAAATGAACACAAAATATGAGCATCTGACATGAAGAAGTATGTTGACATCATAGAAGAACTGGGACTGAAAAGTGTTGTATCCGCCTGGTAGTCGGTTGCTCCGCATTCCAGACAGACCCGGCAGGCAGCGATCAGCCAGGACGACATGCGAAAACTGCTGACATAAACTCTGAGATATTTCCCTGTGTTGCCCGGCCTATTATCCACAGAGTTACATATTGCCTCCACGGCTTGTGGGGGCGCCACCCTCGCAATGGGCAATGTACCTGTCGCAGCAGAAAGAGCTGTCGGCAGGGCACTATTTTGCTATGCCAGGTCACGTGCTGTCGCAGAGCCATGAGGATATGCATTCGCACTTCACTATTTAGGCCACCGCTGGACAGTGCGAAGTCGTTTACAGCGTACATCTCGAGTCGGCAATAGCAGCAATTCCTGCCGGCCGCGTCAGCAATTCAGTCCCAGGGCTACAAGTTGGCAATACCGGTAGTTTCGTCTCAGCTTTCTGTGCCGGCAGAACCAGCCAATTTCAATCAAGTCTGCACCAGTAGCACGTTACCCGACACACGCCGGCAGCACCAACCCGGTAACGTCCCAGGTCCTTACGCGGCCGCATGCGACGACTCTGGGGTTTGTTGTGAAGGCGCATCACAGACAGCGTCACAGGAGAGATATTTCTGTTGTATGTAGTTGGTGGCTGTTCATCCAACGACATTGTAATTAAGTTTAGTTTTGTTAGTAAAATTATTCTTTTAACAGTCTCTACGAGCACAAAACTACAGGTCACTTAGGAATGAAATAAATCGCAAGCGCAGGATAGCTAAGGCCAAATTGCTGCATGAGAAATGTGAAGAAATTGGAAAAGATATGGCTGTCGGAAGGACTGACTCAGCATACAGAAAAGTCAAAACAACCTTAGGTGAAATTAAAAGCAAAGGTGGAAATATTAAGAGCGCAATGGGAATTCCACTGTTAAATGCAGAGAAGAGAGCACATAGGTGGAAAGAGTACATTGAAGGCCTCTATGAGGGGGAAGACATGTCTGATGACGTGACAGGTGCGACAAGTGCGAAAATTACCGCAGTCAACTTGACAGCTCATGCAGCCAAGTTGCTGACGGGGGTAATATACAGAAGAATGGAAAAGAAAATCGAGGATCAGTTAGATGTTTATCAGTTTGGCTTTAGGAAAGGTTCTATTCCGCTGCTCTCGGTCGTTAAGTGAAGGCTGACGGCCACTGCTAGATCTGCAGAGCAAGAACCAACTCGTTTTGCCAACATTTTTTTTTATTAAGAAAACTACATTAAACCACCAACAGTAACACACACTCTTCAAAACCAAAAAACAATAAGGATCGCTTCTGTGAATCAAGCAAGTAACAACTAATTCCTATAATCAGAGTTCTCTTTGATTTGTTCCCTGTACAACTGTTCCACATCGAAGACGGCTGTTAGCAGCTGGTAGACAGCCTTACACGACGGAAGCGACATATCACAATCTTTGCGGAAGCGAGAATGTTCGAGGTGACACACCGCTGGACCGGCCTATCTTCTCCGCACTCGGCGAGTCGAGAACTGTCTGCTGAACGGCCGGGCGCCGGCTTATCTAGCCCCGGGCGGAAGGATATTTCCGGGACTATTTGCACAGACGTAATCGCCAGGAAATAGTTCGTTCATCGTCGCGCCCCCTTCCTCTGCTGCTGGTTGATGCCCTCAGATGGACGTTGGCCGCACCTACGTGTTTGTTGTCAACTGTGGTACTTGCTTGTAAACACACTTGCGTCGGCCAGACATCGCAGTGGAGTCGGCAACGTGCATCGCTCGTCTGTCTGCGGTGTTGCCGCTGCAGTAGGCGTCCGTGGTGACTGCAGCAGCCGTGGTGTTGTCCCTGGTGAGAGGTGATGTCTAAGATTTTGTATTCTCGGCACGGTCTTGACACTGAGGATCTCGAAATATTGAATTCTCTATTTTCGAAACTGATTGTCACACATGTCTAGCACCAACTATCATTCCACGTTCATAGTTTGTTGATTCCCATTGTGCTGTCATAATTATGTCGGAAGCCTTTTCACATAAATCACCTAAGTACAAATGACAGCTCCGCCAATGCACTGCTCTTTTATACCTTGTGTTCGCGATGCTACCGCCATCTCTATATGTCGATATCTCTGCACCATGACTTTCGTCACCTCAGTGTATTGGTAATGTGACAGCCAAGAAATGCAATTTTTGAAGAATAAGAGAAAAAGAGCACAAGCTTCCCCTTCTCTGCGTACAAGATAAGCGTCTCATTACCAGGAGGTTGGTATTGGACTGAAACCGTGTTATTTTCCGTTGGCCAGTCCGGCCTCAACCGGCGCTAGGCGGACCAGTGCGGTCTCATTGGGTGAACCGACGTTTTGGAGAGAAAACAGAGGCGCTGTTTCCACGCCAGCCTGCTGGTGCTGGGCCGTCGGGCATTAAGAAGTCAGCACAGAGAAGCCAAACTGTCCCACTCGACTTGTCTTCAGGGGGAGGCGAGGCAGAAATAGCGTCGGTGCCAACCATGACGCCTCTACTCAACACACAAAGGTGCCGGTGTGGAGCGTTGAGAATTATACAAGGTTAGTCCGTCCACAAGGGGGAGTGGCCGATACAGTGGGATTTACCGATGCGCTCTGCCGCCACAAAGGGACATCCCCGCCCACCTAGGAACACTATGGGGAAGCGAAGATCTCCCAGTCGACAGTCGAAGCGACTACCAAAACGACAAAATGCTGGAAATGAAGTGAATTGATTTCGCATAGCGATGTGTGAGTGTCACGAGTTCATGCACAAGGACCATCCGGTTCATACCCTGTATGGAACGTTGCAACGGGTTTTTCATCAGAATGGTATTTATCCTGTTAGGTCTACAACTTTGCTTCCACCGTTTTGCAATACAGGGCAGTACGGGCAAGTAGTGGTGCATTGGTAGGTCGTAAGTGTCGCACAGTATGCTGAGGCATTTGTAAACATAACGTCATCAAAATGTTAGTTGATTTGTGATTGCATCTCGATTGTCGATGTCGACTTACGGGTCTGTTTCTCGTCATTTGTGGGTAGTTTTAGACTTCTGCTTTAACATGAAGAAATCTGCGGCTGATGCTCATGAAATGCTGGGTAAGACATCTGGGAGGCACCTGTTCATGGAAGAAAGTGCAGATAATGGTTTCAACGCTTCGTGAACAGTTAGTTTGATGTCGAACACCACATGACGGTGGAGAGCGAAGCCGGCCGGAGTGGCCGAGCGGTTCTAGGCGCTACAGTCTGGAACTGCGCGACCGCTACTGTCGCAGGTTCGAATTCTGCCTCGGGCATGGATGTGTTTGATGTCCTTAGGTTAGTTAGGTTTAAGTAGTTCTAAGTTCTAGGGGACTGATGACCAAAGAAGTTAAATCACATAATGATCAGAGCCATCTTTTTTTTTTTTTTTTTTTTTTTTTTTTTTTTTTTTTTTTTGGGGGGGGGGGGGGAGAGAGAGAGAGAGAGAGAGAGAGAGAAGGTCTTCGGAGCTGCTCAAACCGACGGAAACAATAACGGGAGATCGTTATCGAAAGCAGTTTATGCTTTTGAGCCGGGCACTGAGAGACAAATGGCCACAGTACAGCGATAGACAAGGTAATGTGATTTTGCAGCGTGACAGTAATCGATCTCACTGCGCGAAACACGTCGAAACATACTTGGAAACATTGAAATGGGAAGTCCTTCCCCTCCTGCCGTATGCTCCAGACATTGCTCCCTCTTACCACCACCTTTTTGGATCAATGGCACGCGTCCTGGCTGATAAGCACCTCCGGTCATAGGAACAACTGCAAAATTGGATCGATTCATGGATCTCTTCAAAAGACGCCTAGTTCTCCCGCCGCGGAATTCGCATGCGGTCAGAAAAACGGGGAGAAAGTTGTGGCCAGCGATGGCGAATACTTTTAATCGTAAATTTTTCACAAAAATGCCTCGAGCTTAGAGACGAAACGACGGATGCAACGCCGTAGACCTAATACTTGCACTTACGTTTTATTCAGGGACAAGGGCCCACTTTTTACATGCGAAGTTTGAATGGTCGGAATTGTCACAAGTGGCCTCGCATGTGTCTTTTGGCAGATCTCATCAATAAACATACTGCGTGAATACATGGACTGGAATGGTTAGTAATCGTTTTCTACAACCTGTTCTTCCACCAGCACACTTAACTACGGCAGATATCTATTGATTTCTGTGAAAACCAGATAGGCAAGTCAGTGCCGCTTGCCATGTGCAGCAACTATGGTTTCAGAATGGAGTCTCAGCCTATTTCAGTTGTGATGTACTATCAGATGTGTTTCCAATGCAAGGGTGATGAAAGTCACGACTGCCGCCCACTCCACAGAAAGAGAAAAGCGTTTATATTTACACGTACAAGAATTTGCTGATTTCTTAGATAATGAAGTAGCATTAAAACAAGAATCTCAGAAACGGCGAGGAAATTCTAGAAATTTACAAGTTTTGTTTAACACAAGATGCTTTTCAGTTGCTTGCGCAAAGGACTGTTCATGTGTGTGTGTGTGTGTGTGTGTGTGTGTGTGTGTGTGTGTGTGTGTGCTTGTGTGCGGGGGGTGGGGGGGGGAGGCATTGCGACTTTCAGAAACGGCGAGGATATTCTAGAAATTTACAAGCTTTGTTTAATACAAGATGCTTTTCAGTTGCTTGCGCAAAGGACTGTTCATGTGTGTGTGTGTGTGTGTGTGTGTGTGTGTGTGTGTGCAGGGGGGTGGGGGGGGGGGGGAAGGCATTGCGACTTGGGGATTTCTTTTTGAATGTTCCCTCATATCCACATTCTGATAATGGAGCAAGTATAAACATGTAAAGACTAAGCGCCTATGTTGTGTTTTTGCCCGGTTGTTCTCCTAGAGGGGCGCTGATGAGCGTCCACGACAACACCGACGTGCCTTTAGCTAAGACCGTTCCATTCGAATAGGCCTCGTTCCTTCTGCCGTCTATCTAGCAATCAGTTCGCATTAGTTTACAGCACACTATGTGCATCTAGACGTGTGTTTGTATACTTCACCAGGTCCACACCATATTACCACTTAATGGGGCGGAAAGAGGAGATACGAAGTGAAAAACATGCTGTAACTGTAGTAAGGCATCAGGAAGGCTATTCTAGTAAGAAAACACCAACAAAAGTTGGCATAGCTCAAACTACAGTGGTGTACACGTTGCAACGGTTCAAGCAAACTGATGCCAATGCAAGTGTTAAGCGATCTGAAAGACTCCGAGTAATATCATACAGAGATGATCAGTTCAGACATTACAGAGTAAACGTCAGAGAACTCGTGCTGCGGATGAAATTCGCCAGAAATTCGCCAATTTGCGAGCAGCTCCAATCTCTGTCTCGACAATGCAACGCCGTCTTCGTGCACAAAGTTTAAATGGCTGCCTAGCGGCCAAGGAAAACTTTATTACGCAGACAAAATAAGGTGAAAAGATTGCAAAGGGAACAGTAACATAAAAATTGGAGCTTGCAGCAATGGTCCGAAGTGTTAGTCGTGAACGAATCTAACTTTGAAGTATTTCAAAGGCATCGTCGAATGTCTTGTCGTGGACTTCGTTGAGAACTGTGAATAACCAGTGGGTGATGTCAGCGATGAAACGTGGTGGAAGGTCTTTCATGGTGCGGGGATATTTTGCGGTTGGTAAAAGTCGGTGAACTAATGAGAATCAAAGGAACGTTAAGGAAGGCAGGAAGGATATCACAGGATAGTGATCAAGAATGCAGTTCCATATGGCAAGAATCGGTCGTGGATTTGTTCTGCAGTAGGACAGTGATCTCAAACATACTTCTAAACTGTGCGAAGGGTATGTTAATAGAAAAGAGAAATGTGGGGAACTGAAGAATATGATTTGGCGAAACCAGTCACTTGACTTAAATGACACAGAATTCTTGACAGTGTTCTGAGACCAAAGGGTGTATACTTCGAAGAGGCTAAAATATAAACCATATTTTATTGTACTTAATGATAGAGAGAGAAAATATGCCAGCGATGTGGAAGGCGTAGTATATACCGTTAGCAGAGCCTGTTCTGTTGTTGGTGTGAATAGAGCGGTCTACTGCCTGTCGAATCTCTGGAACAGTTCTGAAGCAAATGCCACGAAATGGTTCCTTCAACATCGGAATCAAATGTGCAGTATTACTGTCCGTTTTTGGCTAATCACCTGCGACCAGCTTTGCGAAAGAAGCGGCGACACTTTCTGCGCAATCCACCCATCATTTTGCACGACAATTGCCGGGCGCATACAGCGCAAGCTGTGGCTGCTCTGTTCAGTCGATGGGACTGGGAAGTACTGTGCCATCCACCATACTCCCCGGACTTAAGTCCTTGTGACTTTGAGTTGATTCGGAAGATGAAGGAACTACACAACGCTGGTGACTACTTTGAAGGACAGTAACAGGTGCAAACATGAATAAATAGTTGAAACTATTTAAGTTCCAACCCTCGAATAAGCGGAAAACCACAGGAAGCTGAGTAAGGCGGGAGTGACAGAGACGGATTCTGCACGAAGAAAGAAAAAGTTTCAGAAAGACTTACCTTGCGAAACGACTTAAAGAAATACCACTCTATCATTTATACGCTACTTTACAAAATAGTCTAAAGCAGTGTGTTCACAAACGTGGTGTTAAGCGTATTAATGGTAATGGTGAGTGTACGCTACAATTTTATGTTGTTTAACACATGGCACTATCAAAATGGAAACAGTCTGTTGCTATTATAAATCGTAAATCAACGGCATGGCGCATGTACTTTTCGAAATTAGTGACGAATACTATGTTTCTCTGAATTACAGTTTCGTAGAAGTTATGCCAAACCGCTGTACTAACAAGGGAAACTCCCCATCGCACCCCCCTCAGATTTAGTTGTAAGTTGGCACAGGGATAGGCCTTGAAAAACTGAACACAGATCACTCGAGAAAACAGGAAGAAGTTATGTGGAACTATGAAAAAATAACCAAAATATACAAACTGAGTAGTCCATGCGCAACATAGGGAACATCAAGGACAATGTGAGCTGAGGAGCGCCGTGGTCCCGTGGTTAGAGTGAGCAGCTGTGAACCGAGAGGTCCTTGGTTCGAGTCTTCCCTCGAGTGAAAATTTTACTTTCTTTATGTTCGCAAAGTTACTATCTGTCCGTTCATTCATTGACGTCTCTGTTCACTGTAATAAGTTTAGTGTCTGTGTTTTGCGACCGCACCGCAAAACCGTGCGATTAGTAGACGAAAGGACGTGCCTCTCCAATAGGAACCGAAAACATTTGATCGCAAGGTCATAGGTCAAACGATTCCTCCACAGGAAAATACGTCTGATATATTGTATACGACACTGGTGACGGCATGTGCGTCACATGACAGGAATATGTTGTCGACCCATCTAACTTGCACACTTGGCGAATGGGTAAAAAGATTCTTCTACCTTGCCCGATTTAGGTTTTCTTGTGGATGTGATAAACACTCCCAAAAAAGTGATGAAAACATAAGAGTTTGTCACATAAACTGCAACAAATGAATGAAACAGTTTCACAGTCGCACAGTTTTCCCTGTGCTCTGTCAAAACATATGTTTTTTACGTTTTCAAATGTTTCCGTGTGTAGACCGTCAAATCCTGTATATGTCCAAGCAAATCTGAACATGTCCTGGAATTTTGGAGAGCGAAGTTGATTATGTGTGAGTGCCTGAACTTTGATAATTGTCTGAAAATAAAAAATTAAACTTTTCACTCGAGAGAAGATTTGAACCTAGGACCTCTCATTCCGCAGCTGCTCACGCTAACCACGGGACCACGGCGCTCGTAAGCTCACACCTCCCTTGATGTTGCCTACCTTGCACATGGACTACTCAGTTTGTATATTTTGTTTATTTTTTTCATAGTTCCACACAACTTCTTCCCGTTTTCTCGATTGATCTGTGTTCAGTTTTTCAAGGCCTATCCCTGTGCCAACTTATAACTAAATCTGAGGGGGGTGCGATGAGGAGGTTCCCTTGTAAGTACAAATGTAAACAAATTATTATTATAATTGTAGCAAATCATTTTATATATTTTTCATTGTTATGAAACAGTTTATTCAAATGGTTCAAATGACTCTGAGCACTATGGGACTCAACTGCTAAGGTCATTAGTCCCCTAGAACTTAGAACTAGTTAAACCTAACTAACCTAAGGACATCACAAACATCCATGCCCGAGGCAGGAGTCGTACCTGCGACCGTAGCGGTCTTGCGGTTCCAGACTGCAGCGCCTTTAACCGCACGGCCACTTCGGCCGGCAAAACAGTTTATTATTATTAAAGTGGGACATTATACATTTTATTGTTTTTAATGTTACAATTATATTCATCCATGGGGCGTTCAAAGTGGGGCTGAGGGTAAATCTTATTTTAGGATAAGGGGAGTGGAGAAACAGTAATAGGCTGTGACCCCTCCCCGCCAGAGGCGTAGCTACTGTCGACTACAGCCGACGTGTTCGTAACGAGAGAAATCAGCAACTGTACTGGTATGTAAAACAGCTTTAAAATATTTTTTAATTTCAGTCCTAGGTGCACATTTTTTATACAGTATGACTAGTTTTGATTTCTGTGTATCATCTCAGATCTATGTAGTTGCGTCAGCAACCCGTCGTGCCTGCATCTGAACTTCATATCGGAAGTCAGTATTCTGACACGTAGGTCAAATATAGACGCGACAGGGTGCTGGCGCAACGATATAGATCTGAAGGTGATCGAGGGAGATCGAAACTAGTCAGAATGTACTTAAAAAATTGCAGCTGGAACTGGAAATAAACGGCATTTTAAAAGAGTTTTGCTAACTGTCGAATTTGACGGACACTAAATAGATCTAGCAGGGCCTGCTTCTGACCGGTACATATGCTGATGTTTTTCTATTCTTTACGGCATGCCAAGGATGATACGTACATTACTTTGGTGTGCAGTATTCAAACGGCCACCATATTTTCGCTGATTGTTCGAACCAATTCTGCGTTTCACGGCACGAAAATGTTGCACGCTCAGTCCTGAGCGGCTCTCAAGCGTGTAATGAAGTTCAGGGCAGTACTATTTGAAGTCCTGCTTTAAGTTTTTCCGAACGTGCATTTAATAAAGAAATAATTTGTACAAAATTGTTGTCACTTATTCTTAGAACTTAACGAAAGTCTTATGCGTTTAACTAACAAAGGATAAAGGAGGACACTCTAAAAAATCTTTATGTCACATAACATTCGTCACAGTATGTCAGCTTGATCTTGAAACATTCAGAATTTATTGGGATCGCCAGCAGATTACGCAGTGTTGCCTACTTATTTCAGCTTTATAAAATTACTAGACTAGTAAATGGTTGAAACGTATAAACTGTAAATTAAAGAGTTATTGCGCTTATTTTTCCAAACGTGTAAGCCTTACAGTATGAATAATAAAACACAGATGCCAGCAAAAAATACCGTCGCAAAAGTGTGAAATTCGGCGCAAAAAGGCGTGCAGCCTTCCTCCGTAACAGTGCAAAAGCGTGGTGCCTGCGACGTCCCCCTCGGGCTCAGCGATGTTTCAAACGGCAAGGTGTCGACAAACGCAAAGAAAGTTCTGCCGTGGATGATAAGATTTGTGTGCTGGTGCCCCCACCCAAGCGCTTATATATATATAGGCTGTTACAAAAAGGTACGGCCAAACTTTCAGGAAACATTCCTCACACACAAATAAAGAAAAGATGTTATATGGATATGTGTCGGGAAACGCTTAATTTCCATGTTAGAGCTCATTTTAGTTTCGGCAGTATGTACTGTACTTCCTCGATTCACCGCCAGTTGCCCCAATTGGGGTAATGTTGACTTCGGTGCTAGTGTTGACATGCGACTCATTGCTCTACAGTACGTTTGGGCAGGCATTGTTGGTGCTGTCTTGATTGGGCCCCATGTTCTTTCACCTACGTTCAATGGAGCACGTTATAATGATTCCATATGGGATACCCTACCTGTGCTACTAGAACATGTGCCTTTACAAGTACGACACAACATGTGGTTCATGCACGATGTAGCTCCTGCACATTTCAGTGGAAGTGTTCGTACGTTTCTCAACAACAGATTCGGTGACCGATGGATTGGTAGAGTCGGACCAATTCCATGGCCTCCACGCTCTTCTGACCTCAACCCTCTTGACTATCATTTATGGGGGCATTTGAAAGCTCTTGTCTACGCAAGCCCGGTACCAAATGTAGAGACTCTTCGTGCTCGTATTGTGGACAGCTGTGATACAATACGCCATTCTCCAGGGCTGCATCAGCGCATCAGGGATTCCATGCGACGGAGGGTGGATGCATGTATCCTCGCTAACGGAGGACATTTTGAACATTTCCTGTAACAAAGTGTTTGAAGTCACACTAGTACGTTCTGTTGCTGTGTGTTTCCACTCCATGATTAATGTGATTTGAAGAGAAGTAATAAAATAAGCTCTAACATGGAAAGTAAGCGTTTCCGGACAGATGTCCACATAACATATTTTCTCTCTTTGTGTGTGAGGAATGTTTCCTGAAAGTTTGGCCGTACCTTTTTGTAACACCCTATATATATATATATATATATATATATATATATATATATATATATATGTGTGTGTGTGTGTGTGTGTGTGTGTGTGTGTGAATATTTTTCAGGAGAACCACTGGAATGCCCGGAGCAGCTAACTATTACGCCAGTTAATAACTAACGTCACTTTCTCCTGACCCCTCCTAACTCTGTATATCTAACTTAAGCCTTACAGCAAAAGTTAATGTCATGTAAGTAAGCGCTACCACACTGTAGCTGTCTGGCGCAACTCTCACGAGTCCAAGCAGCGTAAATAAAACGAGCTTGCTTCGGCAGTGGGTGAGATAAATACACTGTGCAAGAGAATTAAGGGATCAATTTTCTGAAACTTCCTCTTTTTCCCCATGGCTTCGCAAAATGTGTGAAATTCGGGTCAAGAACGCATACAGCCTTCCTCTGCAAAGTCGTGAAGCCCTGTGACATCCCCCTCGGGTTCAGCGACGCTTCAAACAGCAAGGTGTCGACGCATGTGAAAAAAAGGCCAGAACTCAGAAGTTCATGTGAAGAGTGAGATGGTTTAATGAGGTTACTACCTTGACACCACAGTTCTGCCCACACATTGCGTGGATGTGTCACTCCGGAAGTTCGTCTCGTCACAACCCTTTCCCCCCCCCCCCCCCCCCCATCCGACCCCGACCGCTCTTAACCACAACACACCTCTTGACGGCTCTACGGCGGAGAAACACACGCTCTTCTATGGATGGCTGAGGAAATCATCGGACACACCGCCGCTCAGAATCGACATGAAAGGTCTCAGGAGGTGGCATAAATTGCGTCAATAAAACCATTCCTTCCCTTGAGGCATACGTTTACACACATTTCGCGATCGAAAACGACAATTTACAATGCAATTAGCAACAGAACAACGTTCTTGATAACCTCTGAGACTGCCAACAATTCGCCAGTAGTCAGAACCCTTCTCTAAGCAAATCGTCGAGCTGCAGCTCTTTTGAGCATGATCTGACCCCTTTGGAATGTAATGCGACTGCAATTTTTGCTCTGGTATGCAGGATGGAATCACCAGGGACCTTCAAAACCATTCGACGAAATTTGAACGTGACCCGATGCAGCAAAGGGTGTTTATGCTTTTTCAGCCCTTCTGTTTCGCGCCCTAGTGTGGTGTGACAACAGTCGTGAGGAGGGGAGGAGGGACGGCGTGAAACACGTGCATGAATAAAACGGCACATGGCCCTTCTAAGCCCCCCCCCCCCCAATTGAAGAACGTCCACGGTGCCACATGCGCACCTTTACTGAGCACGTTAAAAATGTACCTGTGCAGGGAAAACCCTCGACCAACCCGTAGGCACCTACAGGCAGGCAACCCTTCGACGCTTTGCTACTGAGTGGCGCTACACTGCTACTTTAGTAGCGCCTTATTGCTGAGATGTGGAATCTGAGGGTGTCGAAGGTATTGACTGGGGATGGGTGGGGGGGGGGGGAGGTGTCTGCAGGCACATAGGAGTGGGTCAAGGGCTGTACAGTTACTTTAGAGCGACTCTTTGTCGCTTTGCACGATCGCTAATGGTTTCAACCTCTATAGCAGCAAAAATTGTGCTCAGACTACACTCCAAAGGCATCAGATCACATTCAGCAGGGTTGCAGTTCAGCGATGTCCTGAAAGAAGGGATAAATAGTCTAGCAGTGACAAAGATCGCAAAGAACGTCGTTCTGTCGCTCATTGCACTGAAAACGGTAGTTTCTCGATCGTGAAATGATTGCAAATGAACGTCCCGAGTGAAAGAGTAGTTACGTTGACGCCTATTTTAGCACACAATACAAAAGAATACTGAAGAGTTACTTGTTAGTGGAACCAAACACTAGACTGCACAGGAAGGTGACAGCCAGAGGCAGTACCAAGTCAGCAGCAGTGTTTTAGCCCAGCGTAGCGAAGCATATCGGTAGCGTAAATAAGAGTGAAGTCTAAACTGCATAGCGTATCCAGATCTCGGATGCGTTCGGTATAATGGCCGTGAACACTGAGATGAAAAATGGTGATTCCACAGATAGACTTACAACTGTCATTTACTGAAGCATCACCATAAGAAGTAAAGTCTCCCAGAAGACAGTAATAACAGAAATGACCGTCCTTCATCAGAGGTAGATACATCTCAACGTCCAAGTAAATGTCAGTTCGACAATCGCTATAGCACCATACGCAGCAGCGCGGAGTTCCCCCGGAAGTTGTAAGGTAGCTGCTGGGTTGCGTAGCGGAGACGTGCTGACAAGTTAGGAGCGGCTGCTGGATTTTGTTTCTGTGGGAGGTTGTGGTGCAGCGTCACCGGTTCAAAACGGTCTAACTGTCGCAATGTAAGTGTACGATGTTCCTATAATACAATGACATCATTGTATTGCACGTTGAATGTGGCGGTTGAACTTGAAATCCCGTACCACTCTCTGACGGTGGGAGTCAGATGTTATCGGTAAGAAGTGACACAACTACATTGATAGTTACAGTGGTGGCTGGTACAATGATTTCACATAATTAGTGGCTGTAGTAATGCTGTCACATTACGGGTAGCCTTACCAGGGCTATCGTTAACCATGGTCCGAATCCGAGTCCTCGAAGATGGTAAGAGGAACAGGGTGACGATGTCAGTGCCGGGGAGTCGTGGTGCCAACGTGGTGTAAGCCAGTGACCGTGTCGCTCAGGTCGTCCACCTTGTTGTATAGTCGCATCGCCTTCTTTCGAATAGTCGTCTTTAGAGGGACCATGTTTGTCTCCTCGTGCAAGATAACAATCCTCGTGAGTGGAGGGCCTGCAGGCTCCACCGAAACACCTACACTCATGCTCATAAATTAAGCATAATTGCAGAATGTGGTGCCACACAACGTAGCACCATACAAAACTGGCGCTAATAACATAGACACATAGGGAACACACACGACACAGATCTGTAAGTCCATGGTATTGGTGATAGCTTGAGAAAACCGTCCTGAAACACATGTGCTTCAAAACGCCTCTGTTTCCTGCGCATGTACCCTGACATCAATATGGGATTTGATCACCATGCACACGTACACAGGCCGCACAACGGGTTGACATACTCTCGATCAGGTGGTCGAGCAACTGCTGCGGTATAGCCTTCTATTCTTGCGCCAGTGCCTGTCGGAGCTTCAGAAGTGTCCTAGTGGTTTGAAGACGAGAGCATCCCAGACGTGCTCGATGGGGTTTAGGTCTGGAGAACAGGCAGGCAACTCCATTCGTCTGAAATCTTCTGTTTCAAAGTACTACTCCACGATGGCAGCTCGGTGGGGCCTTGCGTTATCGTCCATCAGGAGGAAGGTGGGACCCACTGTACCCCTAAAAAGACGGACATTGTTGTTGTTGTTGTGGTCTTCAGTCCTGAGACTGGTTTGATGCAGCTCTCCATGCTACTCTATCCTGTGCAAGCTTTTTCATCTCCCAGTACCTACTGCAACCTACATCCTTCTGAATCTGCTTAGTGTATTCATCTCTTGGTCTCCCTCTACGATTTTTACCCTCCACGCTGCCCTCCAATACTAAATTGGTGATCCCTTGATGCCTCAGAACATGTCCTACCAACCGATCCCTTCTTCTGGTCAAGTTGTGCCACAAACTTCTCTTCTCCCCAATCCTATTCAATACTTCCTCATTAGTTACGTGATCTACCCATCTAATCTTCAGCATTCTTCTGTAGCACCACATTTCGAAAGCTTCTATTCTCTTCTTGTCCAAACTATTTATCGTCCATGTTTCACTTCCATACATGGCTACACTCCATACGAATACTTTCAGAAATGACTTCCTGACACTTAAATCAATACTGGATGTTAACAAATTTCTCTTCTTCAGAAACGCTTTCCTTGCCATTGCCAGCCTACATTTTATATCCTCTCTACTTCGACCATCATCAGTTATTTTGCTCCCCAAACAGCAAAACTCCTTTACTACTTTAAGTGCCTCATTTCCTAATCTAATTCCCTCAGCATCACCCGACTTAATTAGACTACATTCCATTATCCTTGTTTTTGTTGATATTCATCTTATATCCTCCTTTCAAGACACTGTCCATTCCATTCAACTGCTCTTCCAAGTCCTTTGCTGTCTCTGACAGAATTACAATGTCATCGGCGAACCTCAAAGTTTTTATTTCTTCTCCATGAATTTTAATACCTACTCCGAATTTTTCTTTTGTTTCCTTTACTGCTTGCTCAATATACAGATTGAACAACATCGGGGAGAGGCTACAACCCTGTCTTACTCCCTTCCCAACCACTGCTTCCCTTTCATGTCCCTCGACTCTTATAACTGCCATCTGGTTTCTGTACAAATTGTAAATAGCCTTTCGCTCCCTGTATTTTACCCCTGCCACCTTTAGAATTTGAAAGAGAGTATTCCAGTCAACATTGTCAAAAGCTTTCTCTAAGTCTACAAATGCTAGAAACGTAGGTTTGCCTTTCCTTAATCTTTCTTCTAAGATAAGTCGTAAGGTCAGTATTGCTTCACGTGTTCCAGTGTCTCTACGGAATCCAAACTGATCTTCCCCGAGGTTGGCCTCTACCAGTTTTTCCATTCGTCTGTAAAGGATTCGTGTTAGTATTTTGCAGCTGTGACTTATTAAGCTGATAGTTCGGTAATTTTCACATCTGTCAACACCTGCTTTCTTTGGGATTGGAATTATTATATTCTTCTTGAAGTCTGAGGGTATTTCGCCTGTTCCATACATCTTGCTCACCAGATGGTAGAGTTTTGTCAGGACTGGCTCTCCCACGGCCGTCAGTAGTTCCAATGGAATATTGTCTACTCCTGGGGCCTTGTTTCGACTCAGGTCTTTCAGTGCTCTGTCAAACTCTTCACGCAGTATCATATCTCCCATTTCATATTCATCTACATCCTCTTCCATTTCCATAATATTGTCCTCAAGTACATCGCCCTTGTATAGACCTTCTATATAATCCTTCCACCTTTCTGCTTTCCCTTCTTTGCTTACAACTGGGTTTCCATCTGAGCTCTTGATATTCATACAAGTAGTTCTCTTATCTCCAAAGGTCTCTTTAATTTTCCTGTAGGCGGTATCTATCTTACCCCTAGTGAGATAGGCCTCTACATCCTTACATTTGTCCTCTAGCCATCCCTGCTTAGCCATTTTGCACTTCCTGTCGATCTCATTTTTGAGACGTTTGTATTCCTTTTTGCCTGTTTCACTTACTGCATTTTTATATTTCCTCCTTTCATCAATTAAATTCAATATTTCTTCTGTTACCCAAGGATTTCTACTAGCCCTCGTCTTTTTACCTACTTGATCCTCTGCTGCCTTCACTACTTCATCCCTCAAAGCTACCCATTCTTCTTCTACTGTATTTATTTCCCCCATTCCTGTCAATTGCTCCCTTATGCTCTCCCTGAATCTCTGTACAACCTCCGGTTCTTTTAGTTTATCCAGGTCCCATCTCCTTAACTTCACACCTTTTTGCAGCTTCTTCAGTTTTAATCTACAGGTCATAACCAATAGATTGTGGTCAGAGTCCACACCTGCCCCTGGAAATGTCTTACAATTTAAAACCTGGTTCCTAAATCTCTGTCTTACCATTATATAATCTATCTGATACCTTTTAGTATCTCCAGGGTTCTTCCATGTATACAACCTTCTTTCATGATTCTTAAACCAAGTGTTAGTTATGATTATGTTGTGCTCTGTGCAAAATTCTACCAGGCGGCTTCCTCTTTCATTTCTGTCCCCCAATCCATATTCACCTACTATGTTTCCTTCTCTCCCTTTTCCTACACTCGAATTCCAGTCACCCATGACTATTAAATTTTCGTCTCCCTTCACAATCTGAATAATTTCTTTTATTTCATCATACATTTCTTCAATTTCTTCGTCATCTGCAGATCTAGTTGGCATATAAACTTGTACTACTGTAGTAGGTGTGGGCTTCGTATCTATCTTGGCCACAATAATGCGTTCACTATGCTGTTTGTAGTAGCTTACCCGCATTCCTATTTTCCTATTCATTATTAAACCTACTCCTGCATTACCCCTATTTGATTTTCTGTTTATAACCCTGTAGTCACCTGACCAGAAGTCTTGTTCCTCCTGCCACCGAACTTCACTAATTCCCACTATATCGAACTTCAACCTATCCATTTCCCTTTTTAAATTTTCTAACCTACCTGCCCGATTAAGGGATCTGACATTCCACGCTCCGATCCGTAGAACGCCGGTTTTCTTTCTCCTGATAACGACATCCTCTTGAGTAGTCCCCGCCCGGAGATCCGAATGGGGGACTATTTTACCTCCGGAATATTTTACCCAAGAGGACGCCATCATCATGTAATCATACAGTAAAGCTGCATGCCCTCGGGAAAAATTACGGCTGTAGTTTCCCCTTGCTTTCAGCCGTTCGCAGTACCAGCACAGCAAGGCCGTTTTGGTTATTGTTACAAGGCCAGATCAGTCAATCATCCAGACTGTTGCCCTTGCAACTACTGAAAAGGCTGCTGCCCCTCTTCAGGAACCACACGTTTGTCTGGCCTCTCAGCAGATACCCCTCCGTTGTGGTTGCACCTACGGTACGGCTATCTGTATCGCTGAGGCACGCAAGCCTCCCCACCAACGGCAAGGTCCATGGTTCATGGGGGGGGAAAGACGGACATACTGGTGCAAAATAACGTCCCGATACACCTGACCTGTTACAGTTCCTCTGTCAAAGACATGCAGAGGTGTACGTGCTCCAATTGTAATCCCACCCCACACCATCAAACCACGACCTCCATACAGGTCCCTTTCGAGGACATTAAGGGTTTGGTATCTGATTCCTGGTTCACTCCAGATGAAAACCCGGCGAGAACCACTGTTCAGACTATACCTGGAGTCGTCCGTGAACATAAGCTGGGACCACTGTTCCAATGACCATGTACTGTGTTCTTGAGACCAGACTTTATGGGCTCTCCTGTGACCAGGAGTCAGTGGAATGCACGTTAAAGGTCTCTGTGCGAATAAACCGTGTCTGTTCACTCGTCTGTAGACTCTGTCTGGAGACAACTGTTCCAGTGGCTGCGGTAAGGTCCGAGCAAGGCTACCTGCAATACTCAGTGGCCGTCTGCGGGCACTGATGGTGAGATATCGGTCTTCTTGTGTTATTGTATACTATGAACGTCCCATACAGTAGCCGCTGGACACGTTTCCTGTCTTCTGGAATCGTTGCCATAATCTTGAGATCACACTTTGTGGCACACTGAGTGCCAGTGCTACGACCTGCTGTGTTTGACCAGTCTCCAGTCGCCCTAGTATTCTACCCCTCGTAACGTCATCAATATGTGTTCTTTGAGCCATTTTCAACACGCAGTCACCATTAGCACGTCTGAAAACGCCTGCACACTTACTCGCTCCACCGTACTCTGACATGCACCGACACATCTTTGCGTATGTGGACCGCTGCCACCGTGTGACGACCGCAGGTCAAATGCACCGCATGGTCATACCCCGAGGTGATTTAAACCCGCAAACCGCCCACCAGAGGGTTGTTTTACCATGTATCAGCATTATCCTTAATTTATGAGCATGAGTGTATTTTGCATGCTCTGGGTCTGCATCCTAGAGGCACTAATCGTGGTGCACGCAATGGAGCCATAGGTGAGAGAATGGTTGACACCCATATGGTATTGCCGAAGCTTGGTATCTAAGTTCAGGTGCCTGCTGGTGAAGTGCGGGTGCAATGCTTATATCAGCTTCAGCCCCTTTTGGGTGACATACTCCGCTTGTTGGTGGGAGAGCAGTCTGCTATCCATCCAGGCGCTTCCTAGAGTGATGCGGTGGCGGAGGATGGGGCAGTGTTAGGTGAAGTAGATCTCCATAGTTTAGCGGCATTCAGGGCAATCTTGTTTTGAATGACACCGGGTGACTGTTGCGTCCTCGAGCCTCTGGAGACGAGCAATGAGCCTGTCGGTGTTGCGACCGGGCTTGTAAAGCGCCGTATCGTCAGCGTATTGCTGTCAGTGTGGGATGACGGCTGCTGGACCTTGCGTCATGGATTAAGTGCAGCACAGCAGAGGAATATTCGCGTGCTCTTGATGACTGCGTGTCCCACGGACGCTGGCTAGTCCCCTATATCAGCGCCACCGTACCTGCTACGCGAGATGCATATGAATGATGGCAACTACTAGCTAATACGGATGATTAGGAAAGATAGACCTGTGATGTTCGGGTACAGCATTAGTAGTATACTGCTTGACATAGTAACGTCATTTAAATATCCGGGCATAACATTGCAAAGCGATATGAAATGGAACGAGGATGTACTATGGTAGGAAAGGCGAATGGCCGAATTCAGTTTATTGGGAGAATTTTAGGAAAGTGTGTTTCATCTATAAAGGAGACCACCTATAGAACCCTGGTGCGACCTATCCTTGATTACTGCGCGAATGTTTCGGATCCGTACCAGATTGGATTGAAGGAGGACGTCGAAGCGCCCACAGGCGGGCTGCTGGATTTATTACCGGTAGGTTCTAGCAAAATGTAAGTGTTACGAAAATGCTTCGGGAACTCAAATGGGAATCCCTCAAGGCAAGGCGAAGTTCTTTTTGAAGAACACTATTGACAAAATTTGGAGAACCGGCATTTGAAGCTGACTGCGGAAAGATTCTGCTGCCTCCAACATACATAACGCTTAAGGATCACGAAGATAAGGTACGAGAAATTAGGGCTCATACGGAGGCGTATAGACAGTCGTTTTTCCCTCACTCTATTTGCGAGTGGAGCAGGAAAGGAAATGGTACAGGATACCCTCCGCCACCTATCTTACGGTGGCTTGCGGTGTATCTACAGGGTGTTTCAAAAATGACCCGTATATTTGAAACGGCAATAAAAACTAAACGAGCAGCGATAGAAATACACCGTTTGTTGCAATATGCTTGGGACAACAGTACATTTTCAGGCGGACAAACTTTCGAAATTACAGTAGTTACAATTTTCAACAACAGATGGCGCTGCAAGTGATGTGAAAGATATAGAAGACAACGCAGTCTGTGGGTGCGCCATTCTGTACGTCGTCTTTCTGCTGTAAGCGTGTGCTGTTCACAACGTCCAAGTGTGCTGTAGACAACATGGTTTATTCCTTAGAACAGAGGATTTTTCTGGTGTTGGAATTCCACCGCCTAGAACACAGTGTTGTTGCAACAAGACAAAGTTTTCAACGGAGGTTTAATGTAACCAAAGGACCGAAAAGCGATACAATAAAGGATCTGTTTGAAAAATTTCAACGGACTGGGAACGTGACGGATGAACGTGCTGGAAAGGTAGGGCGACCGCGTACGGCAACCACAGAGGGCAACGCGCAGCTAGTGCAGCAGGTGATCCAACAGCGGCCTCGGGTTTCCGTTCGCCGTGTTGCAGCTGCGGTCCAAATGACGCCAACGTCCACATATCGTCTCATGCGCCAGAGTTTACACCTCTATCCATACAAAATTCAAACGCGGCAACCCCTCAGCGCCGCTACCATTGCTGCACGAGAGACATTCGCTAACCATATAGTGCACAGGATTGATGACGGCGATATGCATGTGGGCAGCATTTGGTTTACTGACGAAGCTTATTTTTACTGGACGGCTTCGTCAATAAACAGAACTGGCGCATATGGGGAACCGAAAAGCCCCATGTTGCAGTCCCATCGTCCCTGCATCCTCAAAAAGTACTGGTCTGGGCAGCCATTTCTTCAAAGGAATCATTGGCCCATTTTTCAGATCCGAAACGATTACTGCATCACGCTATCTGGACATTCTTCGTGAATTTGTGGCGGTACAAACTGCCTTAGACGACACTGCGAACACCTCGTGGTTTATGCAAGATGGTGCCCGGCCACATCGCACGGCCGACGTCTTTAATTTCCTGAATGAATATTTCGATGATCGTGTGATTGCTTTGGGCTATCCGAAACATACAGGAGGCGGCGTGGATTGGCCTCCCTATTCGCCAGACATGAACCCCTGTGACTTCTTTCTGAGGGGACACTTGAAAGACCAGGTGTACCGCCAGAATCCAGAAACAATTGAACAGCTGAAGCAGTACATCTCATCTGCATGTGAAGCCATTCCGCCAGACACGTTGTCAAAGGTTTCGGGTAATTTCATTCAGAGACTACGCCATATTATTGCTATGCATGGTGGATATGTGGAAAATATCGTACTATAGAGTTTCCCAGACCGCAGCGCCATCTGTTGTTGAAAATTGTAACTACTGTAATTTCGAAAGTTTGTCCGCCTGAATATGTACTGTTGTCCCAAGCATATTGCAACAAAAGGTGTATTTCTATCGCTGCTCGTTTAGTTTTTATTGCCGTTTCAAATATACCGGTCATTTTTGAAACATCCTGTATGTAGATGTAGATGTATATTAAGGCTGTAAGCATAATATTTGTAATCATCACGGTGAAGTCAGTGATGACAGTGCCACTAAAGCAGAGTTATTAAACACGATTTTCCGAGACACCTTCAATAAAGAACACGAAGTAAATATTCCTGAAATCCAAATGGTTCAAATGGCTCCGAGCACTATTGGACTTAACTTCTGAGGTCATCAGGCCCCTAGAACTTAGAACTACTTAAACCTAACTAGGCCGCGCGGTTCTGGCGCTGCAGACTGGAACCGCGAGACCGCTACGGTCGCAGGTTCGAATCCTGCCTCGGGCATGGATGTGTGTGATGTCCTTAGGTTAGTTAGGTTTAACTAGTTCTAAGTTCTAGGGTACTAATGACCTCAGAAGTTGAGTCCCATAGTGCTCAGAGCCATTTGAGCCATTTAAACCTAACTAAATAGATGAAATGTATGACGAGATAAAAGAAATTATTCAGGTAGTGAAGGGAGACGAAAATTTAATAGTCATGGGTGACTGGAATTCGTCAGTAGGAAAAGGGAGAGAAGGAAACATAGTAGGTGAATATTTATTGGGGGGAAGGAATGAGAGAGGAAGCCGCCTTGTTGAATTTTGCACAGAGCATAACTTAATCATAGCTAACACTTGGTTCAAGAATCATAAAAGAAGGTTGTATACGTGGAAGAAGCCTGGAGATACTAAAAGGTATCAGATAGATTATATAATGGTAAGACAGAGATTTAGGAACCAGGTTTTAAAATGTGAGACATTTCCTGGGGCAGATGTGGATTCTGACCACAATCTATTGGTTATGAACTGCAGATTGAAACTGAAGAAACTGCAAAAAGGTGGGAATTTAAGGAGATGGAACCTGGATAAACTGAAAGAACCAGAGGTTGTAGAGAGTTTCAGGGAGAGCATAAGGGAACAATTGACAGGAATGGGGGAAAGAAATACAGTAGAAGAAGAATGGGTAGATCTGAGGGATGAAGTAGTGAAGGCAGCAGACGATCAAGTAGGTAAAAAGACGAGGGCTAATAGAAATCCTTGGGTAACAGAAGAAATATTGAATTTAATTGATGAAAGGAGAAAATATAAAAATGCAGTAAATGAAGCAGGCAAAAAGGAATACAAACGTCTCAAAAATGATATCGACAGGAAGTGCAAAATGGCTAAGCAGGGATGGCTAGAGGACAAATGTAAGAATGTAGAGGCTTGTCTCACTAGGGGTAAGATAGATACTGCCTACAGGAAAATTAAAGAGACCTTTGGAGAGAACAGAACCACTTGTATGAATATCAAGAGCTCAGATGGCAACCCAGTTCTAAGCAAAGAAGGGAAGGCAGAAAGGTGGAAGGAGTATATAGAGGGTTTATACAAGGGCGATGTACTTGAGGACAATATTATGGAAATGGAAGAGGATGTAGATGAAGACGAAATGGGAGATAAGATACTGCGTGAAGAGTTTGACAGAGCACTGAAAGACCTGAGTCGAAACAAGGCCCCGGGAGTAGACAACATTCCATTAGAACTACTGATGGCCTTGGGAGAGCCAGTCATGACAAAACTCTACCATCTGGTGAGCACGATGTATGAGACAGGCGAAATACCCTCAGACTTCAAGAAGAATATAATAATTCCAATCCCAAAGAAAGCAGGTGTTGACAGATGTGAAAATTACCGAACTATCAGTTTAATAAGTCATAGCTGCAAAATACTAACGCGAATTCTTTACAGAAGAATGGAAAAACTGGTAGAAGCCGACCTCGGGGAAGATCAGTTTGGATTCCGTAGAAATGTTGGAACACGTGAGGCAATACTGACCTTACGACTTATCTTAGAAGAAAGATTAAGAAAAGGCAAACCTACGTTTCTAGCATTTGTAGACTTAGAGAAAGCTTTTGACAATGTTAACTGGAATACTCTCTTTCAAATTCTGAAGGTGGCAGGGGTAAAATACAGGGAGCGAAAGGCTATTTACAATTTGTACAGAAACCAGATGGCAGTTATAAGAGTCGGGGGGCATGAAAGGGAAGCAGTGGTTGGGAAAGGAGTGAGACAGGGTTGTAGCCTTTCCCCGATGTTATTCAATCTGTATATTGAGCAAGCAGTAAAGGAAACAAAAGAAAAATTCGGAGTAGGTATTAAAATTCATGGAGAAGAAGTAAAAACTTTGAGGTTCGCCGATGACATTGTAATTCTTTCAGAGACAGCAAAGGACTTGGAAGAGCAGTTGAACGGAATGGACAATGTCTTGAAAGGAGGATATAAGATGAACATCAACAGAAGCAAAACGAAGATAATGGAATGTAGTCAAATTAAGTCGGGTGATGCTGAGGGAATTAGATTAGGAAATGAGACACTTAAAGTAGTAAAGGAGTTTTGCTATTTAGGGAGTAAAATAACCGATGATGGTCGAAGTAGAGAGGATATAAAATGTAGACTGGCAATGGCAAGAAAAGCGTTTCTCAAGAAGAGAAATTTGTTAACATCGAGTATAGATTTAAGTGTCAGGAAGTCGTTTCTGAAAGTATTTGTATGGAGTGTAGCCATGTATGGAAGTGAAACATGGACGATAACTAGTTTGGACAAGAAGAGAATAGAAGCTTTCGAAATGTGGTGCTACAGAAGAATGCTGAAGATAAGGTGGGTAGATCACGTAACTAATGAGGAGGTATTGAATAGGGTGGCGGAGAAGAGAAGTTTGTGGCACAACTTGACTAGAAGAAGGGATCGGTTGGTAGGACATGTTTTGAGGCGTCGAGGGATCACAAATTTAGCATTGGAGGGCACCGTGGAGGGTAAAAATCGTAGAGGGAGACCAAGAGATGAATACAGTAAGCAGATTCAGAAGGATGTAGGTTGCAGTAGGTACTGGGAGATGAAGGAGCTTGCACAGGATAGAGTAGCATGGAGAGCTGCATGAAACCAGTCTCAGGACTGAAGATCACAACAACATCAAACCTAACTAACCTAAGGACATCACACACATCCATGCCCGAGGCAGGATTCCAACCTGCGACCGTAGCAGTAGCGCGGTTCCAGACTGAAGCGCCTAGAACCGCTCGGCCACTTCGGCCGGCACGACAAAATAAGAGAATTCAGGGCTCGCGCAGGAAAATTTAAGTGCTCGTTTTTCTCGCATGCCGTACGGGAGTGGAACGGTAGAGAGACAGCTTGAAGGTGGTTAGACAGCTTGAAGGTGGTTCATTGTACACTCTGCCAGGCACGTTATTGTAAATAGCAGAGTAATCACGTAGATGTAGACCACGTGGTATACTGGCGAGGCACATAAACATTGTCTGGAAGAGGTACACATGCAGGCGTAGGGCCGGCAACCCGCAGGACGCGGAAGTCCTTCCGGAATAGGCGTGGTTAAACATGCAGGGGCTGAGCCCTGCAAATACAAATGTTAAATGCGTGTGAATTCCTAAGGGAGCAAACAGATGTGGTCAGCGGTCCCTAGACTTACACCCTACTTAAACTATCTGATGCTAAGAACAAAACACACACCCATGCCCAAGAGAGGACTCTAACCTCCGGCGGGAGGGGCCGCGTAATTCGTGGCATGGCGCCTCTAACCGCGCGGCCACTCCGTGCGGCCTTGTGTATGCAGGTACTACAACGCTATTAATGTCATCTCCTGAAACTTTTTCGTGTCGATTCTGCTCGGCGGTATGACTGAAATGTTTTCCTCAGCCACCTGTAAGAAACACGTGTGGTTTCAACGTTGGCAGTAGCATTTTAGACCTCCATCGCAGAGGAATCAAGAGAAAGTGTGAGATGTGAAGGAACTTCTGAGCTCTGGCTTTTCTCTCGCGTGTGCCGACTTCTTGCTGACTGAACCGCCACCGAGCCCGAAAGTGACGTCGCAGAGTACCAAGCTTTGGCGTCATTACAGAAGAAGGTTGTAGGCAGCTTTGAGAGAAATTTTCAAACTTCTGAGTCAAAATGGTGAGAAATGACGGAGTTCCAAAGAAGTAACCCTTTCGTTCTTTTACGTTGTGTATTAACAGGCTGCTGGGATTTTAGGTTGATTTCCTGTCCAGTATCTACTCGCGTAAATCGTTGGTAATTTAGCAGGGGGCCCTTGATCTGTTTCGATGCTGAGGAAAGGTTTTAGCAACAATAAAAAAAGCTGTCGAAATAATAAATACTGAAATATATTCTGAGAGTAGAATGAAACAGAATACAATTAACGCATGGGCAGTCTTCATAGACATTACACGGTTGCAGACAGAGAATAGGTATTTAAACACAGATAAATACACACAACTGGAAACAAATGAGAGAGAGAATACCGAACCATGAGAAGCAGATCAAGGTAACAAAACGGGAGAGACTCCGGTGGATCTTACTGCGTGGGTAGCACCGTTAGTCTGCATTAGTAGCACGAGATACTCGCGACCACCAAGCAAACGAGAAGCCGATCAAAATTGAACGACATTGCTATGTTCCGTTCAAAGTAATGAATGGTTAAAGTGTTACTATTTTTCCATGGCACAAAGACGTGGGATACGGAAGTACTAAAGAATGAACAGACAAGCTTTGAAGTTCTCTGAGCTTTTAGATACTACGATTGTGAACAGCTCAGTAGGCAGTTCACGTGAAGAGGAGTGGACTTTTTAAAGAGAGCAATTACAGAAGGCAGAAAGACAAACATAGGTACAAGGAAAGTAACTGCGAACAAACCATGGACGACAGAATAAATGTTCAGTAGACTGACGAAAGAAGGAAGTACAAAAATGTTCAGGGAAATACAAGAATACTAGTCACTCAGAAATGAAATAAATCAGAACGGCAGGGAAGCTAAGGGGAAATGGCTGCCTGAAAAGTATGAAGGAATCTAAAAAGAAATGATTGTTCGAGGGACTGACTGAGCATATAAAAATTAAAATTAAAAGCAAAAGCACTAACTTTAAGAGTGCAATGGGAATTCTACTGTTAAACACAGAAGAGACGGCGGATAAGTGGAAAGAGCACATGAAGGCCTCTGAGGAGGAGGTCTTGTCTGATGACTTGAGGAGCTGTTAGATGACGATCAGTTTGGCTTTAGGAAAAGTAGAGGCAACAGAAGCAGTTCTGACGTTGCGATTGCTAATGGAGACAATACTGAAGAAAACTCAAGACACATTCATAGGAGTTGTTGACCTGAAAAAAGCGTTCTGCAATGTAAAGTAGTGTAATATGTGTCAAATTATGAGGAAAATAGGGGTAAGCTATAGGAAAAGAAGAGTTATATACTATATATACAAGAACCAAGAAGGAATAGTAAGAGTGGAAGTCCAAGAACAAAGTGCTCGGATTAAAAAGGGTGTAAAATAGAAACGCAGTCCTTCACCCCTGCTGTTCAGTCTACACATGGAAGAAATAATGAGGGAAATAAAAAAATGTTCAAAAGTGGAATTAAAATTCAAGGTGAAAGGATAACAATGATTAGATTTGCTGATGACAGTGCTATTCTCAGTGAAAGTAAAAAAGAATTACAGGATCTGATGAACGGAATGAACAGTGTCATGAGTACAGAATATGGACTGAGAATAAACCGAAGAAAGGCTAACAAAAACGGAACAGCGTGAAACTTAACATCATGATTGGTGATCACACAGTAGACGAAGTTAAAGAATTCTGCTACCTAGGCGGCAAAACAACCCATGACGGACGGAGTATGATGAAAAGCAGACTAGCGATGGTAAAAATGGCATTCCTGGCCAAGAGAAGTCTACTAGTATCAGGCATAGGCCTTAACTGGAGGAAGAAATTTCTGAGGTTCAAATGGCTCTGAGCACTATGGGACTTAAATTCTGAGGTCATCAGTCCCCTAGAACTTAGAACTACTTAAACGTAACTAACCTAAGCACATCACACACATCCATGCCCGAGGCTGGATTCGAACCTGCGACCATAGCGGTCGCGCGGTCCCAGACTGTAGCGCCTAGAACCGCTCGGCCACTCCGGCCGGCAAAATTTCTATGGATGTACGGGTTTGGAGCACAGCACTGTGAAGATGTTGTGCTACAGAAGAATATTGAAAATTAGTTGGACTGATAAGGTAAGGAACGAGGAGAATCTTCGGAGAACCGGCGAAGAAAGGAATATGTGGGAAACACTGACAGCAAGAAGGCACTGGATGATAGGGCATAGGGCATTTGATAAAACATAAGGAAATAACTTCCAGGATACTAGAGAGAGCTGTAGAGGGTAAAAACTGTATTGGAATATGTGGTGTCACCGCCAGACACCACACTTGCTAGGCTGAAGGCTATTCTAACTATGTGCTCGGCTAAGGAGCAAGGCTTCGTCAGTGTAGTCGCTAGCTATGTCGTCCGTACAACTGGGCGAGTGCTAGTCCGTATCTCCAGACCTGCCTTGTGGTGGCGCTCGGTCTGCGATCCCTGACAGTGGCGACACGCGGGTCCGACATGTACTAATGGACCGCGGCCGATTTAAAGCTACCACCTAGCAAGTGTGGTGTCTGGCGGTGACACCACAGAATACATACAGCAAATAACTGAGGACTTAGCCTGCAAGTGCTGAAACCAGTCAGAAGACAATGTGGAAATAAACGTCCTGGTTCATCTTCACGGTAACTTGACTGATTCCATTCTAGTCATGGTACGAGAAGATCACGAAAACGTAACAGAACCATCTGCAGCCTGAACGATACCCCACACATTGCTGGTTAAATGCCACACTGGGGCGTCATTAGGCAAAGGCGAAATCGCGACTTACCGGATCACACTAAAGCTGCTTTCCAGTTTCTGTGTTGTACGATCCTGTTACGGCCTATGTGTCGCTGTGAGCAGCAGCTCTTTACGAGGTGTCCGACTCCAACAAATGTACAGTTTTATGAAGTTCCATACGCAATGCGCGCTAGGACCGGCGACAGACGAGACAACGGGCGCCGGAGCCAGAGATACTTGCAGCAATCCCGTCTCAGATAGGAAGCTGCCGAACGCACATTTCTGCCGTCACACGGTACACTGTCATCCGCCATTTCATCGCTACGGAGCGTCAGTAGATATAAAACTCCTACATACAACTATTAGTAAAGTGTGTTACATAGGTTCAAGTCAATTTTCATTTTATCTTTCAACAGTTCCCCTTTATTAACACCTTAAATTAAAATTACATTAGTACTGTCAAGGGCAGTTACAATGTCCGAATTTTACTTTCTTGTCACATGACAGATTGTGTTAACCTACCGGTTATAATTTAACTAACGATATTTTGAAGACACTAAAAGTAAATATTGATATTTTATTGATGTTGTGAACTCACATTATTAAAGATAGTGCTCGTGAAACAGAAGAGGCATTTGTAATCGGTTAACAACGACTTATATTCAGAACAATTTGCAGCTGCATCGTTTCAAGGCAGGTCATCACTCAATCTTGGATGTTGGCATTAACTTTATTCCAGTCACGTATCATTTACTTGTTTGTTGATTGAACTGTTTCATAATTAAAGTTTTCCACCGAGGACTTTCTGAATTCTAACAGAACTAAATTGCTATCAATAATAAGCCAGTTTACTAGGTGTGTTAAAGACGTTTTCTTATTACGAGGTTGCAACTGCCTACTCACATATTCATCTACAATAACCCAGAATTATTTTTGTAGTGTTGGCAGAAGAGCCAACACTGTGTTTCTAGAGGAGGCCGAAATGCACGCGTTTAATTACACGCTGACTGGCGTGAGGTCTGGAACAGGTCAGAGAAATAAGACTAGCAAAACAGGAGGTAACTGGTAGAATACTTAACTTTAATCCACAATTGTAGAACATCTCTCGTTACGGTACATGCTTCATAATATTAATTATCAATTGAATACGGCGCCTTGCTAGGCCGTAGCAAATGTAGCTGAAGGCTATGCTAACTATCGTCTCGGCAAATGAGAGCGTATTTGTCAGTGAACCATTGCTATGAACGTCGGCTGTACAACTGGGACGAGTGCTAGTAAGTCTCTCTAGACCTGCCGTGTGGTGGCGCTCGGTCTGCTATCACTTACAGTGGCGACACGCGGGTCCGGCGTATACTAATGGACCGCGGCCGATTTAAAGGCTACCACCTAGCAAGTGTGGTGTCTGGCGGTGACACCACAATTTTTACAGCAGCTCTTGCTAAATAATATTTATAGATATTTTATCTCTTTGTATGTCTCACTTATATGTATTTATTCTGTATGTGACTGAATGTGCTTGTGTCCCGTACCTACGATCTCAGTCAATCTTCCTTAGAGATCTACAATACCTACCAGATAATATCAGAGACAAATTAGTTCGGTAAAGAAACATATTGTTTAGATGTTGGATTAAATGGACAGGTGTGTAGTACTTTAATTCCAACAGTTTACGAAGTGTTTTAGACAATGTTTTGCTACAGAACCTTTATGTGTTATGTGCAGTAAAAACACTTTCAAATTTTACAAGCTAATTGACTAGGTGAGAGAGGTATCAGCTGTTATTTACTTGTAGAACAATGTCTAAATCACTTTAGAACACGTAGCATAATGACAGCCCCTGCAACTTTTTCTTGGACAGTCTTAACCGAACAGCAACAATAAATCGGAATTATTCAAAATAAAGGAGAATATGTTAGGACCGTTTTAACGTCGTCAAGTATTTTATTTAAGAAAGCTTCAGTTCGTAGCGTAATTTTTTGCAAGCTTTAGGACTGTTTAAGCTGCCTGACGCTTTATCGATTTTCAGTCATGCAGGCTTTGCAAGCAGAGCGAAATACACACGCTTAAGTGTGTGTGCCGACAATATCCATGGTTGTACAAGAAAACAACAGCTGTAAGGCAATCTTCGTAACGGTCTCATGTTGACATGAAGCAAATCAATAGCAAGTTGCTGAACAAGCTTATTTGCGTATAGAAAAGTAAGCCTTGTTTCAATAGGATGAAATCTAAACCTGTCGCGGTACCGTAAGACAAAAAGCAATGTTGTATATGTCTTACTTTAACAAAATACAAAGCAATCTACTCTATCAGAAACAAGCATGTTGTTGTTGTTGTTGTGGTCTTCAGTTCTGAGACTGGTTTGATACAGCTCTCCATGCTACTCTATCCTGTGCAAGCTTCTTCATCTCCCAGTACCTACTGCAGCCTACATCCTTCTGTATCTGCTTAGTGTATTCATCTCTTGGTCTCCCTCTACGATTTTTACCCTCCACGCTGCCCTCCAATACTAAATTGGTGATCCCTTGATGCCTCAACACATGTCCTACCAACCGATCCCTTCTTCTAATCAAGTTGTGCCACAAACTTCTCTTCTCCCCAATCCTATTCAATACTTCCTCATTAGTTATGTGATCTACCAATCTAATCTTCAGCATTCTTCTGTAGCACCACATTTCGAAAGCTTCTATTCTCTTCTTGTCCAAACTATTTATCGTCCTAAATTCACACAGTATTAATTACAAGGAGGCAAAATCTAAGGAAGAGAAGAGGCTTATTTATTCGTTTAACCTGATCACATTAGGGCTCTCAGGCCCTCTCTTATATCGGACCAGGGTTTCACACATACAGTATCTATTACATCATAGATACCAAAGAATATAACAGTTTAGTATGACAACTAGTATTAAAATAATTTGAGTGTCTAAAATCACTGTCTGAGTAAATTATACTGACCATGAACTAATAAAGTTAATACTTGCAGTACTTGTATTACTACACTTGCTAACACTAATAGTGATAATAGTAGTACATTGGTAAAAATAAATGTTGCGTATTACTTTATTGTCAGTTCTGGACGTATTAGGAAACAAAACTGGTTTTTATTATATTAGATACAGTCACAAGAAAACGAAAATGAAGAAGATAACACATTTCCACTCGAAAAACATAAACAAAAAGTCAAACGCAAAACTTTGCAAAAGATACCACTGCGGACACTATCCTCACTCTCGTCTTGCATAATACATTCTTCATGAACCAATTGTCCCTTCTCGTAACTGCAGGCACGTTTCAATGCAGTTAGGCGTACTTATTAGCAAATTTCAAGATAAGCCTGTGGTATATTGCTCCATTCCTTCACAACGGCCTCTATGTGGTCTCTGTTGGGACAGAACCGGTCGTTTCAGCATAGTCCATGCATTTTCAATGCAGCTGAGATCTGGAGAATGTGACGGCCACCCCATCCGACTGGTTGTATGCTCCGTTAGAGAGGTTATCGCAAGATTGTGGCGATAGGGGCGTGTATTGTCTTCCACCAGAGTGAATCCCTCTCCAATATGTTTACCAAACGAAGCCATAATGCGTTCAAGGATGTCGTCTCAATACTTCACACCAGTCATCTTCCCATGTATTGGCATAAAGAGTGTCCTGAGTCATACATTATTGGCCGGCCGCTGTGGCCGAGCGGTTCTAGGCGCTTCAGTCCGGAACCGCGCTGCTGCTACGGTCGCAGATTCGAATCCTGCCTCAGACTTGGATGTGTGTGATGTCTTTGGGTTAGTTAGGTTTAAATAGTTCTAAAAAAGTTAGGGGACTGATGACCTCAGATGTTAAGTCCCATAGTGCTTAGAGCCAGTTAGAGCCATGCATTATTCCACCCAAAAACGTGACTAAACCACCCGATTTAGAGGAAAAGCCATGAGAGGTCTTGTGGCACGTAATATCTGCTCATGAGGCATATTTCGGATCGTCTATGCTGACACCTGCACTCCTGTAGCTGTTTGGAACTGCCGCCGTAGACGTGTCGCATTGCGTTAAAGGGTTCTACTTGCTGTTATACGCAGGTATCTGCTGCACACAAGTTGTTCTTCTTCTGCGGCTACTCATGTGACGATTCTCAACTGATCATGTCACTAGAAGCTTGTTCCAGATTCTAGAGACATTCCTATACCCACAGCGACATTCACTACGACGCCCGCCTGTGTCATTCGCTGCCCCATTGGAGTGACTGTACTGAACCTTTGATCAGACGTTATTGTTGTCCAAACCATCCTGAAGCAAAAAATCTCGTAATGACACGCACATCACACATACTGCAATGTTTACAGATGATATGGTTGCCATCGACTACACATTCTGCCCCTCACAGTTGAAACATGGACTGTTTCCGCCTAGAATTATACACTCCTGGAAATGGAAAAAAGAACACATTGACACCGGTGTGTCAGACCCACCATACTTGCTCCGGACACTGCGAGAGGGCTGTACAAGCAATGATCACACGCACGGCACAGCGGACACACCAGGAACCGCGGTGTTGGCCGTCGAATGGCGCTAGCTGCGCAGCATTTGTGCACCGCCGCCGTCAGTGTCAGCCAGTTTGCCGTGGCATACGGAGCTCCATCGCAGTCTTTAACACTGGTAGCATGCCGCGACAGCGTGGACGTGAACCGTATATGCAGTTGACGGACTTTGAGCGAGGGCGTATAGTGGGCATGCGGGAGGCCGGGTGGACGTACCGCCGAATTGCTCAACACGTGGGGCGTGAGGTCTCCACAGTACATCGATGTTGTCGCCAGTGGTCGGCGGAAGGTGCACGTGCCCGTCGACCTGGGACCGGACCGCAGCGACGCACGGATGCACGCCAAGACCGTAGGATCCTACGCAGTGCCGTAGGGGACCGCACCGCCACTTCCCAGCAAATTAGGGACACTGTTGCTCCTGGGGTATCGGCGAGGACCATTCGCAACCGTCTCCATGAAGCTGGGCTACGGTCCCGCACACCGTTAGGCCGTCTTCCGCTCATGCCACAACATCGTGCAGCCCGCCTCCAGTGGTGTCGCGACAGGCGTGAATGGAGGGACGAATGGAGACATGTCGTCTTCAGCGATGAGAGTCGCTTCTGCCTTGGTGCCAATGATGGTCGTATGCGTGTTTGGCGCCGTGCAGGTGAGCGCCACAATCAGGACTGCATACGACCGAGGCACACAGGGCCAACACCCGGCATCATGGTGGGGGAGCGATCTCCTACACTGGCCGTACACCACTGGTGATCGTCGAGGAGACACTGAATAGTGCACGGTACATCCAAACCGTCATCGAACCCATCGTTCTACCATTCCTAGACCGGCAAGGGAACTTGCTGTTCCAACAGGACAATGCACGTCCGCATGTATCCCGTGCCACCCAACGTGCTCTAGAAGGTGTAAGTCAACTACCCTGGCCAGCAAGATCTCCGGATCTGTCCCCCATTGAGCATGTTTGGGACTGGATGAAGCGTCGTCTCACGCGGTCTGCACGTCCAGCACGAACGCTGGTCCAACTGAGGCGCCAGGTGGAAATGGCATGGCAAGCCGTTCCACAGGACTACATCCAGCATCTCTACGATCGTCTCCATGGGAGAATAGCAGCCTGCATTGCTGCGAAAGGTGGATATACACTGTACTAGTGTCGACATTGTGCATGCTCTGTTGCCTGTGTCTATGTGCCTGTGGTTCTGTCAGTGTGATCATGTGATGTATCTGACCCCAGGAATGTGTCAATAAAGTTTCCCCTTCCTGGGACAATGAATTCACGGTGTTCTTATTTCAATTTCCAGGAGTGTATTACAAACTAATGTATTGATATCATAATGTGTTTCTGGATCAGTTTTAAAGTTTCGGCAATATGCAGCCCTTATTTTGACCACTGTGATGATAATAATAATAATAATTGTTATGACATTAATAACAGTACTGATAGTGGCAGATATACAAGTCAACACTCGGGTATGTGTACAAGCGGAAAAACGCTCCTGTCGGAGCACAAAAAAGGCAGATATGATCCTCTTTAAAGGAATTTGGCAGAAAAGTGGGGAACCAGCTGCCTCAGTCTTCATTCCGCCTTCCTCGCCAAAAATTTTGGCATGCGAACATATTCGCGCTTGTTTAACACAGAACATTACAAATTCTTTTACCCAGAAATTCTTTTAATCAGTCTCTCTCTATACACTGGTGTTCAAAATTGAAGCAAAAACCGCTATTTTCCCGTCCTGTGTCTAATTCACGATATAATCATACGAACTGTCAACCAGATGTCCGTACGATCGTGTTCAGCACGGAAGATGGCATTCCGGTCAACAGATAACCACACCAAAGATGACGTCAGGGCACCTATGAAACGAGGTGGTGTTTGCCAGGTACTCCCACATCCACAGTCGCTGTGTACACACTCACAGACGGTGCAGTGTGGCACAGAGGAGACGCCTACCAGACTATTTGGGGTGGAGGGCTGTGGGAAGAATGGAAGCAGGATAGTCGCAAACTGATTTGGCCCGATGGCTTAATGAGAATCGTTCTATTGTTTCTCGGATGTGGCGACAGTTTATAGAGACCGAAACTGTATCCCGAAGCCCAGGTCCTTTATTTGGCTGTAAGGGCACGACATTACCGCCTTAGTACTGCACGGCAACTGGCATATGAGCTCGTAGCACCCACTGGACGTGTTGTATCGAGGCGAACGGGGTGCGGAAGGCTTCGGCAGTGTGGCCTTTATTGCCGGAGACATGCTGTAAGTGAACCTCTTACGCGTCTTCACGGAAGGGAACGTCTAGAGTGGAGTCATCAACATGCCACCTAGACGGTCGAAGAGTGGGCCAATATTGTTTTCACAGATGAGTCCTGATTTAGTTTGGAGAGTGATTATGGATGGATTAGCATCTGGTGGGAACGTGGAACACGATTGACTGAGCCAAACATTGTGGAAAGAGACCGAGATCGAGGTGGATCTTTAACGGTGTAGGTGGGGATTATGTTTAGCACTTGAGCCCCTCTTCGTGAAATTGGGCGGGTCAGTCGGCGAGGCTTAACTGTTGTCAGGTACCGTGACGAGATCTTGGGACCTCATCTGTGGTTGGTGCGAGGTGCTGTTGGCCCAGACGCTGTATTGATGGGTGATAATGCTCGACCTCTTAGAGCACCGGTGGTTAATATTTTCTTGGAAACGGAAGATACTGCACGCATGGAGTGTCCTGCTCGCTCTCCCGATTTGAATTCGATAGAGCACGTCTTGGATGCACTTGCATCACATCAGGATCCACCAATCACTCTCCAACGCTGCGAGCAGCCCTGCAGGGACAATGTGCATTACTGCTCCAACATGATATTGATGACATCATTCACAGCATGCCCCGTCTTTGTCAGGCCTGTACTGCTGCCCTATACTCAGCACATTAACCAGTTGTCGAAATGTGCGTGCAAATCGGTTAAGTTGGAAAAACGACGCACATTTTTGTCTAGCACTGTGCACGTTGCACTTGTTCACGTTCTGTATTCTTTACATTGTTTCTATTTTACTGTCGCCTGTTTGTACTGTTTTATGGCAAAATAAACGCAACCTTGCAAAATTTGCTTTTGTTGCTTTAATTAAGACGCCAGTGTAATTAAGCCTTCATACTCAGTATCTCCTGCTCACTGCCACTGTCTATAAATGTCTCTCTCCCATTGCCTTCTTTTTCTCCCATTGATTTCCGATATATCCCAATGCCACTGTCTCTTCTCTTACTTACACTATCTCCTTTTATCTTTCTTTTCCACTGCCACGGTGTCCACCATAGCATGCATGTCAGCTCAAAAATTCTGGGCGGTCCAAAGTATTTTCACCCTGTACCCTCGTGTTGAAAACAGCGCTCCAAAGTGCGCCCTCCCCTACATCGACGTGTCTGGGAGTGTCCAGGACGACCCCCCGCATCCCTCCCCGCCACCCCACGCCCCTCCCCCATCCTTTGAATGATCTCCACTCATCTGTATTTTTCAATTACAGTATATCTTCTCTCTTTTGCTCCCGCAGCTTTTGTGTCCATCCTTCTCTCTTTTTCTTTTACTACCACTGTCTCTCATTGACTATCAATACCTACTCCGTTTTTGGTTTCCACTGCTCTTGCTGCATCCATCTCTCTTTCTCTCTCCCACCATCACTTTCTGTCCTCTCACTCTCTGTCTTACTGGCACTGTCTCTTGTCTCTTCCATCACTGTCTCTCTGCTAATCTCTTTCAGCACAAAAAAAAACAACGCAAATATGCTCACAAGCTAAAATTTTTGGTGAGGGAGGCGGAATGAGGATTTAAGTAGCTGGTTCCCCACTTTTCTGTCAGCTTTTAAAGATGAACGCAGCCGCCTTTTTTGCGCTCCGACAGGAGCGTCTTTCCGCTGGTTCCCTTCTTTTCCCTGATAGGGCGGGGTGTGTTCCTTGTGTAAAACGAATTCTATATTTTATTCTGTATTCTATTTCTACGCTTTACTCATCGACCGCATGGCAGTCATATGAAGTTCTATTTAGGCAGGTTAAGAGCCTTTTAGCGCATGGTTTGACACTGCCGTACTACTCTGGGCACATTTGTATAGGTCTGAACTACCTATTGTACGGAGACAGCGCGTCGTAAGGTTTTAGTGGTGAAAAAATGCTGACTAAAAACATAGTTTGATGACCTCAGAACCGTTGCGATGCCCCTTGAATCCTTTGCAAGTGTTCACTAGGTCAGTGATAACTACATTTACGCCTAAGAGAGGATATTACGTGTATATTTTGCATGCATAAGTATGGTAACTTTGAACCTCTTTATCTCGGTAACAAATAATGACAGCGAAAAAAAGTTCCAATATTCCCCGAGAACCTCATCTTAGGAACATATGGTGAATTCTAAACTTCGACGATCTGCCATGAATAGAAATTATAGATGTGCCCATCTTCACAATTGGTATTATTCGTACTCAAAAATCATCGTTTTTCGGGGTTTTCTCAGGAACCGCCGATGAAAAAAATGGTGCTTTTATAAGCCACCTAAGGTACGCCCTCAACCACATCTAATGCAGAAGAACTAACCGATTTTCTCAATTTTCCTGACCTGGAGGATGTGTGTATTGTTTAAATTTTGACCCTTAACTGCAGGACAGCTACAGTATGCCCGTTCTTCCGATAGTTATACAAATGATTGGTAGGCTAAGCGCCCTCCAAAACACTTGACCTCTTATCTCTGCGACCAACGGAACCCGAGATATTACCATATTATTGTGCGCGGCTCTCCGGAACATATTTGTAACGTGCAGTACCGCACACGGACTAACAGATGCTAATTTGAAATCATCATACCCGCTTCAGGTGACAGTAAATCGCAATACTGTTTTCAGTCTTTCGTCTGGTGTTACAGTTTCTCTCACGATTGCGGACTGCTTCTTAATCGAAGCCGCGCGGTTCTGGCGCTGCAGTCTGGAACCGCGAAACCGCTACGGTCGCAGGTTCGAATCCTGCCTCGGGCATGGATGTGTGTGATGTCCTTAGGTTAGTTAGGTTTAACTAGTTCTAAGTTCTAGGGGACTAATGACCTCAGCAGTTGAGTCCCATAGTGCTCAGAGCCATTTGAACCATTTTTTCTTAATCGAAAATGATGCGAATAATAGGTTCAAGGATGTTTCTATATTTATCCTGAAATAATTATATCAGTCGTGTGGATATATCTTCAGCTCAGAGTAACTTAATGTGAGAATCCATTGTTCGTTCCACTTACTGGTCTTTATCCAACATATCGCATTTCCTATTTTGGTTTTAATTACAAAACCAGAGCCGGACAAAACTATTAAATCGTCTTCGTTCGAGCTTAGCATAGTCAAAAAACAAACATGTGGCCACCTTCACCTCGTCGTCAACAGCACTTTAAACTATAATGTTTCTTCCTTCCTTTACAGTAATATCCCACCGCACAGTATTGGTAAACAAATGTCGTTCGGCCGTGGACACTAGCGTACACGAGATTTATTGGTCATACCGACCTTGCCGGCCGGTGTGGCCGTGCGGTTCTAGGCGCTTCAGTCTGGAACCGCGTGACCGCTACGGTCGCAGGTTCGAATCCTGCCTCGTGCATGGATATGTGTGTTATCATTAGGTTAGTTAGGTTTAAGTAGTTCTAAGTTCTAGGGGACTGATGACCTCAGATGTTAAGTCCCATAGTGCTCAGAACCATACCGACCTATATACAAATATACAAACAGTTTATGATTTTTACTGTACCTAGCCGAAGAATATGCTGCAGTCAAGATGGATGTGAAGGTTTATAGAATACTGCGAAAATAGAGACCCTTTTCTGTTCTCTGCAGTCTGTATCTTCCTCACACAGCCCTTATCGAGCTGCAGAAAGCGACCGTTCTAACAAACCAGAACGCTGTATTACATGCACAGCATAAAAATAGCTGCAGTATATTCCTGCCCAACATGTCTGAAATTCCCACAAGCAAAATCCATCATCCTGTGGCTCAACTGAATCAAAACAGTAGTTTACCATTTGTCTGTGGTCAAAAAGGACCCGGCATGGCCAGCTGATAACACACTAACTTTTATTGTCACACAGAGGTTGTAGTAGACTCTCTACAACATGGTCTAGTTATACAGTTCACTAAAATGAGGCAGCTATAAGCAGTATTCTGTTGATTCACGGAATTTCTCTTGCTCGCTACTTTGGAGACACCGTTTTAGACTTCATTATATCTTGCTGTTTCCGTTTAATAACTTGCATGTTATGATAGTATCACATTTCAGGGCAATGGCGCATTGAAGATTTAACGGTAAGACGTCATTCTTGATACAACACGTTGCAATTAAATATCAGTTAATGACATGCCAATGGTAAAAGTCTATAGCAGATATTAACGTGAACGATAATAATGTTTGAAGTTAAATGTGTTCGGTGTGTCTTGTAGTTAATGACATGCAATTACAAAGTCGAAAGAAGTACGTTCGCATTCTGGCACATTAATTTTTTTTCACCTTCGTGTGTGCAACAGATCATGATTCTTTCATGCACTAGAAGTTTGTCCTCCAATACTAAGTGTTAATTACATATAAGCATGCGCTCACTCAGGAATGATTTTCTTCTGTTTTGTGACTTCAGTCTGATTAAAAAACGAAAGATGAAATTGTTGCGAGTGCTACGAGCAGCAGTGGCGTTTCCATTGTGGCTTGTCATAAGAATTTGGTTATTTTTTCCGAAAATGTTGTGATTTTGGAGGGTATGGTTACGTAGGGAATTAAGAGTAGAGCCTACATAGCTGCGAGTGAAACGAACAACAAAGACATTTATATTTTTGCTTGTCACAAACGTTAGCTGAGTTCGAACTGCTAATGAAACTTTCGTAAATTCGTCGATCAAGACAAAGACGGCACCACACAGCGAACGAGGGACTCCACGTCATCCAAACACCAGCCGAACACTGAACACCGATGGTAGCTTCCTCATTGTAGTCGTTCGTCTTGCTGTGCCATACGTGTCTGCATCTGTGCTTCATCTATGGGCACAAATGCATCAGCCGCAAAGACAAAATACTACACTGACGGGAGAAAATGGCTCTGAGCACTATGGGACTTAACAAATGGCTCTGAGCACTATGCGACTTAACTTCTGAGGTCATAAGTCGCCTAGAACTTAGAACTAACTAACCTATCTAACCTAAGGACATCACACACATCCATCTCCGAGGCAGGATTCGAACCTGCGAACGTAGCGGTCGCTCGGTTCCAGACTGTAGCGCCTAGAACCGCACTGCCACTCCGGCCTGCTAACAGAAAAAGTCGCTGCACCAAGTAGCAGTTGTCCGACATAAACGAAAGTTGGTAGGAGTGTTTCTACATGTGAAAGATGATATCTATTCAAATTTAGCGCCATTATGAGGACTAATATCAGGTTTCCTTTAAATACATGCTGTAACGCTCGTGAGCGTAAGTTGCCTTTGAGGCTGGTCGTCGTGAGTTGATGTTAGTCAGTAATGTCTTTAAAGCGACAAATACGCCATTATCAACTTCTCACTGTGTTTGAATGAGGTCGTGTAATAAGGCTACGAGAACCTGGATGTCCCTTGTGCGATATTACTCGAAGACTTGGCGGGAATGTAGCCACTGTTCATGATTGCTGGCAGCGGTGGTCACGAGAATGTACGATCGCAACAAGACCAGACTTCGGACGACCATGTGGCACTACAGAGAGGAGAAACCATCGTGTTCGACGTATGGCTCTGGCGTATCGTACTGTAACTGCGGCAGCAACTTGAGCAGCAAATGGCACCACAGTGACACAACGAACTGTTACAAATCGGTTACTTCAAGGACAGCTCGAAGACAGGCGCCGTGTAGTAGCGTGCATTCCACTGAACCAAACTACCGCCATTTGGGACTTAGGTGGTATTAAATGAGAGCTCTTGAGTGGCCAGGGTGGAGGTCTGTTTTGTTTTCTGATGAAAGCTGGTTCTGCCTTGGTGCCAGCGAAGGCAGTTAGAACGAGGCCAGTTGGGGGCCTGCACCCAACCTGTCTGTCAGCTAAACATGCTGGACCTACACCTGGAGTTATGATCTGGGGTGCGATTTCGTATGACAGCAAGAGCACTCTCGTGGTTATCGCACGCACCCTGACTGCAAATTTGTACGTCAGCCACGTAATTCGACCTGCTGTACTGCCATTCGTGAAAAGCATTCTAGGAAATGTTTTCCAACAGGATAACGCTCGTCCACACACCTCTACATACTCTACAACATACTCTACCGAGTGTCGACATGTTGCCTAGACCTGCTCGTTCATCAGACCTGTCTCCAATCAAACATGTATGGGACATCATCGGACGGCAACTCCAGCGTCATCCACAGCCAGCATTAACTCTGTATTAACTGACCAGGTGCAACAGACATGGAACCCATCCCACAAATTTACATCTGACACATCTGCAACACAATGTATGCAAGTTTACATACATTCTCGCAGTTACACCGGTTATTTATGTATCAGCGTTTCACATTTGCAATGGCTTATCTCGCGGTTAGGTTAACCTGTGATTTTGCAATGTTAATAACTTAAATATGTCACCTACACAAATCTATTCCTGAAATTTCCCTACTCTGCATTAATTATTTTTTGGTGTTGCGATTTTTTTCCATCGGCGTATTTCTGCGCTAGAAAAGAGGAAAAAGAGTGTTATATTTCATGGCCAAAAAGATCTCGAGTTGTAATCTCAGACTCCATGGTTGCAACACGCCACAGTATGTAGTCATAGAATTACGTATTCTGTAGTTCAGTTGGCATGGCATCACAGTGATGTGTCAAAATGGAAAGAGAAGCGCCATCCTGGGTTCCTGGTTAATTTGTAGTCCTAAGAGTAGGTTGTATCGACAATTTGAGGTTTTTAGGAGGTTTCTGACATTCGTCTTGTATGCTTTCCCAAACAGCCCAAAACATTTAGCTATTAAAACAATTTTTTTTCAATTTTATGAGAGTCAACTTTTTAAAAATTCTACATAAAAGTAATGCAATAAATCCATTACCATGATCAGATGTGAAATTATGTAACAATAAAGTTGTAATAAAGACAGCATAGAAGTTGAACAAGCGTTTTACAGTTTTGTTTCCTGCTTCTTCACTTTGAGAATTATTAATCAGAAATCATTTCTCCCAGCTATTTTTACTAACAACCAACAGGCTTTTCTCAGCTATATAGAATTATTTTCCTGTTACAGATTTTTAATTTTCAGGATCAACCTAACGTTGGTGTTTTCTGGCTTTATTTTCTGTCTCGTTGGACTTTTTTTTCATGCCCACATCTAATTTCAGATCTTAACATCAGAAGGGATACCATACTCATTTTGAAAGATATGCTTTTCATCTTGTGCCTATCCACATTATAGTCTGAACTTTTTCTGTCTGCATGTGAAGGTTAAATGCTTACCTTTTAGATATCAAAGTGATTTACCTTCAAAGACTATTCAGTTGCAACTCTAAACTAAACTTCGTGCGAACAGGCCTCGGAAGGCCCAGCGATACTGACCGACCGCCGTGTCATCCTCTGCTCGCAGGCGTTGCCAGATGTGGGTATGGAGGGCCATGTGGTCAGCATAGCGCTCTCCCGGACGCTGTCAGTTCACTGGACCGGAGCCGCTGCTCTCCAGTCAAGCAGCTCCTCAGTTTGCCTCACAAGGGCTGAGTGCACCCCACTTGCCAACAGCGCTCGATAGATTGCATTGCCACCCATCCAAATGCTATCCAAGCCCGACGGCGCTTAACTTCGGTGATCTGACGGCAAATAATGTTACCACTGCGGCAAGACTGTTGTATATTTCCTGTCTAATCTAGTTCTCGAGTACGACACATTCTCTAGCTCACCGGATCAGCTATTCAAAGAAATGGCAGTTTTAGAGTCTTGGACCTCTTGGATAAATTACTGACGGTGCCCGCGACCCTTATAGCAAAAGCTTCATCTCATAACAACTATGCAAAGTGGCGACCACCAGTCTTGGTAAATGAATTACAAAAGCGTAAAAATCTTCCCCAACTCTTCACATTCTATTTCACGAAGAATACCTTGTTGAGAACCTTGACCCACTCCCTGTTGCTCAAACAGCCTAGTTTCTAGCAATTTTTTACTCATCGTTATATATTTTTCCAGGTATAATGACGTATGGTACAAATAATTTTCTGCCTGCATACTTTTTATCTTTTCGTGAACCTCAGGCTTCTACGATAGACCTCAAATGAATACCTACAAGTTCCTAAGTAATGTTCCAGCTCCATTGTTGTCAGATGGCAATGTACCGTAAGAAAAGACTTTGTGGGTTGGGAGAATCCGAGGGCTGCGTTCAGCTGCCTAATCGGGAAGGGCTTTCTTCCCCCATGCCAAGCGGCTCCTTACCATGTGGTGTATAAGAATTGCTTCTCATGTGTATCTGTTGAGTGTAGGTGAGTAATGCCCATGTGTACAGCGTGGTGTTGCGCTTACGTTGTATGACGATAAAAGAAGGAAGAGCGTGAAGCCCAGTGCTAGCATGTAATCTCCTCCTCTTAAACAAGTCCAGAATGGTCGCCATGTTTAATGTCACAGTCCAATTGATGTATCAATATCAAAATTGTTACCTCCCCTCACATCAAGACCAATGAGACACTTCAGAGTGTAGTGCCTAGGAAGCCTGCATACTCGGTTCGCTAGACAAACAATGAAACAAGTCTTATTAACGAGTTTTATTACAATAAGAAAAGATACAATACTTAACTTTGGCAATTACTCAGATGAGTCACAAGCAAAGGGCGACATACAAAGTAATCAGTCTTCTTCAGTGTAGACAATCCCAAGGCTGTGCTACATAGAGAGTACAAGCGAAGTGACTAGCGCTGACGCTGCTATCGAAGTTGCTAATCTTGAAGCTACTATGGAATTGGGGCGTCACCAATATGTCGCGGCGCTCATGACCTCTTCACGTAGGGGCCGCTGCTGTCGCGTTGTCATCCTGGAGGGAGGTCCGGTCAGCGTACGATTGGCTGACTTCTTCTCACAGCCTTCTCTTCCCTGTCGTTCCCGACTTCACGCCGTAACATTCCTCCCCCATAAAGCGACGGACCGTCGTCATATATGAGGCACGACAACGGAAAGGGAGGCAGGAGCGTGGGCGCTCGATGGACCGGAAGCTGTGGCTGCAGGGGACCTCAGACTTTCGGTCGTGCCTCGCCATCCGGTCTTGGCTCTGGTGAAAACGTTCACGGAAAATGCTCATAAGGGTACGCGTCCACCGCCTGAGGCCCATACGAAGATGTCGAAGGCGTCGGCTGCTGCAGGTTGGGCGGGTCCAGCTCCAGCGGTAGGACGAGAGGACGCGGAGGCTCCGTCTCCATCGGGTCGTCCCGCAGTGTCGTGGTGTCACCCTCTTTCGGCTGCTGTGGCCACGCTGTCCTCGGGTTCCGTGAATCTGGGGAAAGAAATACAGAAGGATCACCGTATACATGACAGTGGCGAATTTTATTGTGATGTCGGCGCTGCAATCCGTCTGGGCCTGAAATGAGACACATACATGCGCCAAGTCGACGAAGAATCTGGCCTCGTGCCCTTCATCTGCTGCCGCTAAAAACCCTCAAAAACATAACATCATGCGGCGCAAAGCGATACTTGGCGGCCTTCCTTCGGTGCCGGATGTTGAGGAGGGTGGAGCAGTGTCCGATGGCGGTGGCTGTGAAGCAATTCCGCCGGCGATGGTCCATCTCTTGGATGCGAACGATAGGAGGCGAGAAACAGTTGCAATGCTTGATACCTAGTGTGTGTGGTGCGAAGTTTGGCCGTCTGCTGCTTGAAAGTTCTGACAAAACATTCCGCTTCGCCGTTTGATTGTGGATGTAACAGGGTACTAGTTAGATGCTGTATACCATTGCGTTCACATAATGTTTCAAATTCATGTGACGTGAACTGAGGGCCGTTGTCCGACACTATAACTTCAGGCAAACCTTTCGAGGCAAAAAATGGAGGACAGCACCTGAATTGTGCTACGTTACGTTGACGAATTCATTGACAGAGAAAAAGGAAACTTGCTAGAAGAGTCTACCACTATCAATCAACGAATGTTCCAAAAAGGTCCCGCAAAGTCTATGCGCACACGTTGCCATGGTGATTGCGACTTAGACCAAAAAGAGAATTTTTGTGGCGGAGCGGACTGATTTCCCGCACAGGCGTGGCACTGTGAAGTCATCTGTTATGTTTGGGTATCCATACCCTGCCAGGTACAGTGTCGACGCGCTAAATATTTCGTACGAACAATCCCCCAGTGTCCTTGGCGATGTAACTGCAACACTTCTTTTTGCAAAGCTTTGGGGATCAACACACTTGACTGTCCACTGTCATATTGAACAAGAATGACACCTTGCTGTATAGCGAGGCTATGCCAACGTGCAAAGTATCGGCGCACTACAGAGTTCTTGATGCTATGCAGTGAGCAAGGCCAAGATGTGCGACTGTAGTTTAGCAGAACGTTCAGATATGAATCACCTTCCGTGGCCTGTGCGATTTTCCTATAATTCAGAGGAAAGGAGTGAAGCTATTCAGAATCCTGAGCATCGATATGACAACAAGATGGAGCAGAAGCATCAAAGTCTGTGTCAGGGCCACTAGGAAGATGTGAAAGTGCGTCGCCATTACCACGCTGAGCTGTCGGACAATACACTATTTCGTACTGGTATTGAGACAGCAACAAAGCCCATCTTGGCAAATTTTTGGGCAGTTCTTACAGGAACCGACTTTTTCGGATGAAACAAGGACTGCAATGGCTTGTGATCCGTTACTAAATACAAATAGTGGTGGAATTTGTTGACACCATACACAATAGCCAATGTCTCTTTCTCTATTTGTGAATAGTTACGCTGGGCTTTGGACAACACTTTTGATGCGAAAACAATAGGCCTGTCTTCATCACCAAATCTGTGCGGAAGCACTGGTCCTATTCCATAAGAAGAAGCGTCAAATTGCAACGCAGCTGGTTTGTCAGAATCAAAGTGAACCAAGCGTCGATCACAGAGCAATGCATCTTTAAGTTTTTGAAAAGCTTCTTGGCATTCATCTGTCCAAACAAAGGGGACGTACTTGAGACGCAAGCGATGCAGTGGAGTTGCGATTTGTGCAGCATTCGGTATGAACCGAATATAATAGTTCATTATCCCTAAGACTGACTGCAATTCTGTGACATTGCGAGCAACTGTCACGTCACGTATGGCTAACACATGTAACTGAAGAGGATATACACCTTGACTGTTACAAACACGACGAAGATACTGCAACTCAGTTTTTAAAAAGTCGTACTTGTCCAGTCTACACATCAGTCCTGCATCAGATAACACACGAAACAAAGCATGGAAATTTGCAATGTGTCCTTTAGGTGAACAACCTGCTACGACAATATCATCCAAATAGTTTGGACAGTTTGGTATTTGAGCGGTCAGCTGTTCCAGATATATTTAAACATATATATATATATATATATATATATATATATATATATATATATATATATATATATATATATATATATATTTAAACAAACTCAAATGAGTGTTCACAACACATACGTTTTGAGATTCTTCATCTAATGGTATATGAAGATATGCGTCACGCAAATCAATTTTTGAAAAGTAGCGACCGGCGCCTAATCTGTTAATGAGATCCTCTAGGCGTGGCAATGGAAAGTCAACACAGAGGCGAATGCGATCTGAAGGTCTGGGGAGTAAAACCAGTGGACTTTCCCACTGACTACCTTGTATGGTCGCAATAGCTCCACTATCTTGCAATTTTTTAAGTTCAGCATCCCTTTTGTCCCGTAATGCAATGGGAACAGTTCTGGCCCGGCAAAATTTCGGCTGATCATTGCCTTTCATAGCAGTATGTGCAATAAAATTGTTTGCCTTGCCTAAACTTTCAGAAGAGATCAGAGAATTCTTTCAGCAAGCTAGCTACACTATCCTTGACATTGAATGCAGACACTGACAATATATTGCCCTGAATTTGAAAGCCAAACAAATCAAACGAATGAAGGCCAAATATGTTCTCGCAGTCGCATGATTGTAGCACAGTGAATGTTACAGTTCGCGTACGCGAGCGATTCAAGGCAGGTAAGATACATTTTCGGCGAATGGGAATGTCTTGTCCATTGTAAACCGTCAAGTGCGTGCTAATTTTAGACAGGCTTGGGGATCCTGACAGCTCATATGTAGTACGATTCAGCAATGTGACAGAAGCATCCATGCCAAACTGAAAATTCATACGTTTTCAACTAATATGCATATGAACAAAAAGTCGGTTGGACTGGCCTAGCACTGAAGAAACTGTTTGCTTGCTAGTCTTGCTAATGTCTGCAGCGGGCCTTGAATACTCTGCATTGATTACATGGGCCTTGTGACTAGATTTTTGTGAGTGGGCAGAATTCTTATGTTTGTTCCGTTGCAAACACACGGACTGTACGTGACCTTTCTTGCCATAAGCGTGACTCGGTGCTTGTCTGGACGGGCGATCTTGGCGCTTGTGCCGTGAACGGCACAGAGGGCATGACTTAATTCTGTTCACTGACGTAGCCGCCTGTGTAGAGAATTGTTTACATGGCGTGGCGCGCGCGTGGTTTTTCTGCCCTGCACAAATTTTTCGGCCGCTACGGCACCTGAATCATACTGATTTAGAATTTGCACTATGTGATGAAATGATGGGTCTGACTGTTTCAAAATCTGTTCTGTAAGTCTGACATCAGTTACATTGTACACAATCGCATCACATAACATGACATCTGAATATAAAGCACCACAAGCACATCTGAATTTGCATTTCTTCGTCATACCCTGCAAATCTGTTACCCACTTGCGATAAGTTTGTTCTGACCGTTTCTTGCAATGAAAGAATTGGTACCTAGCTGCTACCACATTCAGTTGTTGGTTATAATACGAGTAGTTAAAGAACCCACAACCTGATCATAGGAAAGTTCACTCGGAGTGGCGTTTGTGAACAATTTCTGAATGAGGCGAAAGACTGCACTTCCTACCGTTGACAAAAGTAATGTTGTTTCACAGTACCTGATTTTTCGTGAGCAATGATGTGGCTTCGTACTGTTGCAACCACTCGAGCCATTCCTATTCTTTTCCGTTAAACTGGTGAAAAGGCGGTATGGCACTCGGAGCTACAGTTGTTGCCTGTTGCGCTGCATTTGTTTGATTCGCCAGTAACTGCTGTACCGTGTTTAGAAGAGTGACAATCTGCTGCGTCTGAAACTAAAACATCTGCGTTAGTTGCGTTGCATCTATCGCTTGCAGCTGTGACGCCTGACCAGGGGGTGGGAGAGGTAAGTTGCTCATTTTGGAATAGACAAATGCAATAAACATTCAATATAAGCAATAAAAATAAGCACACAAGCAAAGAAAATTTCTGCAACGCCCATCTGAAAACACTGAATATAAAAAACACTATAAGAGACACTGAAAAGCATGTAAACACACACCTGCAAGGGAAAGATAAAGTAGAATGAAAGCGCCAGCAATACACATAAGCCCACTACAAAACAAAATCCGTGACAGCTTGCAGCTCGGGGTTCGAACGTTAACAGGTATTGTCTAGGAAGCCTACATACTTGTTTCACTAGATAAACAATCAAACAAGTCGTATTAATGAGTTTTATTACAATAAGAAAAAATACAATTACACAGATGAGTCACAAGCAAAGGGCGACATACAAAATAATCAATCTTCTTCAGTATAGACTATCCCAAGTCTGTGCTACACAGAGAGTACAAGAGAAGTCGCTATTGAACTGGGGCGTACCCAGTCGGTCGCAGCGCTTATGTCACCTTCACGTAGGGGCTGCTGCTGTCGCGTTGTCGTCCTGGAGGGAGGTCCGGTCAGCGCGCGATTATCTGTCTTCTTCTCACAGTCTTCTCTTCCCTGTCGTTCCCGACCGGCGTGCCGGCTCTTGACTTTACGCCTTAACACAGAGAGGCCTGAAATTTATTCTAGAGTATTAGAGCAAAGCTGGCGATCAACAGCTCGATGTTTCCACATTTCCCCTTTAACAGCCAAACACTGGAGTGAAAGTTTGCTCCACCTCCACGATTCGAACTGGCCATCTCAGGATCGAATGTCAGCGTTATCAACCTCAACTACAGAGTCAGCTAGTGAACTGTGCCAGTAAGCAGTGATTAACTCCACTGTGGGTACATCACATACATGTGCATTATTTTCTACTTTTTCTTTCTTCTTCTTTTTTCTTCAAGGGCTAAGCATTTCCCTGTTACGTCCTCTTGTTCAGTGCCTCTCTTGTCTGTGGCTAGTTTCTACAGGGTGGGGCAAATGATAGTGGCCTGGAGAACACAGTTCCAGGATACAAAGATACACAGCAGAGGAAATGAAATACAATACTAACCTCACTATAGCAGACGTTGAAAGTGGCCACCATTCATCTCTTGGCACTTGTGGACCCTGGTCAGCAAGATGCTGAAGGCAGATCGAAGCTGAACTGCTGGAATTTCTGCAGTCTCATCCGAAATGTTCTGCTGGAGTCCTTGAAGACTATGATAATTGTTGCAATAAACCTTAGACTTGAGGGCTCCCCACACAAAGTAATCGCACACTGACAGATCAGGTGACCAGCTAGTGCCGCGATCAGACTGACCGCTGCTAACAACTCTGTGAGACGAGAAGTTTGTGTAAATATGCTCCGAGGGTCAGCCGGCTGTATGGGCAGTTGCTCCATCCTATTGAAAGTAGCTGTAGATCTTTTTCTCCTCCTTAATGGTGCCACAAATTCACGTCCAATCGTATCTCCTCGTCCGGGCAACTTTTGTTTGCCCCACCCTGTATTTGATCTCCTTATCTGCCCATGATCTTTTCCCTGTTGATCAATAATTCACTATTGTTTTAGGCTTTCTGCTTTCTTTCATTCCGGCGACATGATCTCTCCATTTAAGTGAATACTCCTTGATTTGTTCATTTTTTTATTTTCAATTTTCCTATTTATTATTTTGCTTCTTCAATATGTAAACATTTACAAGTTGCGCGCTGGCAAATATAATTAGCTTGTTTAATCTTTGCCTCATACCAAAGTAGCTGGCTTGTGCATCAGCTATTGCTTTCTTTGTATATGTATTTAATCTAATATAAAGATATAAAATAGCAATATGTCATTGTAACTGTGATTCATGCAAGTCTACACAATCAAAGCAGACACTAGTTTATTGGCTTAGTACTGAACAGATCGAAACTTTAATGCGTTTGGGTAATTATTCTAACCAAACTTAGATCTGATACTAATAAGAAGTTCTAAGTGGTCTTGAAAGAGTTTGTATGAAAGTACTTTAGTAGTTGACTGAACCAGTAAAGAAACTCTTGAGAAAGGCTTTTAATACTATGTATTGTATAGTGTAGGTCGTTGTGCAGATTATATTTGAGTATCTGTGTGCATGTATATAATGTTTTAGTGATTTTCGCTGTCTTTTATTCCACTGCATACTCTGTTTTGTATCACCGGTGTTAATTACAAGTTTTCTATGTCTCGTGCTTAACTGCCCTATTATTCAAGCAATAAAACTGGTATCATAAGCTATTATAGTTAGTTACTATCGGGTCCAACACCACGTATGCATATTAAAATCCCAACACATAAGTTTTTGAGGATGTAGTAATCCTTAATTTCGAAGCAAGCTTTTTGCACGAGAAACAAATTCTTTCCAATAATCTACATTTTCAAGTCTTAATGATTGACTGAAGCTCTTATCTCGCACATTTCTGGAACTCCACACACCAAACAGTTTATCGATAATTCTCATGAAAACTACAGTGGCAGTTTCATTCAAAGCTAAAATGAAAGAGCTGTCCACAAAATCAGAACTGGAACACACAATAAATTCGGTGGCATCACCATCACTGGCACTTATTGCCTGAGTTGCTACGCAGCCATTCATTTATTACAAAAATTCGCATTTGAACTAGAAAATGAACTGGCAAATTTTAGAGACTCATACTCTTATAGATTGCGCAACATCAAAGTGGAGTGCCACTGCATATACCCAACTTCAGGGTTAGTAATTTTCTTCACGGCCAAAGTATTGCAAACTAAGATGCACATTACATATCTCAATTTTGCTATATAGGAACAAAGAAACTGGTACCTTGTGAATCCAAAAGAAAACAATTAACAGCATGTGGAAACAAGGTGACATGGGTACCTTCTGCAGACGACTGCTGTTTTGCAAGTGTCCACAGGAACTCGCAAATAAGCTAGGAAGAGGGCTTGTGGATGTTCTAGCTGGCTTACTGTAGCGGCTTAGCGGTTCCTGGAAGCTCTCACGTAATTACAGGTACCTGGGAAGTGCGGTGTAACCGCCTTACTATGGAGAAATGGTATCAGAAGAAAATAATTCAAAGTACGTGTCTTTACAAAATATTAATTTTGTCAATAGTAGCTGAAATAAATGTTCCTTAATGTTTGGTGGACGTACTCAGTTTGTTCAAAATAATAAACGTTGACCAGAACTTATCTTTATTTCGATGATTCCCTGAAGATGACTCCTCTTGCAAGTTTCGTAAGTGAAGACGGGTCGTAGAACACTATGGCTCTCAAAAGATATGAAAAGTTTGTTACTGCCTCAGACGTACAGTTTATTACGTCACACAGCGCTCCTCAAGATCTTACATCCTACTGGACTCCCCCCCCCCCCCCCCCGATTTCTCCCGGGTCTTATACACGACTGGCCATTAAAATTGCTACACCAAGAAGAAACGCAGATGATAAACGGGTATTCATTGGACAAATAGCGTCAAGGATAACCGCAGCCATGGTCTCCGAGCTGATAGTCCATGCTGCTGCAAACGTCGTCGAACTGTTCGTGCAGATGGTTGTTGCCTTGCAAACGTCCCCATCTGTTGACTCAGGGATCGAGACGTGGCTGCACGATCCGTCACAGCCATGTGGATAAGATGCCTGTCATCTCGACTGCTAGTGATACGCGGCCGTTGGGATCCAGCACGGGTTTCCGTATTACCCTCCTGAACCCATCGATTCCATATTCTGCTAACAGTCGTTGGATCTCGAGCAACGCGAGCAGCAATGTCGCGATACGATAAACCGCATTCGCGATAGGCTACAATCCGACCTTTATCTAAGTCGGAAACGGGATGGTACGCATTTCTCCTCCTTACACGAGGCATCACAATAACGTTTCACCAAGCAACGCCGGTCAACTGCTGTTTGTGTACGAGAAATCCGTTGGAAACTTTCCTCATGTCAGCACGTTGTAGGTGTCGCCACCGGTGCCAACCTTCTGTGGATGCTCTAGAAAGCTAATCATTTGCATATCACAGCATCTTCTTCCTGTCGGTTAAATTTCGCCTCTGTAGCACGTCATCTTCGTGTTGTAGCAATTTTAATGGCCAGTAGTGTATATTCTTCCTGACGATTGATCTATTGTTGCGTACAGTAAATTCGCTATTTACAATTACATAAGTTCTGGATAATTGCAGAAAATGTTATTATTCGGTAGTTACAACCAGAGGTGTACAAATTCTCCTTCCAGCATGGGTGCCCACATTTCCGCCAACCATTAAAACAGCCAACCCCCGCAATAGGGACACAAGGCTGCGTGTGTATTGAAGCACAGTGGCTATAGCAGGCCAACTTGGATTTCCGCAAACCTGGCAAGCTTTTCACGGGGCCCATTCAGCCTGTTGCATCTGACAATAGGTTGCGTTGTCAATCCAACGTGACTACAGAATTGCCAGTTACATGTTTGTGTAGGTAGTTTCACTGCAGCTCAACTATCTTAACGTCCGCCCCAGTAGCTGAGTGGTCAGCGTGACGGATTGCCGTCCTCTGGGCCCGGGTTCGATTCCCGGCTGGGTCGGAGATTTTCTCCGCTCAGGGACTGGGTGTTGTGTTGTGTTCATCATCATTTCATCCCCATCCGGCGTGCAGGTCGCCCAATGTGGCGCCGAATGTAATAAGGCCTGCGATATGGCGGCCGGACCTGCCCCGCGAGGGGCCTCCCGGCCAATGACGCCAAACGCTCATCATCCTCATCATCAACTATCTTAACGGTGGGAGCAGCAAAATGAACAAACCAAACTTAAAGGGGATTGAGGAGAAATTAAGAACTGAGGAATATATACCAGTCACGAAACAGAGTCCAAGTCCACCAAAGGAAGAGTTTCCGTGAGTTCATGAGGCAACTTGAAATAAATCTGTTGGTGTCTCGCAATGCAAATTGTGTATGAAGTTACTAAACTCTCATTCGGCAACCTCGAGTATGTTACGACATGTCTGTAAAGTTGACCAGCAGTTTCCTCACTTCATAGATTGTGGCAGACAAGTGAGTGGAAATGTCAAAGGACTTGAGGCCATTAAGCAGTATATAGGTTTTCCAAATTTGGGGTAAACGTTGACTGAAATAGGATAACTATACAGCTTAGTGGATATTAAAAACCACATTCTAGTGGTATGCTTCGTAGTGCTAATAAAGCTTACTGTAAAAAAAAGCATCTTCTTTCAGGCACGTACTTTTTAAATTAACATAATATGCAAAATCAACTTTGTGTTTACTGAAATGCATTTGGAGAATTTAGAATGAACTATTTTGGCCACTAAACCTAGCGAACCCTCAATACACATCCCGGAAAAAGTAATTAAAATTGTTATAACTGGGTTCATATTTGGCTGGAACACACTAAGTTTAGAGAAACGAGATTTCCAAAACCTTACTTTAGTTGGTGTTGCGCTTTAATAGGTTCTTGACTACAGAGGATCTCGACTTTCAGAGATGGTTCTGCTCACTAAAGAAAACATGTGTCTGAGGTGATCTGATGATGGTTCGAATTGAGAATAGCCAGTACGTATTAAAAAAGGGTGAAGTTGCAGAGCAAACCGAAGTAAAAAAAAATAAACCCCAAATACTCTCGAAAGGAAAAAGGGACAAATAAAATGCTCAATTTTCTGGGCTACAGTGACTGAGAGCGAATATATGTTTAGTACATTGGGCCTTGTCTTGCGGTACTCGGCTAAGAATTTCCGAACCCTACTTGTAACATTATACTGAAAGCATTCTTTATGTTGGCTATAAGCCTCTTCTGTTTGGCTCCATCTCTTCCAGCCCTGCGCGTCCCGCATCCACATTTCAAAATAGCAAGTGAAGTTATAATTACTTATTATATCATCATCATCATAAGGATTAGGCTGTTGCCTGTTCCGTACTCACAAGGAAAATGATTCCCATCTTTTTGTAGATCTTCCAATATCTATTTTCCCATTCGGCTTGTAGTTCAGGATCTTCTGAGAAATTCTCTCATCTTGGAATTCTCATAAGGTGTTGTCTTAAGGAGGCGTTGTCTTCAATCTTCACGATGTTCTTTAATTTTTTCATTCATGCTGAAAATATCGATATTTTTGAATTTTTCATTCATGCTGAAAATATTTATTCCTGTTTCTAATTATATCTCTTCTTGTGCAGCCCTTTGCCTTTCTCACGAACCTCATATCTGCTGTTTGAATTTTATTTTATTTTTGTGGTAACCCAGATTCCACTTTTGTAGTATAACACAGGAACCGCCATTACTTAGTAGAATTCCGTGATGGTTTCTTTTTGTACTTTATGGCCCAATGTTCTGCCAATAGTACCGGAGATAGCTTGGAATTTGCGTATTTTATTTTCAGTATCAGAGTCAAAATCAAAACTTACAGCACAGCTTAAGTAAGACATTTGAGAAACTGACTCTAAAACTGAATTATCCAAAACAGTGTTTGGTCTGACTGGATATTTTTCTCGGAATGTCATTATTTTTGTTTTGTTGCTAGAAATTTTAAAGTTGAACTACTTGCAAATTTCGTTCAGCTGTTATACTGATCTTTGGAGGTCATCTTCATTCTTTTGAATAATAACACCGTCATCAGCAAACAAAAATACATTCAGTTATTCCTCATTCGTTAGCTTAATTTCTTTGTTTACTTTACGTTTCCACTGGCGAATAATGAAGTCATCGTAAATATTAAAAAGGGTAGGCGATAGTCCACACGCTTGTCTAACACCACTTTATATAAAATATTATAAAATAGTGTAAAATTAAGTAATATTTGTATTATAATAATTAAATAATCTGTAATATAATTATATATTTATTATTTAAAATTTATATTTACATATTTAAAATTATATATGTAATTAAATATAATATAAAATAATAACATACCGTAACAATTAGAATTAAATAATATGAAATAATATAAATACAAAAATAATAAAATAATATTATAAAATACTATGAATAAAATATTATACATAAAATATGAAAACCAATCTGTCTTTTAATCACCCAAACATTGTTGAAGAATAAACTCACACTACATCAAACCACGATCGAGAGTCGCACGGTGTGCGGTATACAGCGCGAGGGGTGTGACGCAAGTGCGGGAGACCCGAATGCTCAGTCGCGTGAGGGCAGGCGTTGTTGATTTGTGTCTATGTTATGAATTTTGCGGAGTAAATTAATTAGAAAGAAGGATCCTTTATTGTATGATTATATGATACCGGAACAAACACTGGTAGCAGTTACTTCTGTAAAATATCTGGGAGCATGCGTACGGAACGATTTGAAGTGGAATAAAATTAATTGTTGGTAAGGCGGGTGCCAGGTTGAGATTCATTGGGAGAGTCCTTAGAAAATGTAGTCCATCAACAAAAGAGGTGGCTTACAAAACACTCGTTCGACCTATACTTGAGTATTGCTCATCAGTGTGGAATCCGTACCAGGTCGAGTTGACAGAGGAGATAGAGAAGGTCCAAAGAAGAGCGGCGCGTTTCGTCACAGGGTTATTTGGTAAGCGTGATAGCGTTACGGAGATGTTTAGCAAACTCAATTGGCAGACTCTCCAAGAGAGGCGCTCTGCATCGTGGTGTAGCTTGCTGTCCAGATTTCGAGAGGGTGCGTTTCTGGATGAGGTATCGAACATATTACTTCCCCCTACTTATACCTCCCGAGGAGATAACGAATGTAAAATCAGAGATTCGAGCGCGCACGGAGGCTTTCCGGCAGTCGTTCTTCCCGCGAACCATACGCGACTGGATCAGGAAAGGGAGGTAATGACAGTGGCACGTAAAGTGCCCTTCGCCACACACCGTTGGGTGGCTTGCGGAGTATAAATGTAGATGTAGATGTAGATTTGATATTGTTGTGTTGATATTTACCTTCGTTGCCAAGGTAGCTTACTTGTATTTAAATTTCACACTATGATTTCTAGATGTATCCTGTTCTTATTTTGTGTACTTAGCGGTCTCCCGACTCGACGACACTTGGATCAAAATCTTACTACTTATGTTAAAATTAAGGGGCCGGACATACTATTTTTTTATTTTTAGGAGTTTTTTGTGTCGGGGTTTTTAAATTTTTAATTTAAGTTTTATTTAATGTTTTTTAAACTTAACATTTTACTACTAGACACTGTACGATCGACACTCTCTCCCCACATTCACACAATTACTTTCCGGGACGAAACACGATACTGCAATGCTGGGTCTTTTTCTCTTTTTCGATTTACGTGTTCCTTTTTTTCAGTTCTCACACATATTCCTGATTACATTTTAATATATATTTAGGTAATTTAGGTAATATAAGCCGTAAGCAGTGGCAATAATTCTAAATCAAGTCGGAGGGAAGTGGGCTGCTTCTGCGCTCTCTTGCAGTAGGTTGCCTAAACTATTACGTTAAAATATTTGATTTTAGCGCTGAATGGTAGGCCCCGATAAGAGTACAGAACCGTCTGCGAGAGCGTTTTTTTATCTTTTACAGTTGAGTTACAATTACCCTTTCCTGCTTTGTAGGTGTTGGATCGGGCGACTTCAACAGACAAAATCATCGGTGTTGGTTAACCGTAAAAGATAAACATATGTTCTCGCGGACTGTTTTTTAGATCTTTTTGAGCTCTACAACCTGGTACTACGTAATTTGATGTTTATCTTATGTATTACGTAGCGTATATCAAGAGAGCGGGAAGGCGGAAAACATTTTTACTTAATGTAGCTGATGAAATTTAAATGGCTGAACAGTCTTTCATGGAACGTAACTAAGAACCATCCCGATTCAACCAGCTTTTAAATAAAACAAAATGTATTAAAACCGGCCTTTAGTTATGGGCTACAATGCCACGGACAGATAACACACGTTAAACATATAACACTCGTTAAACTTATAACACCCCTCTGTTTGCATCACAGTTAAAAATACGACGTTATCTAGAGCAACAAAGGTAAACAGTGCAGGACTGGTTATTTTCAAAAATGACTATCAAACTTGTGGGCCACTAACGATTTATATAAGGAACGCGCGACTTAAAGTCGACCATATGACTCTGGTGGTTCCGATTATGGTAAATGCTTAGAGCGTTGCCACGGGAACATAGCTATCGTTTTCGGTTTTGAATAGCAATGAGCGAAAGCGTTGCAGTTTCGAGTGTCTATAGTGTCACATGGCGAAATCTAAATCTTCGGTTATCTGGTGTGGAAAGTTGTTTGGAATTTTGAGCTCTACCTCTTGCAATACCAGTATTGGTAATTTCTAAAAATGTTTGCCTATCGAAGCCGCGGGCTCCAGAAAATAACTATCGAACGTGCGATTCTAAATCGATCACGCGACTGTGATGGCGGGCGTTATGATAAATTATTTGTGAGATGCTAGTAAAAGCCAAACGATTTATGACGGTAGTGAGTGGGATGTCTGGTATTGTAGACGTTTCTTCTGCCGATTGCCTCACGTGAAAGAATCTAATTCCTTGGTTATGCAATGCAGAAAATTGTTTGAATTTTTATCGGAAATGTGACACTCGACCCATATGTTTGCTTGACATTGGCAGAGTCTACACAGATTACGGCAAATAGGGAATGCTTCCCTTAGCATACACATCAAAAGGACTTTCTCATGACGACAACGTCGACGACCAGTGAGGTAAGACGTTTCCTTTGTAATTACAACTCTTTTAGTAACGCTGTTCTTTTGCCATTGCTGTAGTGACCCGGCCGCTGTGGCCGAGCGGTTCTAGGCGTTTCAATCTGGAACCGCGCTGCTGCTACGGTCGCAGGTTCGAATCCTGCCTCGGGCATGGGTGTGTGTGATGTCCTTAGGTTAGTTAGGTTTAACTAGTTCTAAGTCTAGCGGACTGATGACCTCAGTCCCATAGTGCTTAGAGCCATTTGAACCATTTTTGCTGTAGTGGCCACTATAAACATACTCATAACGCCCGCCATCACAGTCGCGTGATCGATTTAGAATCGCACATTCGATATCTATCGTTTGGAACCCGCGGCTTCGGTAGGCAAACATTCTTGGAAATTACCCCAATATGTCCACAACTTGAGGCTGCATGGAAAAACTGACCCTCTCCATACTCTCCCGATATTTCTGACTGATATAGCAAGACTGCACCCGGATTGTGGGAGGAAAGTATTGCTGCAGTCAGCTTATGCAAGACGAGGAATGACCCATGAAGAAGACGTCGCTGACGAGTAGAGTAAGTAAAATTACTGCATGCATTTGTAATTAATTGTAACTTAGTAAACGTTCGTCTTTTATCGTTGCTCTATAGCCTGATTTAAACCAGTTGTCACGTGACTACGGGCTGTGAGGCTGTGAGCCTGACAGTCGGCTCCCACTGCGTTGCCACTTCCGCTGCGCTGCGCTGCCTGAGGCATTGTGCCAGACAGTTGTGAGACATTTAAGCGACATTTAGCTTCGCGTGCCTTGCGATGTGTGACGAAAGTTGCCGAAAGATGGGCAGACCGAGGTTGCACACTCTTAGGAAACGTCCAAAAAGTATTGGACCTAGCATGATTATACGCTGTCAGTCGCGTCAGTTCGTGTGTTCCTTGAAAGAGTATTTTGAGAGAGAGGGGGATGCAGAAGCACCACTAGTTCCTTTGGATAAACTGATGGGGTGAACTGCAGCTCCTCTAAAAATCAGCAAGTGATCAGTGGAAGAAATCTGCAAGGAGGAATAACGAAAAAAGAATCAAGCGAGTCATCTAAACTGGAGACACCTGGGAAGAAGAGGCGCCTCGAGAAGAGGTCCTCAAATCTCGACTCTTTTTCAGGAAGATGCGATTCGTCGTTAGATATACGCATAGTATTCAAAGGAGTATCCGCGATTCGAAAAGCTTCCTGCTGTCCTTATAGAACCGGTTCTATTTCAGGGTAGTAAATCGTCCTTTTTATGAGTCGTGAAAAAGTTGGGATTCCGTTACACACCCATTTCTGGCAGCACGTTAGTAATGGAACGCCAAAATATTGCAGCCCTGCGATGCTCGCTTTCTCAGACGATTAGTAGGGACAAAATTTAACCAAATCGTTTGGCATGATGACACATTGCTGAATGTAGGACACAATTTAAAAAAGTGACTGGACAGACGATACCATTAGCGGTAGTATGACAGCTCCGATCGGCAGAGGAAAAAGAATAATTGTTAAAACATGCAGAAAATTAAAAAGGTTTCATTACCAATTGTCTGTCTATACTCATTTCAAACAAGATCTCTGACTGCCACAAAGAAGTCAGCCACAGTACTTTTGTGAAACGGTTTGAAGACACTGTGCTTCAAAACATAAAACGCTACAGGATGTATCATAATTAATGGCGTAAATGCTTACAGTTGAAAGTATTGTTTACTGAGACTTTTTTTGCTTCTAGTATCATGTGCTTTCAAATGTATGCTTTTACGCCATTAATTATGATATACCCTGTATAATTGTTATGGGTAATGCGCCATATCATTCGGTTATTCTAGTTAAGGCGCCTACAAAGGCAAGGAAGAAAAACGACGTCGTTAGTTGGCTACTGAAACGTAAGATATGGTCTGACAGTAACCTGACAAGGATAGAATCATCACAACGTTTCACATCACAAGCCAAAGAACCCAGTTTGCATTGAGGCTTAAATAGCAAAAAATATGGGTAAAAAGTGCTCAGATTGCCTCCCTACCATTGTCAGGTCAAAGTATTAGAAATGATTTGAGCTCAGTTTAAACGACATGTTACTGCAGAAAATAAAATACTTACGTTGAAATTAAAATATTTATATAGGTCGAAGTGGAAACCCTTTTGAAGAAACAGTTGAAAAGTGACACCAGACGACTGCAAAAGTTAGTGGATGTGTGGAAGAATTGATACAGGGAGCATGGAATAATGAAGGTGTGTTACAACAGTACTTCGATTACTTACTATCTCTCACTGCGGGCAGCGACACCGATAGTTCTACTGAATCTGAATTAAGCCGTATCTTCCCATCGTTACGCAATGTACTGTGTACTATAATGAACGTCTCGCTTCCATTAAATCTTTTGTTTGTGACTTTATGTCGATCAATTTCTCTTTCCTGTTGTGAGACTAAGTAATAGTGTTCAGCCAGCTCCCATCATCTCCTTATGGAAAGTTAGACGGCATTTTCAATATCTTTCATTTTCTATAAACACCAAGACGTTAGTTCATATGTAGAATAGTTTTCGAGATATGCAATGATAAGAAAGAAACTTTTCCAAGAACGAATGTTTATCCTGTTCCAATAACCAATGTAACATTAGGCCTTTAAGAAAAGATTTTTGACATGCTTTGAGATACCTTTGACAGAAATACTACACGTAAATTCCAGAATTTTTGCATTAGTTTTGTAGATTCGTTGCCGAGCGACATATTTTGGTAATCAGCATAGAAAAATATTGCTTTTGACAATACTGGCTTGAAGCTTGGGAAAAATTAATTTGTTTCAAGGAAATTAACGTAACTCTTTCCCTAATCAAATTAGGAAGGTTTTTGACATGCTGAGAGACACTATAGAGATTTATGTAACTTTGAGATTTTTTGCTTGATATTTGTGGAAGATAAAGTCTTTAAAGCGATATTCTGTCGCCACGGAGAGCAATGCACTGCGGCGGATGCCTGCGGACTGTACTTGACGCGACAACGCCGCAACTTTAGAACTTAAACGTCAAGTGACAACTAGTTGAAGTCAAACGATAATGAACGCTGTACAGAGTATCCATAAATCGCGCCAACAAAGTCGTATGGTCGACAGTCGCACGTTCGATGTATATCGTTAGGGGCTCGTGCGCTCGATAGGCAGTCGTAACTGGAAATTACCAGACAGTATACATAGTGAGGCATTGACACGTTGTTCAGCGCTCCCTGCGATGCCACACTGTTCTATTATCTGTCATAGTTTCGGAAGTCATTATGCACGAGTGACTAAAATGAGGAAGTAATTCCGCGTGCACCTGGCGTTTGGAAATCGGTCACGTGGCATCATTTGCTTGCTGTGCGACTTTTGTCATGAGCCCAAATTTACGAAAACGTTGTTAAGGATTCGGTGGCAGCTAAATATTTGTGTCAAACGAGACTATAAATATGACTGCTACTCGTTTCATTCTCAGCAATGCAAATTGCGCTTCTAGCTTCCTTCCTATTCACACTCTTGAAAAATGCAACATATTCGGAAATAAACAGCCAAGTTTTTGTGACATGGAATTATACGAGGTCTGTTCAAAAAATTCCGGAACATTCGTACTTTCACGCCAATGGTATACTGGAGCGAAATGCGGTTGGCATCCCTGCACACGCTAATGTGTACCTACTGGAAGTTTCATTGTTGTATGTCTGTTAGTTATTCAGGTGTATCAAGAAGAATCATCCGATTTAAAAAAAAAAAAATCTTAACTATTATGTTATTTGAGTTATGTGCGTGAACAACGTTCTGTTGGAAAGAGCAAACTCTCGCGTTTAATATGGTTCCCGCTACGTATCAGCATGGTGCGACCGCTTCAGCTCTAGTAAAAATGGTGTCAGGACAACAGAAAGCGTTTTTGTTCTACGTTTTGCGCAGTACGGGTCAGTAATAACTGTTCAGCACGACTTATGCACTGGGTTTGGTGTGGATCTCCTATAGCATAGAGCATTAGACGATGGTATGGACAATTCCGAGAAACAGGTTGTTTGTCTAATGGCGGATCGCCGGGCCATCCCCGAGTGTCTGACACAGACGTCGAACCGACCCGTCATAGTTTCACAAGGAGTCCGCAGAAATCCGTTCGCCGTGCAGCTCGACAGCTGAACATGTCCCGATGTTCGTCTGGCGTGTGTTGCGTTGACGTTTACACATTAAACCATACAACATTTAGCTACTGCAAGCTCTTCGTGAAGGTGACAAACAACAGCGTGTGGAGTTCTGTAATTTCGTTCTTGGCAAGATGGAGGATGACAGTTTTCTTCACGGTTAGTGTGTAGTGATGAAGCAACATTGCATTTAAACGGCAAGTGAACGGGCATAATATGACAATATGGGGTACGTGACAACCACATGAACTTGTACAACATGAAAGGGCCCCCCAAAATTTAATGTGTTTTGTGCAGTTTCACAGGAAAAGGTATATGGCCCATTTTTCTTTGCCGAAAACACTGTTACAGGAAGCGCATATCTCGATATGCGTGAGAACTTTTCCGACAGTTGGAGACAGAGTCGAACAACATCACTTACCGACTGAATGGGACACAGCCACACTAGCACCTGGAAGTGCGGGAATTTATAAATCAAAGAATTATCAAACGATGGATCTATCACACTGGACCAAATGATTCAGCCTTACATCACTGGCCTCCAAGGTCACCATACCTGACTGTATGCGATTATTTCTTGTGGGTGTTTATAAAAGCCTTTTTATGTGCCTCCGTTACCAACTACAATGAATGAACTGAGACGTCGCATAACAGCAACAGTGGAAGCTGTAACTCAAGACATGTGCGCCGCTGTATGGGAACAATTTGAATACCACCTTGACATATGCTGTGCATCTCAAGGGGGACATACTGAACACCTACGAAAACTTTTCAGGTTTCCTGTTCATCAAAAAACAAAATTCATTGTATATTTTTATTAGTTTTAGAAGTACAGACGTGCCAATTCGGATGATTCTTTTTGGTACACCCTCTAGTTCAGGCCGCGCGGGATTAGCCGAGCGGTCTGGAGCGCTGCAGTTACGGACTGTGCGGCTTGTCCCAGTGGAGGTTCGAGTCCTTCCTCAGGCATGGGTGTGTGTGTTTGTCCTTAGGATAATTTAGTTTAAGTAGTGTGTAAGCTTAGGGACTGATGACCTTAGCAGTCAAGTCCCATAACATTTCACACACATTCCTCTAGTTCAGTTCTGTACTGAGTAGAACTTTGTGTCGCACACTTTGCGAATTTCGAGATGGCAGAGCTAGAGCAACGCGTCTGCATTAAATTTTGCGTGAAACTCGAGAAAACATTTGCAGAGGCACTCCAGATGAGGCAGGATGCCTACAATGATGAGTGCTTAAGAAGTCGTACTTGGTGTTACGAATGGTTCACACGGTTCTCCAAGACCAAAAAAAGCTCGTCAGGTCAGGTCAAACGTCAAAGCCATGCTGATAGTTTTCTTTGACTTTCGAAGGATTAGTTCATCATGAATTCGTGCCACTGGGACAAACTGTTAATCGAAGGTACTATCGGAATATGTTGCGACGCCTGCGAGAAAATGTGAGACGGAAACGGCCTGAAATGTGGCGAGACAGTTCATGGCCCTTGCATCATGATAACGCAACCGCACATTCATCTCTGCTGGTGCGTTACTGTTGCACAAAAAACGAAATCAATGTGCTACCTCATCCTCCGTACTCTCCAGAACCGGCATCTGCGAACTTTTTTTAAATTCAAAGTTTAAAATCCCGTTGAAAGGACGAAGATTTGCAACAATAAAGAGATAAAAGAAAATTAGCAGACGGCGCTTCGCGCGATCCAGCAAGAGATGTTCCAAGACTGTTTCCAGAAGTGGAAACGGCGTTGGGAGTTCTGTATCAATTGTGGAAGACAGTATTTCAAAGGAGACCATGCAGAATAAGTCAAAGATAAGCAAAGAAAAATCTTGTGGAGAAAGTTCCGGGATTTTTTGAGCAAAACGTTTTACACACGCCATTGCTGCGCATTTCACTCGCAGCAATTAGACAAGATTCCTACCTAACCAACTCTTTGAAATAGCGAAATATTCTGAAAAAGAAAAAAAGATCAAGTATTTGTGACAAGAGAGAATATAAATGTTATTGGTGGTTATTTCACTCGCAGCAGCGTCATCTTTCGTTTTTTAATCTGAAAGAAGTCACGAAATCGAAGAAAGCTATTCGTGATGGAGCGCGCTCTTATATGCAGGTAATATCGAACGTTGCGGAATATAATTCTGTTACACGAATAGGAAAGTCTCAGAGTGTGATCAAACGCGGAGAAAAAGAAAGCATGTACCAGGATACGAACATATTTCCTTCGACTCCCCTATTGCACGTCTCTAACGTCATGGTCACAGCGATTGGTTACAGTTTCTAAAATTATTATCTTTCGTCTTGGAATCTCTCAAGGACTTGTAAAGTTGGTGAGTCCTTAACTTTCATTAAATTGTAACAGATCGTACTTCGAGTGATGAGTTCATGTTCAATCTTATGTGCGCCATTGTCGTGAGACAGCGTACTGTCATAACACGCAAGTTATATAACACAGAAACAGCGAAACACGATGGATCCCTCAAAATTAACGAGCATGGGACGTCGCGTGACCGATTTCCGATCAGACGAATGCCAGTGAAAGAGGTTGTGGCTTCCTCATTTTAGTCACTCGTCATTTTATCGTTGTTTTAAAAGCGAGTTAGTACCTGTGCGATCTTGTACAATACGCAGATGCCGAATTCCTGTTTGAAATCATGTCTGGAGTTTGCGCTGTGTATGAGTGCACGCACAAATGCAGTAAAACTACGAATATATCTCATTTCATGAGCGTACTGTTTAAAAATAGTATCTATTGGTGGTTTTTGTTCATTTGTGTTGTACACCGGCACAGAAAGAGCTTTAATGTTTTTAGCTTCACGTGAATATGGGAATTTATTTTTTAGGTTAAGTTTCATGATTTCCTTACGCACTATCATGTACCACATATCTTTGTTTTGAATTCCAAAAACATGGCGCAGGGACGTTCAGTTTACTACACTCTGATCGTGGTGTTACCTCTCTGTGGTATTCTCTCCGCGTGCAAGAGAAGAAGTAGGAATTAAGGGGTATTGTTAGCAGCAGGTAAAAAGCTACCTTATCATATGTGCACTCTAAGACGAAACAAACAACACACCACGAAGGAGTTATACAAATTGGTCACAAACTGATATTCATACAGGTATCGACGGAAAATGCAAAATTGTAAACTTTGGCAGCCGGTGGATGAACGTGTGACGGTGAAGTGCAGATTCACCATGCAGATGGCAAGGATAGTTAACAGGGGCACATCGGTACAACGGCATAAAGTCTTTGCGAATTTCATTCCGTGTACTCAGTGTGACAGTCAATATGCATCGCAGACAGGCGCATGAACAATATACGCAGAAACAAGAAATGTATTCGCAACTGCGAATATGGACAACCACCAGATGAGTAACTGAATGATGACAACGAAAATTTGTGCCGGGCCGAGACTCGAAACAGGATTTCCCGCTTATCGTGAGATGTCGTCTTACCACTTTTTTTTCATTTTGTTGGTTCTTGATCTTTGTGTTTGGTCGTTGCGGACGTCACATGACATACATTAAAATTCGTTTTGTTGATCCTTCCACAAAGTTTTTTATTTACAGAGGCCAACCAGCTCGCTGACCGAACACGCTGAGCTACCGTGCCAGCTACCACTAGGCACGATTCACGGCCAGTCCAATACTTCCATACGTCGTCAACCATGTGTCTACAATCTGGACTCTTACAGCCATTATTTACATCCCCGTACAGGGAATATATTTTCATTAAAAGTTGCTCGCCCTGTTTCGGTGGGTAAGCACGATATTGCAGTGCCTGTGTTGTTCAAATGTACGATGCACAGTTCCATCGGATTTGCAAGCATTTTTTTCGTCTTATAGTGTATATATCGAGTATTAGTGTAAATATATGAAGAACAAGTAAGACAGAACCATTGGGCCCCCAATCACCCCAAATTGCATTTATGGTAATTATTGACATTAGTTTGTTAATTAATGTGACAGCTTTGATGATAAAAACATAGAGACATAATAATCTGGTAACAATAAATAGCTCATGGGTGGTTTGCTTTTGGCAAGTATATATGAGAGAAGGCTGTTTACTACACAATTCGGAAGAAAGTACGTGAGTTATGGCATTGCGAAACATTACAAAAGAATGAGTTAAGGAACAGACGTTTGAATTAACCACATAGAATCAGTAGACCAAGGAGAAATTTCGTTATTGGCAGTTATAAAAGTGAAGATCAGAAATTGGGCATACGGTTAAAAATGTTAAGATGGGGGCGGACCAAAGTATGGGAGAGAGGAAGTATTGACAAACCCTGAGAAGGGATGGTCTAATCCTTGGGAAGCTGAATCCATGGACCTCTACCGCAAAATGAATGTTCAAATGTGTGTGAATTCGTAAGGGACAAAACTGCTGAGGTCATCGGTCGCTAGACTTACACACTACTTAAACTAACTTATGCTAAGAACAACACACACACACCCATGCCCGAGGAAGGACTCGAACCTCCGGCGAGAGGGGCCTGTGGTGGAGAGTAAAGGGCGGGTGGACCCGCGAAAGGGATGACCTACGCCTAGGTCAGATGAATCCATCGAGAGAATGACCTGAACCGTTTTTGTATAAAAGGATAAAAGAAAGCAACACTCGCAAAGTCGGTAATGTATGTACACAGTGAAGAAAATGTAAGCGCATTTCTTACAAAGGTAGGAAGCTGTAATGTGACTATGAGTCTAACACTAAAGAAGTATTCTTCAAAATACTCAAAAGCAAACAGACTTACCCGGACGATGATTGATTCTTTGAATTTTCGTTTCCATAACGTTGAATTAGTACAAATCTGAGATTTGAAATCGTGGTAAGTAACTTAGATTGAAATGTCAGTATCCTTATGGTAAATAAAGACTTAAACCATTTCTGTCTCAGTAAGTTTGCGAACCTTGTGTGATTCAAAGACAGTGAAAAGGGAATTACCTGTGAGTAAAAGTAATTAAATAATGGCCGAGCCTGGTCAAATAGGGTAAATATCTCTCACGAATTTTCCCTACCTAATAAATTTAATAATGTATATACAGAGTAATTGGGTCGTAGTAATGGTATAAGGAAAGGAGAAGCAGCTAATGAACAACATGGCTGGTAGCATTAATCGCGAAGGTGTTAGTCCTACAAATATGGACGTAAATTGAGCGAAAAATGTATGATAAGCGGAAAAATCAGTATTTTTTGTGATCGTAAGTACACTATGTGTAGTATTATCACTCAAGCCACCGAAAAAAGTCTAGAAATAGTAAACTGCTGGTACGTATATGAACTCAAGTGACAGGGCTTTTGTATATGAAGTGCGCAATCTTCCTCCGAACGAAAATATAGCAACTGAAGGTAAAAATACGCTATGTACTACATATTGAAAATTTAAAAGAATGCATCACAAATATGCAATCAGTGATTCATACTTTGTAAGGAGAGATGTAACTTAACTTCGAAATGAACTGTTAGGTTATCTGAAAACGCATGCACTACTCATAACTAAAGCTACAAGAACTCTGAATAGGGAAAAGAAATGGAGAATGAAGGGACCAAAGGCAAAAATATTAAAGCGATGGTCTCAAGGGTTTGTGTTATGAAGTGCTCTGATAGAAGCATCTGTGTTAATGCAGGTGAAGACTATTAAAAGCGATCGACTAGAGCCTCTAAAAATGATAAATTTTGATAATAAGAGTCAGAACGTATTAATTGTTTCCAACAATCATGGATGTCACTACGGTAACGTTATCAACAATTTTCATAACTCAAAATACTACTCTCTTCTATTATAAAACCTAACGCTCAGTTAAAGGACGTTGTCTGTAACATAGGTTGGAATACGAAACAATATACGAAAAATAACAATGTCATCATTCTAGATTGGGCATACGACATCACAAAGAAATCTGAGGATTTCAAATGCACCTTAACAAATTCTCTTCAGAAGACAGTCCACACAAAAGTAATCTTGCGCACAATTCCGTACAGATACCAAGTACAAAAGTGAACAACAGAATCCATGCTGCGAACGAATTCTTAGTGAGGAGCACAATGGAAAATTACAAGTATGTATTGGTAATGGACGGATAGCTTTCCTCAGCAGGAAAGATTATGCAAAGCGTGGACTTCACAACGAATAGAAGGCAAAGAAAAATTCTGTAGACATTTACAACTAGCTTAGACATCAGTTTGCAAATACCAGCGCTATCAAACATACAGTGTGAAGACATTTCAAGCAAATATGAAAGTGAAAACACAAGAAAAACTCGCAGTGAAAACGGACTTATCCAACTCGGTAGCAATGAAAGAAAAGCGAAGAACTACAAGAAAGAACCATACAACACCTACGTCACTCTAAGAATACGCAGCAAAACAAAACTGTCAAGAGTTAAACGAGGAAGTGACACCAACAACAGCATCTATCCCAACAAAATAAACTCAGCCAAGTTCTACATCCGAAGATGCTCAATACGAAAAAGATGCAACTACACTCTGGATCAGCATCATTGGAAGCTATGACAAGATCTTCTTCCTTACACGAACCCAGCCTATAGCCAGGATTTTCTGTGGCAGGAACAACAGCAACTCCCAACTGGCAGCCCATCAAAATGTAACAGGTATAGAATATAAAGTCTATAACCCTAAAACAGAGGAGAACGTGGTGAGCGGGACCCAAAACTTCATCTACAACCTAAAGCACATCTGTTGTGATATTACTTAGTAGGTGATAAACATTTTGTGGAAAAAGGTCCTTCTAAAAATTTATAAGAAGAAGCATGTATGTATTAGAGAAACATAGCTACGATTTAAATAACAAACAAAGTATAATCTTTGAAAATGTTAGAGAGTAATTACTGGAAAAGAACAAACGAATCTTCACAATCATTTTTTGCGGTCTTTCCGAGATGGTCTCTTCTCTTGTTCTGACGAAACGGGTGTGAGCAGCACAAATCTCCTCATTTGTACGAGAAAATGGTACAGTATTTTGCATAGTTGACATAGAAAATATAAACTATAAAATATACAAGTGTTTGTGAGTCAATCGTCGAATATTTCAGTCCAAGCCAGTTCTGTGTATTAATGTCCGGTTCATCTCCATCTGTAGCTAACGCAGCAACAACTATCGAAAGGTGCAGTGACATAATAGAACTTCCAAGGATTGTAAGAAAGCAAAACTTTTTTTTTTTTTTTTTTTACTTTATTGTTATTTTAAAACCTGTAATTCAGGTAGGCTGGCAGCGGCACACTACGCCGCTCTTCAGCCATAGCGGTTGACAAGAGTATAAAACATGGTGAATGACAATGAACAAAGTGACGGGCAAAAGAGAGAGGTCACAGAGACATAAAAAACACGGAGTCGTTCACATGTGACGATAACAACACTGAAAACACGTTGGCACGGCGCACAAAACACTGGTGAGTCCGACGGCACAAGTGAACGTAGGAGTGGGACGGCGGACACCAAAAACACTATATGACGTCACACACACGAAGCACAAGAGGCGACGATCTCCGGCGCGCGAATGTTCACTATACGTGTGCGAGTCCGGGGACCTGCCAAGAGACGAGGAGGAGGAAGGGGAGTGGGAGAGCGAGAGGGGAGAGCAGAGATGCCACGGGCAGGGGAGATAGGGGGGACGGAGGAAGGGGGAGAGGAAGCCCGGGGGAAGAGGGGGAAGGGAGGGGACAGGGAGATGGAAAAAGAAGGGAAGAGAAGAGAAGGGAGGGAGGGTGCCGAAAGGAAAGGACACGGGAAGTGGGGGGTGGGGCAGGGTCAAAGTTGATAGGAGGGGTAGATGGAGGGGACGAGGACATCATCAGGGAGAGGGAGCTGGCGGAAGCCACCTTGGGAGAGGGTATGGAGGGTGGAGAGATGGAGACCGGGTGGGACGTGCGAATACAGGCGCGGCAGCGGGCGGGGGTGGGAGAGGAGCGGGGAAACGAGCGGGTGAGGAGGATCAAGTTTACGTGAGGTGTACAGGATACGTATCCTTTCAAGGAAAAGGAGGAGGTGGGGGAAGGGGATGAGATCATACAGGATCCGCGTGGGGGAGGGGAGACGGATGCGATAGGCAAGGCGGAGAGCATGGCGTTCAAGGATTTGGAGGGATTTATAGAAGGTAGGGGGGGCGGAGATCCAGGCTGGATGGGCGTAACAAAGGATAGGGCGGAGGAGGGATTTATAGGTGTGGAGGATTGTGGAGGGGTCCAGACCCCACGTGCGGCCGGAAAGGAGCTTGAGGAGACGGAGTCGGGAACGTGCCTTGGCTTGGATTGTCTGGAGATGGGGAGTCCAGGAGAGGCGACGGTCGAGGGTGACGCCAAGGTACTTAAGGGTGGGAGTGAGGGCGATAGGACGGCCATAGACCGTGAGATAGAAATCAAGGAGGCGGAAGGAAGGGGTGGTTTTGAAAGCAAAACGTAAAAAGTCGAACTTTAAAATATTTATGGACAATGCCCTGTGTGAGTGCATCAATGAACTAATATAGAGAGCTTCTCAAGATAGACGACTCACTATATACTCATAATATTACATAAAAGTAACATTTAAATATATACAGTGTGGTCCATTGATCGTGACCGGGCCAAATATCTCACGAAATAAGCGTCTAACGAAAAAACTACAAAGAACTAAACATGTCTAGCTTGAAGGGGGAAACCAGATGGCGCTATGGTTGGCCCGCTAGATGGCGCTGCCATAGGTCAAACGGATATCAACTGCGTTTTTTAAAAATAGGAACCCTCATTTTTTATTACACATTCGTGTAGTACGTAAAGAAATATGAATATTTTAGTTGGACCACTTTTTTCGCTTTGTGATAGACGGCGCTGTAATAGTCACAAACGTATAAGTACGTGGTATCACGTAACATTCCGCCAGTGCGGATGGTATTTGCTTTGTGATACATTACCCGTGTTAAAATGGGCCGTGTACCAATTGCGGAAAAGGTCGATATCGTGTTGGTGTATGGCTATTGTGATCAAAATGCCCAACTGGCGTGTGCTATGTATGGTGCTCGGTATCCTGGACGACATCATCCAAGTGTCCGGACCGTTCGCCGGATAGTTCCGTTATTTAAGGATACACGAAGCGTTCATCCACATATGAAATGTCAACCACGAGATACAACAAATGATGATGCCCAAGTAGGTGTTTTAGTTGCTGTCGCGGCTAATCCGCACATCAGTAGCAGACAAATTGCTCGAGAATCGGGAATCTCAAAAACGTCGGTGTTGAGAATGCTACATCAACATCGATTGCATCCGTACCATATTTCTACACACGGGAAATTGCATGGCGACGACTTTGAACATCGTGTACAGTTCTGCCACTGGGCACATGAGAAAGGCCGTATTGTATTATATTTGTTATACTGTCCCAATGGAAAACAGAGACTAGTACCTCTTAAAATATTACACCCTTATGTGCAGTCGATGTTTAATAAATTATTAAAAATAGAGCTGTTGCTGAAGACTAACTAATTTACAATTAGATGTTCTCTGTATCACCGAGCACTGGCTAACAAAAGGGAAAATTGAAAAAATACCAGTTGGAGAACATAATCTAGCTACTTATTCTTATTGAAAGGGAAGAAAGGGAGGTGGTGCAGCTATCTATGTTAAATATAATAATTTTGCTAATACAAGAATGTGAAGATTTTATTAGCGACTTTCTGAAACCTGGGAAAAACAAAGATGAGTTGCTAAAATCACTAATTCCTTCAGCATATTCCCGACTGTTGTAACCCCAAACAGGCTCACTAAATATTCAAAATCGGGTCTGTATCACATTTTCAGAAATATTGTTGTTGTTGTTGTGGTCTTCAGTCCTGAGACTGGTTTGATGCAGCTCTCCATGGTACTCTATCCTGTGCAAGCTTCTTCATCTCCCAGTACCTACTGCAACCTACATCCTTCTGAATCTGCTTAGTGTATTCATCTCTTGGTCTCCCCCTATGATTTTTACCCTCCACGCTGCCCTCCAATACTAAATTGGTGATCCCTTGATGCCTCAGAACATGTCCTACCAACCGATCCCTTCTTCTGGTCAAGTTGTGCCACAAACTTCTCTTCTCCCCAATCCTATTCAATACTTCATCATTAGTTATGTGATCTACCCATCTAATCTTCAGCATTCTTCTGTAGCACCACATTTCAAAAGCTTCTATTCTCTTCTTGTCCAAAGTATTTACCGTCCATGTTTCACTTCCATACATGGCTACACTCCATACAAATACTTTCAGAAATAACTTCCTGACACTTAAATCTATACTCGATGTTAACAAATTTCTCTTCTTCAGAAACGCTTTCCTTGCCATTGCCAGTCTACATTTTATATCCTCTCTACTTCGTCCATCATCAGTTATTTTGCTCCCCAAATAGCAAAACTCCTTTACTACTTTAAGTGTCTCATTTCCTAATCTAATACCCTCAGCATCACCCTACTTAACTCGACTACATTCCATTATCCTCGTTTTGCTTTTGTTGATGTTCATCTTATATCCTCCCTTCAAGACACCATCCATTCCGTTCAACTGCTCTTCCAAGTCCTTTGCTGTCTCTGACAGAATTACAATGTCATCGGCGAACCTCAAAGTTTTTATTTCTTCTCCATGGATTTTAATACCTACTCCAAATTTTTCTTTTGTTTCCTTTACTGCTTGCTCAATATAGAGATTGAATAACATCGGGGAGAGGCTACAACCCTGTCTTACTCCCTTCCCAACCACTGCTTCCCTTTCATGTTCCTCAACTCTTATAACTGCCATCTGGTTCCTGTACAAATTGTAAATAGCCTTTCGCTCCCTGTATATTACCCCTGCCACCGTCAGAATTTGAAAGCGAGTATTCCAGTCAACATTGTCAAAAGCTTTCTCTAAGTCTACAAATGCTAGAAACGTAGGTTTGCCTTTCCTTAATCTTTCTTCTAAGATAAGTCGTAAGGTCAGTATTGCCTCACGTGTTCCAGTATTTCTACGGAATCCAAACTGATCTTCCCCGAGGTCGGCTTCTACTACTTTTTCCATTCGTCTGTATAGAATTCGTGTTAGTACTTTGCAGCTGTGGCTTATTAAACTGATGGTTCGGTAATTTTCACATCTGTCAACACCTGCTTTCTTTGGGATTGGAATTATTATATTCTTCTTGAAGTCTGAGGGTATTTCGCCTGTTTCGTACATCTTGCTCACCAGATGGTAGAGTTTTGTCAGGACTGGCTCTCCCAAGGCCGTCAGTAGTTCCAATGGAATTTTGTCTACTCCGGGGGCCTTGTTTCGACTCAGGTCCTTCAGTGCTCTGTCAAACTCTTCACACAGTATCGTATCTCCCATTTCATCTTCATCTACATCCTCTTCCATTTCCATAATATTGTCCTCAAGTGCATCGCCCTTGTATAGACCCTCTATATACTCCTTCCACCTTTCTGCTTTCCCTTCTTTGCTTAGAACTGGGTTTCCATCCGAGCTCTTGATGTTCATACATGTGGTTCTCTTATCTCCAAAGGTCTCTTTAATTTTTCTGTAGGCAGTATCTATCTTACCCCTAGTGAGATAAGCCTCTACATCCTTACATTTGTCCTCTAGCCATCCCTGCATAGCCATTTTGCACTTCCTGTCGATCTCATTTTTGAGACGTTTGTATTCCTTTTTGCCTGCTTCATTTACTGCATTTTTATATTTTCTCCTTTCATCAATTAAATTCAATATTTCTTCTGTTACCCAAGGATTTCTACTAACCCTCTTCTTTTTACCTACTTGATCGTCTGCTGCCTTCACTACTTCATCCCTCAGAGCTACCCATTCTTCTTCTACTGTATTTCTTTCCCTCATTCCTTTCAATTGTTCCCTTATGCTCTCCCTGAAACTCTGTACAACCTCTGGTTCTTTCAGTTTATCCAGGTCCCATCTCCTTAAATTCCCACCTTTTTGCAGTTTCTTCAGTTTTAATCTACAGGTCATAACCAACAGATTGTGGTCAGAGTCCACATCTGCCCCTGGAAATGTCTTACAATTTAAAACCTGGTTCCTAAATCTCTGTCTTACCATTATATAATGTATCTGATACCTTTTAGTATCTCCAGGGTTCTTCCATGTATACAACCTTCTATCATGATTCTTAAACCAAGTGTTAGCTATGATTAAGTTGTGCTCTGTGCAAAATTCTATCAGGCGGCTTCCTCTTTCATTTCTTCCCCCCAATCCATATTCACCTACTACGTTTCCTTCTCTCCCTTTTCCTACACTCGAATTCCAGTCACCCATGACTATTAAATTTTCGTTTCCCTTCACTATCTGAATAATTTCTTTTATTTCATCATACATTTCTTCAATTTCTTCGTCATCTGCAGAGCTAGTTGGCATATAAACTTGTACTACTGTAGTAGGTGTGGGCTTCGTATCTATCTTGGCCACAATAATGCGTTCACTATGCTGTTTGTAGTAGCTTACCCGCATTCCTATTTTCCTATTCATTATTAAACCTACTCCTGCATTACCCCTATTTGACTTTGTGTTTATAACCCTGTAGTCACTTGACCAGAAGTCTTGTTCCTCCTGCCACCGAACTTCACTAATTCCCACTATATCTAACTTTAACCTATCCATTTCCCTTTTTAAATTTTCTAACCTACCTGCCCGATTAAGGGATCTGACATTCCACGCTCCGATCCGTAGAACGCCAGTTTTCTTTCTCCTGATAACGACATCCTCTTGAGTAGTCCCCGCCCGGAGATCCGAATGGGGGACTATTTTACCTCCGGAATATTTTACCCAAGAGGACGCCATCATCATTTAATCATACAGTAAAGCTGCATGCCCTCGGGAAAAATTACGGCCGTAGTTTCCCCTTGCTTTCAGCCGTTCGAAGTACCAGCACAGCAAGGCCGTTTTGGTTATTGTTACAAGGCCAGATCAGTCAATCATCCAGACTGTTGCCCTTGCAACTACTGAAAAGGCTGCTGCCCCTCTTCAGGAACCACACGTTTGTCTGGCCTCTCAACAGATACCCCTCCGTTGTGGTTGTACCTACGGTACGGCTATCTGTATCGCTGAGGCACGCAAGCCTCCCCACCAACGGCAAGATCCATGGTTCATGGGGGGAAGTTCAGAAATATATATAAACAATACCACTCAACCGAAATCGTTAACGCAGGTTGCAGTGACCATGAAGCCCAGGTGGTAACAGTGAATTTAAACTGCGAAAAACATTGTCCCATCAAAACTGCAATGTAAAGGCAGTTTAATGATGAAAAGAGGAAGATTTTTAATTGTCTTTGAAGGACTGAGAACTGGACAGAGATATATGAAGAAAACGACATTAACTGCACATTTAATTTGTTTCATAAAACATTTATGCACTATTTCAATACTGCATTCCAACTGAAGTCAAGGAACATTTGAAACAAATGCATAAATTCATGGGCGACGAAGCTACGTGAAGTACTACATGGAACATGATGAAGTTGACGATAAGTATAGAACATACTGTAAGTGTTACTGTGGTGTCTAACAAAAAGTAATTCGACAAGCAAAACAATTAGTAACGATAAATTAATAAAAGAATATAACAATAAAACGAAAGGCATTTGGAAAGTTGTGAAAAATGAAGCTATCAACAAGTGACACACTATGAACGAAACTTGAAAACTAAGTCTAAATGATGAGTTGACATCAGAACCAGGAAAATAGTAAATGATTTTAATGACTATTTCAGTAAAATAGCTGGAAACCTGATAAAGAACTGCCAGTATTGAACACCCAACACATGTGGAAGCCATAAAAGCACCGATGTTTCTCCGCAAACACTGAAGTGCTCATACTTATAATAAAACTAAAAAATACTCCAGTGGCGGTGACAACATACCAGATTTGATTGAAAACAAAGGTGGAAAATACATTGTAGAACCACTAACTCATATAGTAAGTAATACATCCTTTAGTAAGTAATGGAGTTTTCCCTGACCTCTAAACATTCCTAAAGTTACCCCACTTCACATAAAAAGACCTGAATATGATCTAGGTAATTTCATGCAGTAACACAACTCAGCATATTTTCAAAAATATTTAAGAAATTGCTTTACACAAGACTGGAAAGTTTTATGAGCGGGTTCTTTTTAATATCGAAACACATGCATGGATTTAGAAAAGCAAAAACAGCAACCACTGCATTGTATGAATATTTGAACACAACCTTATAATCATTAGATAATAAAGAAATTAATATTGTTTTTTTCTAGATCTTCCTAAAGCTTTTGATGTTAGTGACTGTTCCATATTGACACTGCTTAAAAGTGTGAGGAAGGCATCCAAATCCTGTGCTCTGTGTGTCCATACTATGAGCAGTCCTCTTAGTCCTGTTGTGGCTAACTTGTTTATGGACACCTTTGAACAACGGGCGTTGCAGATGGCCAGTAAGAGACCAACCGGATGCTATTGATATGTCTGTAACACTTTCGTAGTATGGTCACACGGAGCAGAGGATGCCTTCCTGACACATTTAAATAGCATTAATCCGAAATCCAATTTACTATGGAGACCGAGAGTAATGGGCAACTGAATTTTCTGGATGTGTCTGTGATTAAACGACGGGACGGATCGTTGGGCCATAAGGTGTATAGAAAGGCCGCACGTGTTGATCGTTATCTGCATAAAGGTTCAAACCACCAGCCTAGACAAAAAAGAGGTGTAATAAAAACCTTGGTAGACAGGGCGTACAGAATTTGTGAACCTGTTTATTTAAAAGAGGAGACTGACATCTACGGTCGACTTTCATGAAGAATGGCTATTCTAGCAAGGAGACAGATAGAGCACTTCGCTCTAGGCAGGAGCAACGACGAACAACAGCCGCTCAACGGAAAGGTTTCTCTTCTGTTTATTAGTAAGGCCACAGACCGTATTGGGAAAGTATTAACCAACTGCGGGGTGGAAACTATTTTCAGACCCACCAGGAAAATAAAAGAATATTTAAGATCGGAAAAAGATGCACGACATTCTTTGACCACACCGGGGTCATATAAAATTCCTTGTAGTTCTGAACAGGTTTATATCGGTACCACAAAAAAAGTGTTAGCACCCATCTAATTGAACATACGAGAAATTGCCACCTGGGTCACACGGATAAATCGGCCGTAGTAAATAGAACATGTTTACCAGGAAGGTATCATGAAATAAAATTCAGGGACACGAGCGTTATATCTAAAACCTCGTATTATTATGCCCGCATGTATAGAGAAGCTGTCGAGATTGATAAACACCGTAATAATTTTAACAGGAAAGAGAATAACATTTGGATGTCAGCGTTGCACCAGAAGCGTGACAGTCGATTACTTTCAATCGAGAATGCTGGCATTACGAGAGACAGTAACGGACAGTGGCGCCCTCTGCACTCAGCGCATCCTCGAGTTCCCTTTGCATTTCACCGCGTTAGCTCGGAGGATGTCTCCGGCACTCGGAGACGAAACGTCAGGGGAGAGTTTTATACATCGACCACGGCCTATCATCCTGGAAGTTTTAAGTGAGGTAAAATGCGTTATATGTTAGTAATAAATGCCCCATACGAAATGTAATAATTTGCATATAGCTTGAGTGGCAGATGAGGCTGTTCGAGCAAAATGGAAGAATCTACGAGACTCCTGCAGCAAATACATAAAATTCACGAGGGGAGGCACAGGTTCAGCAAAGAAGTATTGAAATTGGACATGAGCAGGTCATTTGGAGTTTCTTCCTGACACAGTCACCACGTCAGAGGAACCGTTTCCTGACGGTGGGAATCGAGAGAAAGAATTTTAATTAAATCCGTGATGTCAGTTCACCCGGCTACAATCCGAAAACGAAAATAAATAAATGATGTAGCTGCAGTCACAAATGATCAACGTACCAGGGACGGTAATAGGAGAGAGAAGTGCGAGCTCGACCATATGGTAATTTATTTTTCAGTGCTGCACACGCGTTCAAGACACTTCTAGCTCGAACACAAACTCATTTAGTATTTTGAGAGGTTCACTTGCGATAGTAACCAATGAAACACCACCCGCAGTTCTCGCATCACCCATACCAGAGGTATCACGATATAGTGCTGATACTGTATCGTACAATGAAGTCGCTATTGCAATTCTAGAATCTGTGGAATCTTCCAACGATGTTTGTAGCGCCAGGGAAATGTATGAGAAGGCTAAAGTTTGTTTCAGTGATGACGATTGACCTGTAGCTCACGCTTGTTTACACAGTGTTGACATTATTTTTCAGTTTACATTTTATTTACGTAGTTCCATGTTTTATGATTATTACCATTTTTGAAAGTATATAGTTGCAGTAAATAATAAAACAAAGTAAATGGTTTCTATCATATATAATGTTCGATCATAATTAATGTTCTACCAAGCAATGACAGATGAATCAAATAACAACATAAATAATGTGCTTGCTTCATACAAATCGACAAGTCTTTTCTCTGAACCTATGGGATTTCTCTTTTTCGTTTCAGTTTTTTAGATTTTCGGTTAAATGAGGTTGTATAAAGTTTTCAGTTGTTCGTGGGACATTCGAAATAGCGATCTTCACAGGACTACACTTCCTTGCAAAGACGGTGAAATTCCCCATCATCTCGTCGTTTCATGTAAATTTCATATTTCCACTTTCTTCGTTTGCTCGAAGCGACTGGAAATAAAGATAACAGTTGATCATCGTGAGAATTACCACTCATGTTTACTGGGCGGCAGCTGTATCGGCCTCTAGGAGTGCCATCGGAAAACTTGGAAAACTGGATCGCTGCGTCATGCCTGCGCCCTATTTGACCACAGCCGACCGCGGCGAGATCCAGAGTGTTCTGAGCTCTCGGGCAGATCTTCCTCCGACATCGTCTTCCGCTCCACGTAATCACGTGGCCTACGAGATTTTGCGTGTGGTATGTTGTTCAGTTCCTCATCCGTTCATGGTTATGTTACCGACATACATAACACAACGTTGCACGCAGTTCTCAACGAGTATGTTATTCGAATACTAATTGGTCAGACTGAAGCTGGTTCTGTTGCATTTGTTATAATCAAAAGTGCAGTGGACTCTCGACCGTCCGACTCGTGACTGTCCTGACCATTTAATTAATATCATAATAATACTGGTCCGTAATAAAAGTTTCAACATCTTTTGTGCGTCTAACACATCTGAAGTCACATTTATGATATTGAATAAATTACGGGAACCACTTTTTTTTTTTTTTTTTTTTTTAAATGCTTAGAGGCCCTCACAAACAATAACGAACACACCTAGGAAGCAGCTGTCTGGCAACCCTGTGTTTGTTGTATCTTCTTTTATATATCAGCTGGCCAAAGTGTGTGCGTTGATAAATTGTTGTGTGCGGTCCTTTGTTTCCTAATTAAAGAGTTCAAAGCTGGTGACGCATGAAAAAAACTTTTAGTGATTAAGGAAGTCAGAAAATGATATTAAAATTGGGTTTTGGTGTAAGAAAGGTTGTTTTTAATGGTATTGCTGGGTCGGAAGAGAGAATTTAGAAAACGTCGGCCTATCCAGTTGTTTTTTTATTGTGCAGCTTGACCTTCCGCCACATTAGGCCGGATAGTCCGGAATTTACTGTATGTTCAGTTTCCATTTTTTTTTCTTCAGTTCACGATAGGGGTATGGATGGACGATCTACTGGTGGGCCACGATAAATTGACGATTGCGCTAGTACTGCTAGAAGCGGAGAAGATCGGCACAAGTTGATATTTATTTGTCTCCGAGCGCTGCCAACGTCAATCGGCCCATAGACGCGAAGTATTACTGTCCACTGGTAAGTAACTTTTGCAAGCTCTTGCTGCCGTGTTTTCATTAGAACAATACTTACTCAGGTTTACTTCTTCAAGTCGCTGGGCAATTTAAATCCGCTTACGCAGCCTCAATTGAGAGCTGCTACGTACGCAGGAAAGTTACACGACTGAGAAGGTTTTCCAAATCTCATCCAGGCGAATCAACTAGTACCCCTGGAAAGAAAAGGTAACTGCTCTATATATTACAATAATTTCCAATTTTCTAATATTTTCACAAGTTCGTCAGAAATTCGTTATGAGTTCTTACAAGGTCACAGTTACTTCGAAATGTGTGTTCCAGTTTTCAATAATATGTACCATATTATTCCTAAAGCCAGCTCAGTTGCGCATATAGAGGATTACTGTAGGCGCACCGTAGTTTTGACGCATCGTATGGCGGGATGGGAGTGAATGTACAGGAGTCTCATATTCCTCCAGTCCAGCATTCCTCGCGTGAAGTATTGAACTGTAGTGCGCGTATTTTAGTTCCGTTAAATTTATACTTTTGATATGCTTTCGATGCTGTCCAACTATATGGTAAATGTACTTTCTTTCACTTAGAAGGAGACGCAGCGAGATCATGCACGAAATACACTACTGGCCATCAAAATTGCTACACCACGAAGATGACGTGCTACAGACGCGAAATTTAACCGACAGGAAGAAGATGCTGTGATACGCAAATGATTAGCTTTTCAGAGCATTCACACAAGGTTGGCGCCGGTGGCGACACCTACAACGTGCTGACATGAGGAAAGTTTCCAACCGATTTCTCATACACAAACAGCAATTGACCGGCGTTGCCTGGTGAAACGTTGTTATGTTGCCTCGTGTAAGGAGGAGAAATGCGTACCATCACGTTTCCGACTTTGATAAAGGTCTAATTGTAGCCTATCGCGATTGCGGTTTATCGTATCGCGACATTGCTGCTCGCGTTGGTCAAGATCGAATGACTGTTAGCAGAATATGGAATCGGTGGGTTCAGGAGGGTAATACGGAACGCTGTGCTGGATCCCAACGGCCTCGTATCACTAGCAGTCGAGATGACAGGCATCTTATCCGTATGGCTGTAACGGATCGTGCAGTCATGTCTCGATCCCTGAGTCAACAGATGGGGACGTTTGCAAGACAACAACCATCTGCACTAACAGTTCGACGTTGTTTGCAGCAGCATGGACCATCAGCTCGGAGACCATGGCTGCGGTTACCCTTGATGCTGCATCACAGAAAGGAGCGCCTGCGATGGTGTACCCAACGACGATCCTGGGTGCACGAATGGCAAAACGTCATTTTTGCGGATGAATCCAGGTTCTGTTTACAGCATCATGATGGTCGCATCCGTGTTTGGCGACATCGCGGTGAACGCACATTGGAAGCATGTATTCGTCATCGCCATACTGGCGTATCACCTGGCGTGATGGTATGGGGTGCCATTGGTTACACGTCTCGGTCACCTCTTGTTCGCATTGACGGCACTTTGAACAGTGGACGTTACATTTCAGATGTGTTTCGACCCTTGGCTCTACCCTTCGTTCGATCCCTGTGAAACCCTACATTTCAGCAGGATAATGCATGACCGCATGTTGCGGGTCCTGTACGGGCCTTTCTGGATTCAGAAAATGTTCGACTGCTGCCCTGGCCAGCAAATTCTACAGATCTCTCACCAATTGAAAACGTCTGGTCAATGGTGGCCGAGCAACTGGCTCGTCACAATACGCCAGTCACTACTATTGCTGAACTGTGGTATTGTGTTGAAGCTGCATGGGCGGCTGTACCTGTACACGCCATTCAAGCTCTGTTTGACTCAATGCCCAGGCGTATCAAGGCTGTTATTACGGCCAGAGGTGGTGCTTCTGGGTACTGATTTCTCAGTATCTATGCACCCAAATTGCGTGCAAATGTAATCACATGTCAGTTATAGTATATTTGTCCAATGAATACCCGTTTATCATCTGCATTTCTTCTTGGTGTAGCAATTTTAATGGCCAGTAGTGTAGTTGATTTCTACAGACAGGTCATCCGAAACATCCTGGAGGAGTTCTACAACATGAAGCGGATTGTGCCTAGCTTGCGGAAGCTTTTGCCAGTTTTGCGAGAAAAGATTGCATAGAGATGGGGACGTACTACCCTTGCAAAAGTTTTGAAATCGATGGGTTTTATTTGCTGCCGAGTGCATAATAAATAAACTGTGTTGTTGGATCGTTGTGCCTTGGCGTTCTAGTTTCCTGGTACAGGTGAAAAACATCAGGCAAGGTGCTAGTGAGGTGTTCTACTTGGACGAGTCTTGGATGGACAACAACATGACGTTCGCTAGGCGAAAACTGAACGTCGGCGACGAATCAGCTCTGCGAGGACCCTTATTTTCCAGTCACAAAGAAAATGTTAAATTAAATGAGCTGAATTATACAGTAGTAATGATTATACACAAATTTTATTATTATAATATATAATGATTATTGCATTGAGCAAACACACGTTAAAATAAACGAAACTTACGGCTTTTCGCTTCACTGAATTTTTTTTAAGATACGTCGTAGTTAATACCAACCGCTGTTTCCACTTCAAGTGATAGTACTGACAACGCAGATAGTCTTTCTCGGCATATCGTGCTTCTGAAGTATGTCGTAATCAGTTTTAACTTTGAGAAACTTCTCTTGGCGGATGCTGTACTGGCAGGAACGTTGAGCATTGTTCTTATTGTTATGTAAAGATTTGGATATACTTCTTCCAAATTATTTTCTAGTATCTACTGAATAAGTTGTTTTGCATCTTTGATTGAGTCCTGTAGGTTGGATTTTAAAAGATGGAGTTCCTCAGAAAGTTCGGAATGCTATCTCACTATTTTCGCCTTCTCGTAGTATTGTACCTACATCATTACAGTGTTTGCGAAGGTCTTCCTCGGATAACTATTGCCGGCCGAAGTGGCCGTGCGGTTAAAGGCGCTGCAGTCTGGAACCGCAAGACCGCTACGGTCGCAGGTTCGAATCCTGCCTCGGGCATGGATGTTTGTGATGTCCTTAGGTTAGTTAGGTTTAACTAGTTCTAAGTTCTAGGGGACTAATGACCTCAGCAGTTGAGTCCCATAGTGCTCAGAGCCATCTGAACCATCGGATAACTATTTCAAATAATTTGTATCGTAAATAAAACAAAATCGTTCAAAATATTCGTTGAGCGCTTTGAGTCGACATCCAGTGTCGACTATTGAAGCTAACTCTATACTGCATTTCAGCAGATTGTATAGGTTCATCAATTTGTTCATAACCGAACATTCGTTTTTTCTGTGCTATCCTTTTTTTAAAACTGAGACTCAACTTCGTAACTACTTTTTTCTACAAACAATCGAGCGAAATTCTTGAATCCAGTCACGAAATGAACGTAAAGTATCAATAGCGACTTTCAACTTCACTTGAACCGATTTTCATAGTTTACTTATATTGTTAACACGTAGTAAAATCTCATACCGTACGTGTATTGCAACAATAAACTCAAAAGTTAAAATTTCCTTCAAGACTTCTTCATAGTCTCTTAAGAGTTTCGGAATCATCAGTTCTATTTTTCAGGCCACTCACACTTTCGATGACATCGTCAAATTGCAAAAATATCACTTTTACAGCTCCGGTTCTACTTTCCCGTCGTGTTTCGGACAGAAGTTTCAGTGTCAATTTCAATTTAGTTTTTGGAAAATCCAGGATGGAATGTAACAGTATTTTTTGTTGTGCCTGCAACTCAGCTATGTGGTGAGTAGCAACTTTCTTAATATTGTTCAATTTAGTTTTTATAAGATGCCAAGATAAGATCCCCATGAACCATGGACCTTGCCGTTGGTGGGGAGGCTTGCGTGCCTCAGCGATACAGATAGCCGTACCGTAGGTGCAACCACAACGGAGGGGTATCTGTTGAGAGGCCAGACAAACGTGTGGTTCCTGAAGAGGGGCAGCAGCCTTTTCAGTAGTTGCAAGGGCAACAGTCTGGATGATTGACTGATCTGGCCTTGTAACAATAACCAAAACGGCCTTGCTGTGCTGGTACTGCGAACGGCTGAAAGCAAGGGGAAACTACAGCCGTAATTTTTCCCGAGGGCATGCAGCTTTACTGTATGGTTAAATGATGATGGCGTCCTCTTGGGTAAAATATTCCGGAGGTAAAATAGTCCCCCATTCGGATCTCCGGGCGGGGACTACCCAGGAGGATGTCGTTATCAGGAGTGAGACTTGGAAGAGCAGTTGAATGGAATGGACAGTGTCTTGAAAGGAGGATATAAGATGAACATCAACAAAAGCAAAACAAGGATAATGGAATGTAGTCTAATTAAGTCGGGTGATGCTGAGGGAATTAGATTAGGAAATGAGGCACTTAAAGTAGTAAAGGAGTTTTGCTATTTGGGGAGCAAAATAACTGATGATGGTCGAAGTAGAGAGGATATAAAATGTAGGCTGGCAATGGCAAGGAAAGCGTTTCTGAAGAAGAGAAATTTGTTAACATCCAGTATTGATTTAAGTGTCAGGAAGTCATTTCTGAAAGTATTCGTATGGAGTGTAGCCATGTATGGAAGTGAAACATGGACGATAAATAGTTTGGACAAGAAGAGAATAGAAGCTTTCGAAATGTGGTGCTACAGAAGAATGCTGAAGATTAGATGGGTAGATCACATAACTAATGAGGAAGTATTGAATAGGATTGGGGAGAAGAGAAGTTTGTGGCACAACTTGACCAGAAGAAGGGATCGGTTGGTAGGACATGTTCTGAGGCATCAAGGGATCACCAATTTAGTATTGGAGGGCAGCGTGGAGGGTAAAAATCGTAGAGGGAGACCAAGAGATGAATACACTAAGCAGATTCAGAAGGATGTAGGTTGCAGTAGGTACTGGAAGATTAAAAAGCTTGCACAGGATAGAGTAGCGTGGAGAGCTGCATCAAACCAGTCTCAGGACTGAAGACCACAACAACAACAACAACAAGATGCCAAAGCTTGCTTGATTTTGTAAGAAGCACATAAACGTTATTGATGAAGCCGAAAAACGTTTTAGCTGTTGTAGAAGTGTTAGTGGCATCTAGCAAAAGCAAATAGCAACAATGGCATACCCATGGCGTGAACAGAGTTAGTGGATTAATAATGAGTATTCTTTTTCTAACATCTTTATTGCCGACCATATTCGCACCGTTATCATATCCCTCTACTCGACAGATACGGATGTCTAGGCAATTATTTTCTAGTTCTTTTAAAATGGCATTTGTTAAATACTCTCCCGTTGTTTCTGCAACGACAATAAACCTAACAAAATGTTCCTCTCTCTCTCCAGTTGAGGAATCAAAAAATCCTAATATTATTGACACTTGTTCCACACGCCTCGAATCCCTGGTACGGTCGAGCATGAGGATATAATATTTTTGCTTGTTTGATGCTCTTCAGAATTTCGTTGATAACAGATTTGGACATTAATATAATTAATTCATTTTGTATGTCGTGGCTCAGATAATGCTGAGAAAACTGCTTTTCGTTAGTATGATGCAAGTGCTCTTTTAGCGTTAGATTATATTTGGATGACAATGTAAATAGGTCTATAAAATTTCCACTGTTTCAGCTATCGTTCAGGTTAAAGGATTCTCAATGCCCTCTAAACGCGATTGTGTGAAGTTAAGTATTTTACAATATCGATCAGTCTTTCGAACAGAGTATACCAATACTTTTGTGATTCCCTAATCAGTCTCTCGTTTTCCTTATCTACTGTTTTTCCTTTTTTGATTCCTTTACAGAATTCCATCCATCTAATCATGCACTCCGTGAGTCCTTGACTTTGTTCATGCCTTTGCAATATCTTTCCAGTCATAACATCCTTCTTTTACCATCTGTGTCTGCAAATGTGAAGCCGGCAGCTGTGGCCGGGCGGTTCTAGGCGCTTCAGTCTGAAACCGCGCGACCGCTGCGGTCGCAGGTTCGAATCCTGCCTCGGGCATGGATGCGTGTGATGTCCTTAGGTTAGTTATGTTTAAGTAGTTCTAAGTTGTAGGGGACTGATGACCTCAGATGTTAAGTCCCATAGTGCTCAGAGCCATTTGAACCATTTTGCAAATGTGAAACAAGTCGCCACGGAAAGCAATAAACTTTATGCTTATCAATTACGGATATTTTAGAACCGTGACTGTATATTGAATGTAAATAAGTTATACACAACTGCAACCAGTCACTTTTTTGAATAATAATGCTTTATTCCATAAACCGGTTTTCAAAAATTTTCAGGTTCATCTCCAGATGGTTTCGGGAGGATCCGGGAAGTTACATTATTACTGGTAGTAGCATAATGCTGGGTGCTTTTTTCGGATATGTCTGCGTCCATTTTGATATCCAGAACACTTTCACACGAACTATATTTGTTTACACTTTACCAGTATCCAGCATGCGCTTTACAACAGTTGTATTGGGATACAGAAAATGTTCGACTGCTGCCCTGGCCAGCACATTCTACAGATCTCTCACCAATTGAAAACGTCTGGTCAATGGTGGCCGAGCAACTGTCTCGTCATTATACGCCAGTGACTACTCTTGATGAACTGTGGTATCGTGTTGAAGCTGCATCGGCAGCTGTACCTGTACACGCCATCCAAGCTCTGTTTGACTCAATGCCCAGGCGTATCAAGGCTGTTATTACGGCCAGAGGTGGTTGTTCTGGGTACTGATTTCTCAAAATCTATGCACCCAAATTGCGTGAAAATGCAATCACATGTCAGTTCTAGTATAATATATTTGTCCAATGAATACTCGTTTATCATCTGCATTTCTTCTTGGTGTAGCAATTTTAATGGCCAGTAGTGTAAATTCTACTACATTCGTACGGAAATAGAGACCGACAATTAAGTGGGTAAAATTTTAACAGTTTCAACAACTTTTTTGCCAGGCCTCCAGAGCGCGAGGCCGTTAGGCGTCGTCGACGACTAATACCGCCACTGTGTGTGGGGTAGCACCTTAAAGAGATTGCTAGCGTGGGATCCAAGAACGGCTTCGTCCACCAATCACGCCTCCAGCTCTGGGCGAAGTCAGCTGTGGGTGGTTATCAAGGACAAATGAACTCCACTAATTCGGGAAAGTGGTTTGCAGGTATGGTGGTTCCTAATATTCCACCCAATTCTATAATAGTGAAGGAAAATGCGCCATACCGCAGCAGGGAGTTCGGCAGAGCGCCTGATAATGACGATCTCAGGATTACTATGTTAGAGTGACTGCGAGACAGAAAAAGAACCTGCGAAGACTCAGTGAGGAAGGATTAATTTTTAACTAAAATAAAGGAAAACAAACCAGCCGCAAAGGTGTGTGTCGTAGATAAAATTGCTGAGTGTAGCTTTAGGGAGAACAACGTTACTGGTGACATGTCAAAGGAAAGACTGCAAAATCTTGTAAATGCTGTTTTCCTTTCAGTTATTGCACAGAACAGGCAAGTTGACTGCAGGAAAGTGCAGCAGCTAGAGCACAAGTTTTGGACAAGAGGTGGAATAATGGAAATGGCCACTGATGAAGTTGTCATCAATACCATGCTCTCAAGCGAAGATGAATCACTGAAGCACTGAATCAACTACAGATGACAGTGTCTTTCAGTGACCATGATTTTGACAATTCTTTTGGCACAGTTAATTGTATCAAAAAGAATCATCCGATTTGGCACATCTATATTTCTGAAACTAATCAACATTCTTTTGATGAATGGGAAACTCAAAAAGTTTTTTCCCATACTTTTTCATAGGTGTTCAATATTCCCCCTTGAGATGCATGGCTATGTCAGTTTTGTTGTTGTTGTGGTCTTCAGTCCTGAGACTGATTTGATGCAGCTCTCCATGCTACTCTATCCTGTGCAAACTTCTTCATCTCCCAGTACCTACTGCAGCCTACATCCTTCTGAATCTGCTTAGTGTATTCATCTCTTGGTCGCCCTCTACAATTTTTAACCTTCCACGCTACACTCCAATACTAAAATGGTGATCCCTTGATGCCTCAGAACATATCCTACCAACCGATCCCTTCTTCTAGTCCAGACTTTCAGAAACGACTTCCTGACACTTAAATCTATACTTGATGTTAACATATTTCTCTTCTTCAGAAACGCTTTCCTTGCCATTGCCAATTTACATTTTATATCCTCTCTACTTCGACCATCATCAGTTATTTTGCTCGCCAAATAGCAAAACTTCTTTACTACTTTAAGTGTCTCATTTCCTAATCTAATTCCCTCAGCATCACCCGACTTATATTCCATTATCCTCGTTTTGCTTTTGTTTATGTTCATCTTATACCCCCCTTTCAAGACACTGTCCATTCGGTTCAACTGCTCCTCCAAGTCCTTTGCTGTCTCTGACAGAATTACAATGTCATCGGCGAACCTCAAAGTTTTTATTTCTTCTCCATGGATTTTAATACCTACTCCGAACCTTTCTTTTGTTTCCTTTACTGCTTGCTCAATATACAGATTGAATAGCATCGGAGAGAGGCTACAACCCTGTCTCACTCCCTTCCCAACCACTGCTTCCCTTTCATGTCCCTCGATTCTTATAACTGCCATCTGGTTTCTGTACAAATTGTAAATAGCCTTTCGCTTCCTGTATTTTACCCCTTCCACCGTCAGAATTTGAAAGAGAGTGTTCCAGTCAACATTGTCAAAAGCTTTCTCTAAGTCTACAAATGCTAGAAACGTAGGTTTGTCTTTTCTTAATCTTTCTTCTTAGATAAGTCGTAGGGTCTGTATTGCCTCACGTGTTCCAACATTTCTACGGAATCCAAACTGATCTCCCCCGAGGCCGGCTTCTACCAGTTTTTCCATTCGTCTGTAAAGAATTCGCGTTAGTATTTTGCAGTTGTGACTTATTAAACTGATAGTTCGGTAATTTTCACATCTGTCAACACGTGCTTTCTTTGGGACTGGAATTGTTATACTCTTCTTGAAGTCTGAGGGTATTTCGCCTGTCTCATACATCTTGCTCACCAGATGGTAGAGTTTTGTCAGGACTGGCTCTCCCAAGGCTGTCAGTAGTTCTAATGGAATGTTGTCTACTCCCAGGGCCTTGTTTCGACTAAGGTCTTTCAGTGCTGTGTCAAACTCTTCACGCAGTATCATATCTCCCACTTCATCTTCATCTACATCCTCTTCCATTTCCATAATATTATCCTCAAGAACATCGCCCCTGTATAGACCCTCTATATACTCCTTCCACCTTTCTGCTTTCCCTTCTTTGCTTATAACTGCGTTTCCATCTGAGCTCTTGATATTCATGCAAGTGGTTCTCTTTTCTCCAAAGGTCTCTTTAATTTTCCTGTAGGCAGTATCTATCTTACCTCTCATGAGATAAGCCTCTACATCCTTACATTTGTCCTCTAGCCATCCCTGCTTAGCCATTTTGCACTTCCTGTCGATCTCATTTTTGAGACATTTGTATTCCCTTTTGCCTGCTTCACTTACTGCATTTTTGTATTTTCTACTTTCATCAATTAAATTCAGTATCTCTTCTGTTACCCAAGGATTTCTACTAGCCCTCGTCTTTTTACGTACTTGATCCTCTGCTGCCTTCATTATTTCATTCCTCAAAGCTACCCATTCTTCTTCTACTGTATTTCTTTCCCCTATTCCTGTCAATTGTCCCCTTATGCTCTCCCTGAAACTCTGCACAACCTCTGGTTCTTTCAGTTTATCCAGGTCCCATCTTCTTAACTTCCCACCTTTTTGCAGGTTTTTCAGTTTTAATCTACAGTTCATAACCAATAGATTGTGGTCAGAGTCCACATCTGCCCCTGGAAATGTCTTACAATTTAAAACCTGGTTCCTAAATCTCTGTCTTACCATTATATAATCTATCTGAAACCTTCTAGTATCTCCAGGGTTCTTCCCTGTATACACCCTTCTTTCACGATTCTTGAACCAAGTGTTAGTTATTATTAAGTTATGCTCTGTGCAAAATTCTACCAGGCGGCTTCCTCTTTTATTTCTTACCCCCAATCCATATTCACCTACTATGTTTCCTTCTCTCCCTTTTCCTACTCTCGAATTCCAGTGACCCATGACTATTAAACTTTTGTCTCCCTTCACTATCTGAATAATGTCTTTTATCTCATCATACATTTCATCGATTTCTTCATCATCTGCAGAGCTAGTTGGTATATAAACTTGTACTACTGTAGTAGGCATGGGCTTCGTGTCTATATTGGTCACAATAATGCGTTCACTATGCTGTTTGTAGTAGCTTACCCGCACTCCTATTTTTTTATTCATTATTAAACCTACTCCTGCATTACCCCTATTTGATTTTGTATTTATAACCCTGTATTCACCTGACCAAAAGTCTTGTTCCTGCTGCCACCGAACTTCACTAATTCCCACTATATCTAACTTTAACCTATCCATTTCCCTTTTTAAATTTTCTAACCTACCTGCCCAATTAAGGGATCTGACATTCCACGCTCCGATCCGTAGAATGCAGTTGTCTTTCTCCTGATAATGACATCCTCCTGAGTAGTCCCTGCCCAAAGATCTGAATGGGGGACTATTTTACCTCCGGAATTTTTTACCCAAGAGGACGCCATCATCATTTAATCATAGCCCTCAGGATAAATTACTTCTGTAGTTTCCCCTTGCTTTCCGCCGTTTGCAGTACCACAACAGCAAGGCCGTTTTGGTTAATATGGTATTCAGATTGTTCCCATACTGCTAGCAAGCATGTCTTGAGTTACAGCATCTGCATCTATTGTTATGCAATGTCTCAGTTCATTCATTCTTGTTGGTAATGGGGGCACTGTTTAGCTTTTATTAACCCCCACAAGAAATAATCACATGCAGTCGGTTCCAGTGACCCTGGTGGCCAATAATGTAAGGCTGAATCATTGGGTCCAGTGTGACCAATCCTTTTTTTTCCCCTTTATTGTAATTTCATTCCTCTGCCCCATATGGGCAGGGGAGGGCTGGAAGCAGCACAGTCCACCACTGTTCAGCCAGTTGGCTTTACAAAAATACAGAAGGCTGATTACATAAAAAATGAGGGATAAAAAGGGTGATATAAAAACACATTAAATGGAGATGATGGGAGTTAAAATATACACTAAGATGGGGACATGCACTGGGGGACAGTTAAAAAGACGACGTAAAGTTAAAAGAACACAGCTGGCAAATCAAAGTGTTGGCCACAGGATAAAAACACACAGATCACAACACTTAAAAAACCACAAATGACGGAGCACTCATGAAGTATAAAAAACCGCTGGTAGGGACCTGCTGAGGGACTAGAGGCTGTACAGGAGGAAAAATGAGGGGAGGAAGGTACAGGGGGGGGGGGGCTGGTGGGGTGGGGGAGGAGGAAAAAAGAGGGGCCCGATCCATCGTTTAGTAATCCTTTGATTTAAAAATTCCCGCACTTCCAGATGCCAGTGTCGTAGTGCCCCATGCTGTTGGTAAATGAAGTCATTCGAATCAATCTCCGACTGTGCGAAAAGAAAGTTGTCAAGCATATCGAGATATGTTCCTCCTGTAACAGTGTTCTCAGCAAAGAAAAATTGACCATACACCTTTTCTCTTTGCTAGAAATGAAGTGGGCACACACTGCTGCTACCTAGTGGGAACCATGTAAAACTCAAGAGTTTGCTCTTTCCACAGCACGTTGTTCATGCACATATCTCCGATAACATAATAGTTATGATTTTTTTTAGTCATCTGATTCTTTTTGTTATGCCACGTAATTTGTAAACGTTACTGCTGGGATGTGTTTCATAAATGCCATGTGCAGACAGATTCCACTTTTTGACCAACGATTCAAAGTTTCGTAAATTTCACATTCATCTACAAAAATTTTTTCATTACATTCGATTAATAAATAATACATTAGTTGTCAGTACCCACGCGGATCCTCTATGACCTGATTCCTTCCCCCCATCCGCTCCTTGTTCTCGAACATATCCGCATCCTGTACACCTCCCACCAACTTCTCCCCCTCATAACCTGGTTGCTCCTCTCCTCTCCAACCCTACCCCCTGCCGCACCTTCACAGTTGAGTCTCCCGTACCCTCTAGCTCTATACCCTTCATCTCCTTTCCGAACGTGGCTTCCGTCAACTCCCCCCTCCCGAATAATGCCCTCTCTCACTCTATTTATCCCTCCTATCAACTCTGAACCTCACTTCCTCCTCCCTCCCTCTGTCCTTTTTCCGGGCTCCCCCCCCCCCCTTCCATCCTGTTTTTCCCTACCTACCCTCTCTCTGACTCCCTTCTCTCCCTCAAGTCCTTTTGCTTTCCCCTCCACTGCCTTCCCCAGTCCTCTCTGCGTCTGGCCTGCCCCCATTTTTTTCTATGTCCTCTCCCCCCATCGGCTCCTCCCCCCATTTTCCTCTTCTCTCTCTTTCCCCCCCACCTTTATCAGTCCAGATCCTCCCCCCCCCCCAACCCCATCTGCTGCCGTGCCGCCTCTGTAGTGCTGTTTACTCTGAATGTTCAGTGTTGTGCATCCCCTGTCAGTGTTGCGAACAGCCACCATGCTGTCCCTAGTTGTGTTTTTTATCTCATGCGAACAGAAACCAGATGGTCGCCATGTTTTTCTTTTGTAATTGCGCCTGTCTACTTACCATGTGTCTTCATCTGCATCGTCAATGCCGTATTTGTATACCTACTTTAAATTCCACAACTTTCCGCCATTTTACAGTTTTTTACAAAGTCACTGTTTTATCACATGTTTTTATTGTTTGTTTATATTCTCATTATGTTTTTCAACTTTTCTGTAGGCTGTCGAGGGGCCTATTATGCTGCTGCCAGCCCGCCTGCCCCTCTGGGGGGGGTTCTACAGTTAAGGTTCTAGCTTCTAGGGATCTAGTGTTTCGTAGCGACGAGGAGGCATTTAGCTCTGTGAAAAATTGAAATTTTGTGATTTGTCTGTAATTAACTGCAGAGTATGATTTGCTTTTGGCTGACCACATAGCAAGGTTTGGTAGCCCCGCAAAAAGATTTATTTCATACTTGTCACCAGCAACTTATGAAGATTTGATATATCTTATGGGGAGGTCAGTAACCCAAAAATATTAAATGAAATTTTTTCTTCTAAATATTTTTCAGTGTTAGTAGATTCTGCACTAGATATATCCCATAATGACCAGTTAAGTATAATAATTAGGTACATAAATGATTATGGACACTCGGTTGAAAGACTCTTGTGTTAATAAAAAGTGCAGGTCACAATGGAGAGAAGGATTCTGAAACAGTTTTGAATTTTTTGGAACTACATGCTCTGAAATTTGACAACTGTAGAGGTCAGTCATATGACAATGGACTGTCACAAAATTTTTTAAGAAAAACAGTATATACAATTCTGTACAGTAAATGGCATAACACCCTTGATAAATATAGACTGTGAACAGAAGTCATTTGCTAATTAAGGCAGAATATTCAAAATTTCTGAGTGTGTAAGTTGATGAGAAATTCAATTGGAATAAACATATAGATGATCTGTTGAAATGGCTAGGTTCAGCTACTTGTACTATTAGGGTCATTGCAAATTTTGTTGACAAACATACCAGTAAATTAGCCTACTATGCCTATTTTCATTCACTGCTTCCATATGGCATCATATTTTGGGGTAACTCATCATTAAGAGAAGAAGTGTGCACCTGAGGATGCTTGTAAGAGTTTAATTGCAGACTGGAAAGCTACGTTTTCTGCTATAAGACCTATTTCAGAAAATGAGAGAGGTAGAGTTAGATTTGAACTGGAAGGTTTTCTTAGAATGTTAAGTAGTATTGAGATATCTTTCATGACATCAATGTGCAACAGTCTCGAAAACCAATGAAAAAGCTACAAGCTGAAGATGTAGACATTTCTTCTTCTGCTGAAATGTATGACTCTCTTGCAATTTTTTTAGCTGATCTTTGGAACATCTTTTCCAATCCAAAAGGATTCAGCTGAAAAGAATCTTAAGGAGATCATGAATTCAGAATCAGTTCCACATCTTTCAGCTCCTGAGAATCAAAAAAGAAAATGTCACATTAAACGCAAGAGATTCTTTGATGAATCATCAGACCCAGAAGATGAACGCAAATGTCCTGAAGCAGAAAGAGGAAAAGATTGTGTAGGGATCTAGAGAAGAATGAAAACGTATGCTGAGATTATACAGACTCTTCAGGATGACCTACAAGGAGAGTTAACGTCTGTAGAGAATATAAGTTAAGATTTTCATTTCTCTCGAATACCACCAAACAAGAAGATGTTCAACTTTATGATGTCGCAGATAAACGTATAGCCAGCTATCATTTTGATATAGAGCACAACCTTGGTGAAGCACATATACATATTAGAAGATATCTGCCATCTATGAAGGAAGAAGATTGTGACAAGTTGTCCTCTATTCCATTTCTTTGCAGAATGTTAGTTAAAAAAAAAAAAAAGAAAGAAAGGTAATGTCTGTCCAAATGTATATGCAGCACTTAAGATTTACAACTGTACTTGAGCAACAAAGTATTCAGCTGAAAGGCTCTTTTCATTTTAACCCAGATTAAGAACTACTTGTGTACAACAGAAAATCAGGAACAACTGGTCAGTCTTGGAGTACTACACTCCTGGAAATGGAAAAAAGAACACATTGACACCGGTGTGTCAGACCCACCATACTTGCTCCGGACACTGCGAGAGGGCTGTACAAGCAATGATCACACGCACGGCACAGCGGACACACCAGGAACCGCGGTGTTGGCCGTCGAATGGCGCTAGCTGCGCAGCATTTGTGCACCGCCGCCGTCAGTGCCAGCCAGTTTGCCGTGGCATACGGAGCTCCATCGCAGTCTTTAACACTGGTAGCATGCCGCGACAGCGTGGACGTGAACCGTATGTGCAGTTGACGGACTTTGAGCAAGGGCGTATAGTGGGCATGCGGGAGGCCGGGTGGACGTACCGCCGAATTGCTCAACACGTGGGGCGTGAGGTCTCCACAGTACATCGATGTTGTCGCCAGTGGTCGGCGGAAGGTGCACGTGCCCGTCGACCTGGGACCGGACCGCAGTGACGCACGGATGCACGCCAAGACCGTAGGATCCTACGCAGTGCCGTAGGGGACCGCACCGCCACTTCCCAGTAAATTAGGGACACTGTTGCTCCTGGGGTATCGGCGAGGACCATTCGCAACCGTCTCCATGAAGCTGGGCTACGGTCCCGCACACCGTTAGGCCGTCTTCCGCTCACGCCCCAACATCGTGCAGCCCGCCTCCAGTGGTGTCGCGACAGGCGTGAATGGAGGGACGAATGGAGACGTGTCGTCTTCAGCGATGAGAGTCGCTTCTGCCTTGGTGCCAATGATGGTCGTATGTGTGTTTGGCGCCGTGCAGGTGAGCGCCACAATCAGGACTGCATACGACCGAGGCACACAGGGCCAACACCCGGCATCATGGTGTGGGGAGCGATCTCCTACACTGGCCGTACACCACTGGTGATCATCGAGGGGACACTGAATAGTGCACGGTACATCCAAACCGTCATCGAACCCATCGTTCTACCATTCCTAGACCGGCAAGGGAACTTGCTGTTCCAACAGGACAATGCACGTCCGCATGTATCCCGTGCCACCCAACGTGCTCTAGAAGGTGTAAGTCAACTACCCTGGCCAGCAAGATCTCCGGATCTGTCCCCCATTGAGCATGTTTGGGACTGGATGAAGCGTCGTCTCACGCGGTCTGCACGTCCAGCACGAACGCTGGTCCAACTGAGGCGCCAGGTGGAAATGGCATGGCAAGCCGTTCCACAGGACTACATCCAGCATCTCTACGATCGTCTCCATGGGAGAATAGCAGCCTGCATTGCTGCGAAAGGTGGGTATACACTGTACTAGTGCCGACATTGTGCATGCTCTGTTGCCTGTGTCTATGTGCCTGTGGTTCTGTCAGTGTGATCATGTGATGTATCTGACCCCCAGGAATGTGTCAATAAAGTTTCCCCTTCCTGAGACAATGAATTCACGGTGTTCTTATTTCAATTTCCAGGAGTGTAGATATAGAATCAGGTATGACAGTCGGATTGGACTTTGCAGACATGAATTCGCAAAAATAAAAGTGAGAAAGAAATTGTTTCTCTAAATTTGCTATATTTTGGAAAAGGTTAGTTTATTGGTATTGTATCTTGTATTTGGGACTGACTAAATTTCGCATTTCAGTGAAATGATTTTGGCATAGGTTATTAAACTATAATAATTTTCTTTATATTTTTATCATACATTGTGTCCAATTTTGATGTTTCTGTGGTAACTTCTCTGTAAAAGGAGGTACTGAACTGTAGTAGTTATTTTATTACTTTTGAATATTTAAGATGCACATGTGCTTTGTGTTGTATATTACTTAAATATTTCAGAAAAGTTTAGAACTGAAGTTAATGACTACACAATTTTACTGTAATCCATAAACGAATAGCAATGCTGAAGTTTAGGAATGGGGGGTGGAAAATAAATTACTGCACAGATGCATCACACACCCTAAATACAGCCCTGCCTATTCCTCTCATGCCTTTCCCTAATAACCTCATTCCCTACTATTTCCTTAACTAAATTCTCACTGTTATTTAGCTACATTACCTCATCTACATTTATATCAATATAAACTCTCTCTTCCTTCTCGTATCTTTCAAAATCACTTTCTTCACTATTATCTACATCATTACCTTCATCTTCATTAGTATCCCTAATTACAACTGGTTGCCCTCCTGGCATTGCATCAATAGGTTGTTGCTGCCCAGTATCATCACTCATACAGTCATCTGCTTGTACTGCAGATAACCTCCATAGATCAGAATCATTACGTTCATTATCATTCTTCTTCACTTTCTGTCCTACTATCCCTCTGGATCTCTTTCTTTTTATCATTTTCATTTTCCAAAGAATCGCTAGTGCTCATTGTGTCCTAATTTTTTTTCTGAAACTCTAACATGCTCACTTGATAGGGTGATAGTCTGTTCCATTCTCAGGTATTGTTATTGAATTTCCCCCTCCTAGTCTAATTAAAATTGGAGGTCTCATAGTACTTTGGTCCACTTGCTTCAAAACTGCAGACCCTCCCTGAGGTGACATGGAGTTTTCCTGTCCTTTCCCACTATTGTCTTGCCTCCAGTTTGAATGTGTTCCATTTCCCCCATCCCATCTTCTATTCCGGTTGTCAATGAAGTAACCAAGTAATACATGAAACCGATCTAAGTAACACAAATATGCCTTTATTGATAAACCTCTGAACAAATAACAGAAATAAGCCCCTCGTGACTCCATCTGTAACAAGACAAAAGAATCATACAGAAGGTGCAACATAAGTAATACACAGAACAACTGATGTGAGTCGTAGTAACCAAAAGAACACAGGGAGCGTGAGTCAGCTCTACTCTGCACGCATATAGGTGTGAGTTACTGATAGATGGCATAGTAGAGACTGCTTCATGTGCATGCTTCCTACAGGCGGCCTCTAGTGACCAGCCCGCGCTGATACGGTTGGTGGTTCATTTAAGTACACAAGCACAGCAACACTACACTCAGTGCACACAAACTCAGATGCCCGGGCAGAGGAGGAGATACTGGTGACAACCACTGGTTCCAGAGCGGCAGCAGCCGGTGCCAAAAGCGAGGGTGGGACAATGTGCCAGGTGGGCACAGGAGCAGAGGGCCAGAATGTGCGGCGATGTGGCTCTGAGGGTGGTGTTCCTGTGTGGCATCCGACAACAACACTGGGGAGGAGGGTGCCATTGCCATCTCTGCATAGTCATCAGCTGTCAGGTACCAGTGCATAGGAGATGATGGCTGAGGTGATGGTGGCAAGCGGACAGGTGGACGCGACCTGACTGTAGCAGCAGGCTATGGCAAAGGACCCAAGGCCAGAGATAGACTGGCACTGGAAAGCTGAAACCCCAGGGTGCTTCCCGTGGAGGAGGCAGTCAAATGAATGGGGGCACCTCCACAGCAGGTGAAGAGAGGCTTGTGGCAGAGTGGACTGTGGCAACAGGGGCTGCATCTGCAAATTGGTAACTTTCACTGGTGAGTGAGGGCACAACTGATCGAATTGGTGTGTCACGAGCTTGTTGGCCATACAGACATCACAAAGATGGCGTCTCTGGTAGTGGCCAGTATCCAATTGGGCCAGTGACCAAACCCTCGTGTCCACACTGATGATCCTGGTGCAAAGAGGCTCAACAAAACCAACTGTGGCAGGTGCGGTGCAACCTGCAGAAGGTGGAGGAGTATGCTTGGCTGCTGACCATGAAACAACTCAGCTGGACAGTGCTCCTCCATAGCATGAAGCAATAGATGCTCTGAAAACAGAGACAGGCATCGTCTGGTGGAGAAGAAACTAAGGTACAAGACGGCTCTCAATAGAAAACACACACAAAAGCGGTGAATTGTGACCTCAGCCAACATTAACATACACCAGAGAATGTAAGGAAACTGGGAAAATGCAACTACGACCAAGAGCCAATAGAAATTCAAGAAGGGATCTGCAAAATCTACATCAATGCATTCCCATTGCTGGCTTAGAATGGGCCAAGGGGGCAGACACAACTTAAGAGCTGCCTGTTGTCAGGCACACTGCTCAAAAGCTGCAACAAAATGGACAATTTCCCCTTCAGTCCCTGGTCAAAAAACATGTCTCGTAGCGAACAGTTTACTGCATGAAACTCCCCAATGACCCCGGTGGAGAAGGCATAGAACCTTGCGCCATAGCACTGTGGGAAAGACTAATCTGGGTGAGAGGTCTTCTGTGGACAACAGCAAAACACTGTCAAAATCAGAGAAGCGATACTGTAATGAAAAATAGTTGTCCAGGGGGTCAGAATCCCAAGCCAACTGTTTATCTGGTCAGCCCTGTGGAACAAACCAAAATCAGAGAAGCGATACTGTAATGAAAAATAGTTGTCCAGGGGGCCAGAATCCCAAGCCAACTGTTTATCTGGCCAGCCCTGTGGAACAAACCAAACCACCTGGCAGAGAACCAGGCCAGGGACAATGGCAGCTGCTATGAGCGAGATCATAATTCACGAACTCTGGACTGCGGCCTGCGTTTCAGCATTGAGATGAAGGCAAAGCAATTCTTCATGATCAAAGTCAGGATCAGGACCCATGGGAAGGCAGGACAGTGTGTCTGCATTGGTATGTTTAGATGTAGGTCAAAAATGGATTTCGTAACTATAGCGAGACAAGAAGAGAATCCAGTGTTGTGGGTGGTGTGCTGCCTTGTCAGGCAAGTAACTGTGGGGTTAAACAAGAAAACCAAGGGTTTATGGTCAGTAATAAGGTGAAACTTGAAGCCATACGAAATAACATGGAGAGGATGTAGCTAAACAAGGAACTGAGAGTAGTTTGGATTTCAGCATTTGAAAAGAACGTTTGCAGTCCAGAATCCAGCAAATAGGTACATTCTTGTGTAACAAGGGATGCAGCAGGTGGGCCAATGTGGTTGCCCCCAGCAGGAATCTGTGGTAGTGGACTATTTTCTTAGGAAGGCTGAAGCTTCTTCGTGGACAAGGAGCAACACATTGACATAACAGCAGAGCTGTGGTCTGCCAAAGGGCAAACCCCATTACACGAGACCTCGGGCCCAAATGAACAATAGAATGTTGAAAAAACTGAGATTTCATGAGGTTACATTAAACCTGCGGACTGTAAGACAGAAACCATAGTGCACAAATTCTTCAAGTGATCCGCCATGGAGGAGCCCATGCCAACAATATCATCCAGATAATTAATGGAACCTGGAACATGCACAATCAGTCGGTCTAAGAATCATTGAAAAATAGCAGCAACACTAGCCCCGGCACAAATTGAGACCAAAAGTACTATTCAGAACCAGAACTCGCCAAGACTCTTCGTCCACAGAAACTGGCAGATATGCTTCAGGCAAAACAACTTTAGAAAAGTACTGAACACCCAATATTTTTGCCAATAGCTCCTCCTGGCACTGATTGACTGCTGTACTGAAGTTGCTACAGAAGTGAAGTTCCCCAATGGCTTCCGGACTACAACCAGCGGTGACAACCATTTACTAGCCATAACAGGATGCACCACCTGTAGAGACTGAAAACAAGCCCAAACCATGGATTTCAAAGAAATATGAGCAGAAAAATTTGTAGCACACCCTATGCCTTCCGAAAACGACTCTGAAAACTTCTCACACAGTAGTTCCATTTGAGAAACAGTACCTGATCGGACACAAGGCAAACTGCATCAGTGATATAAAATCCAACACTGGCATCAGCAACCACCAAAAATCTAATGGAACAAACCACTGACCTATGAAAGAGAGATGCCGTAAATTGTCCCAATAGTGCAATGTCTGGTTTGTTATAACTTCTGTATGATCAGTGTCAACGACAGTGAGCCAAAATTAACATAGGTTTGAGTATTCAATAACATCACTGCAATGCCTGTGTCGACATGTAGCCGGAGCACATAGCAAAAAATACTTAACTCAATAAACAACTGTATGATCGGTGTCAATGGCAGTGAGCCAAAATTAACATAGGTTTGAGTATTCAATAACATCACTGCAATACCTGTGTCGACATGTAGCTGGAGCACATAGCGAAAAATACTTAACTCAATAAACAACTTGGGAAAAGTAACAAGCATTGGAGTCACAGATATCCTGAGAGAACTATGGCGGATGACACATGGAGGTGATGTGGCCTTTCTTCCGGCAAGCATTCCCAGTAGGTCAGTGCTTAGAGCACACCGAACATTCATGCTTCTCAAAACAGAAAGAACAAGATGGAAACATAGGACGCTGATGCTGGCATTGTGGCGGTCCCAGCTGCTTGGGCCAGCTTTGGTCTGCTCAGTGCTGGGACTGCATATTTATCACTACAACTTCCGCTTCTTCGTGCAAGCCATCTGTTGTCCTAGTGGGCACATCTTGTGACACTACTGCAACATTGCTCCATGCTTCAATTTGGTCATGGCGCAAGTTGCCAGTATATGGCATGCGGCAGGACAGACACCATGCTGTGTGTACACTTCCTATAGGCGGCCTATAGCGATTAGTCCGCACTGACACCATTGTCAGCTGATTAAAGTACACACGCCCATCGACACTACACTCGGCACACTCACACTCAGACACACAAGAATACAGCAGTCTTCATTTCTTTCCCACTGTCTCTGTCTTGTATTCACATTATAGTCTCTTGCAACATTATTCTGATTTTGAACCCCCTGCCCCAGATCATTGCATTCTTGGTTATGGTTATGGCCTACATTTCTATCTACAACCCTGTCCAATAAATCAATATATTTTAAAAATAAGTTAAGAGAATCATCTGGCCCATGGATTAACTACCACTGTAACTTTTGAGGTAATCTCCTCTGAAGAGCATCAGTTTCTGTCATCTCATCAAAAACTGTCTAAATGAACTAATTTCATTCTACAGAAATCTTTCATAGAACCATTCCTTTATTTTTAAATAAGACAATTTAAAAATTCACTTTTAATACTGGCATCTTCTGATTCTGACCGAAATTTAGCTAAAAACTTTTTTCAAAGTCCTGGAATTATGTCCACTGACCAAATGTAAGGTTTGTCCATTACAAAGCTTCTCCCTCAGGATTTTTTGACAAACTTTAGTTTTAAATTGTCTATCATACTAGACACAAAACTGCCTTTACAATCATGTACAAAGTCAACAGGGTGCAAATATGGTCATTGGGGAAGCTTTCAACTGATAAGTTAGACCACATAACACTACTGTTAACTTCATATTTTTAGTAACTCATTTTTCTAGTATTTCTTCTACTTTTTGATCTAAGACTTGTACATTATTACCATACCTACAATCTTTTTCACATCATTAATCTTTTGATATAAATTTGATATTCGTCCCATTCTTTCCATACTTAAATTAGTAATCTTATCTATTACAGTTTTCTGACCAATCTATAGTTACTTGATGGCTTTGTTATAATTTGAAGTATCATTAACCATTTTTTTTTCTAAAACTGCAACATTGTTTTCAACATTTTCTTCTCTTTTATCTGTTTTATGTATACTTGCTTCCACCTGTTATTGAGTTCTAAGATTCAGTTGAGTAGTTCTGTTTTTATGAACCATTTCATTCCATCCACTCTAGATTCTGCAGCTTCTAATTGTGGGTTTTGCTGTCATAATTTTTTTTCATGCCAGTTTGCATGTTTGATGATTGATCAATGTTTTTCTTCATATTAACTTACATTTATGTTGATTTTTCTAAAATTATTTGTAAAATATCCCACTGGTCACGTTTATAATCCACTTGTTCATCAGTACCACTTCTGAAAACATTTTGGCTTGCATGTGCCACCCTCCGCTACAGCGTGGTTTTTTGCTTCACCAGTTTCACTTAACTATATTGGTTAGCACTTTCCCCTACAATATGACAGTTTTTAAAATTCTAGAGTACTTTCCTTCCATAGTCTGGTGCAGTCATCACTGGACTTATTTTCATTTATTTTCGTCCATTCATAATCTGTGTTTACATATGGCTCCTTTGTAGTTTCAAAATGCAAACTCTGTGGTTTTAAGTATGTTTATTCCATGGTTCTTCTCAGCAAAATAGCTCATTCATTTGTATGGTCAACAAAATAAGTGGATGTTTTGAAAACTGATAGACTCCAGCTACAACATTGTTTATCTCTGACAATGTTCACCGTTTGATGATGCTATTTACCTTTGTTAATTTATATTATGTTGGTACAGGAAACAAACCACACACTGGTGTAATACCATGTATTAATTATAAGTCCAAAAGTAAGAGCATCACAACAAAGTAAATGAGACTGACATATCTTTTTATCGGCTTAGTGTCCAGTTGAAGTATGGTGCAATACTCGGTAATAGGTCTAAAAACTCACTGTAGCCCCTCTTCAAACAATTACAAATACTCACAATACCATCACTGTATATATTTAAAAGCATTCTATGTACAAGAGAATACCTGAACAGTTTACATACCGATGAGGACTGCCACAATTATAATACTCGCAATTGTAAAAATTTACATGTAGAAGGAGTAAGGATAAAACAAACCCCAAAGCATGTAAGTTATTTTGGAATGAAACTTTTCAGTGCTCTTCCAGTGTACATGAAGGAAATAACAGATGGAGTAAAATTTAAGACTGAGCTTAAATATTACCTTTTAAGCAAAAGTTTCTTTAACATAGATGAGTATTTTGAATGTGTAAAAAATTATTATCTTAACATTTATGTACATGTTCATGACAAATGTTGCACTCTCAAAAATGCATTGAAAGTAGCTATTTAAGCAATATTCTTTTATTATGTTTGTATTACATGTACTTTGTATGTTAATTACACTTGTGACAGTTCCTACATCATGTAAATGATTTACAGGAAGATAATAAAATGAAAAAAGAAACTGAAAAAGTTATTCAATATGTCTGCTTGGAGTCTGCATTTTTCTATTGAACCATGATATTTATTGATCTCTCCAGTCTAGTGGCTAGTGTTGCTGCCTCTGGATCACAGGGACCCGGGTTTGATTCCCGGCCAGGTTGGGGATTTTCTCTGGGTGTTTGTGTTGTCCTCATCATTTCATCATCATCATTTGTGACAGTTGCTCGATTGGACTGTGTAAAAAAATTGGACTGTGTAAACCTTGGGACTTTGTATGGATGCTGATGACTCACAGTTGAGTGCCCCACAAACCAAACATCATCATCATCATCACAATTGGCATAATCTGAGGGATTATATAGAGTGACAGAATTTCTTGATCTTTCTAGAAAATTCTGATGGTCGCAATAGTTTCCTGTTTGATAATATGTTTCAGATTTAATTTAGTGACTGTTTCTTCACATTGTTTATTTAGTTAAAAATTTTTAAGACATATAGTTAATGATAAAAGTTTGAACATTTGTAATTATTGAGTTTTCATATTTCTTTTTAAAATGTAGTATCCATTTTGCTTTCGATTTGCAAAACATGATTTGCGACATATGTTTTGACTGATACTAGGAATGAATGTTGAAAAGTGACAGTAAATATTGTAGTTTGTTTTGAACAAGATTTTCTGATGACTTTGTGAAAACTAATTTTCAGTGTGATGCTTTGTGTTGTTGAAACTATTGATAAGAAAATAAAATTTATACTTACGGAAAATTTTGTGTTCAAGAGCTCAATACGGTGTTCAAGAGCTCAATACATTCGAAAGTATCTGTAGAAACAGTTTACACAATTTGACAATGGAAACAAGCTCAAATCTTGCTGTAATTTGAATAGTATCATAAACTTCCTTTATTGGGAAAAGGATTCCATTAGATCATGTTCTGTAATGTTTGAAAGGCAGAGAACACGAGGTGCTGCCATCAGTGACAACATCCACCAGCAAAAACAATTGAAGGAAGCTCAAGAAAAATGGCAATTCCTTTCTGTTCTGTTCTGACCTAGGAGTCTGTTCAGATATGTTATCCTGATTTACTGATTAGCAAGAGATTTGTTCATCCAACATAATGGAGCAACAAAATACAGAAGTGTTATTGATAGACATTTATGTCATTATTTGAATACACAGAAGCCATCTTCAACTCCTTGACCTTCTGTGGACAGGAAAGAAGTCACTCAGCAGCACCACATAGCAGGTTCACTGGATCAAAAAAATTAAAGAAAAGTGACTATACATGAAAGTAAGTTAAGTAAAAACTATCCAACATAGATCAGGGTGACAGATTGTTTGGAATGTAACACATCTTCTGGGCTTAGTACACTCACAGAACAGTGAAGTATCATTTCACTGTGCTTGTCCAGTTGATAATCTACCTCCATTTCTCTGATCCAGTGAATGAGTTGCAGTTCTTTGAGACTGAAGTATACAGAAATCCCAAGAAAGCCCAGTTGGGCGACAACTGTGTCTGAAAGGTATTTAAAAGTAAAATAAGGCCATTGGAGTTTTTTTTATTTTAAAATGACTGGTATCAGACAATGTCACCCATGAAACTTCCTGGCAGATTAAAACTGTGTGCTAGACCGAGACTCGAACTGGGGACCTTTGCCTTTTGTGGGCGAGTGCTCTACCACCTAAGCTACCCAAGCACAACACATGCCCTGTCCTCACAGCTTTACTTCTGCCAGTACCTCATCTCCTACCTTCCAAACTTTACAGAAGCTCTCCTGCAAAGCTTGCAGAAGTAGCACTCCTGAAAGAAAGGATATAGCGGAGACATGGCTTAGCCACACCCTCGGGGATGTTTCCAGAATGAGATTTTCACTCTGCAGCGGAGTGTGCATTGATATGAAACTAAACTTCCTGGCAGATTAAAACAGTGTGCCGGACCGAGACTCGAACTCGGTACCTTTGCCTTTCGCGGGCAAGTCTGTTGGTGGACTTGGCCGCGAAAGGCAAAGGTCCCGAGTTTGAGTCTCGGTCCGGCACACAGTTTTAATCTGCCAGGAAGTTTCATATCAGCACACACTCCACTGCAGGGTGAAAATCTCATTCTGGAAACATCCCCGAGGCTGTGGCTAAGCCATGTCTCTGCTATATCCTTTCTTTCAGGAGTGCTAGTTCTGCAAGGTTCGCAGGAGAGCTTCTGTAAAGCTTGGAAGGTAGGAGACAAGGTACTGGCAGAAGTAAAGCTGAGAGGATGGGGCGTGAGTTGTGCTTGGGTAGCTCAGTTGGTAGAGCACTTGCCTGCGAAAGGCAAAGGTCCCGAGTTTGAATCTCGGTCTGGCACACAGTTTTAATCTGCCAGGAGGTTTCATATCAGCGCACACTCCACTGCAGAGTGAAAATCTCATTCTGGAAACAACCCCCCCGGCTGTGGCTAAGCCATGTCTCCGCTATATCGTTTCTTTCAGGAGTGCTAGTTCTGCAAGGTTCACAGGAGAGCTTCTGTAAAGTTTGGAAGGTAGGAGACGAGGTACTGGCAGAAGTAAAGCTGTGAGGACGGGGCGTGAGTCGTGCTTCGTTAGCTCAGTTGGTAGAGCCTTTGCCCACAAAAGGCAAAGGTCCCAAGTTCGAGTCTCAGTCCGGCACACAGTTTTAATCTGCCAGGAATTTTTAAATCAGCGCGCACTCCGCTGCAGAGTGAAAATCTCATTCTGGAAATATGTCACCCATCTTTGGATCGGTTAAACAACAGAATAAATTAAAGTTGGTTTTAATCCCATGTTTAATGCTGCAGGTGTTTGCACCGATAAAATTTCTTTTAAAATCTTAATATAAAGCAACAGCACACAAGTATGGTTTTAGTATATGATGGTGAACTAATAGTGCCGTTGGAACAAGTTACTCTGTAACTTTGACACATGCTTTATTATACAACTTTTGTATTGTAATTAGGTTGGTGAATATTTTAGGCTTTGTAAACATAGGATTAGAACCAGTTGTAATTTTTTGCTTTTTAGCAGATATGAAGGTGGGTGACATTACCCAAAACCACTCATTTAGAAATAAAAACGGTGATCAGCAGACAGAAAATAAACCTATTTAAAAAAAAAAAAAAATAAGTATTGCATTTAGCTCTCTATAACAGGTATGTCTAGTTTTGATAAAGCAAGACTGGTTACCCTAATAGACAGTCCATGATGAATGAAGAGAGCCATACAAACACAGGACAATTTGCTCATCAGCGAGGCCTGTTAATGGTGTAATGAGGGGTAGCAGTATTTTTTTGGCAGAATAACAAATGAGAAAGTACAGGCACAATGTAGATGTACTGGAGGCATGTACTTCTTTATGTCTTTGATATCTTTCTGTATCTTGTTTGCTGAATGCCTTTGATCCTAATGACAACTCAGTGTTTTACATTTTATTACATTCTTCTTCACTGCTTGTAGATAGTGACTCTGCCTGATGTGTGCCAAGCTGTCTGTGACTTATTATTCAAATTCATTTGTTTTTGAATATCAGTTCATACTGACCAACCAAAAAACCTAAATATTTAACATTCTTTTCTATCATTCTTTCCCTCTCCATAATATTAAATTGTTTACTTACAGGGTGAGGCAGTGAAACGGCACGATTTTGTAAAACCACCAAAGATTTATTTACAAGTAAAATCATAATAGTTGAACATGGATCTCAAGTACAAGAGTGGAAATTAAAGATTTAACTTAAAAACAATCATTTTTTAAATATGGTGTCAGTGAGGTGTCGTCCTTGGTTTTGCACACATTGTCTAAGCCTGAGATGAAATTGTTCCATGACGTTTCATAGCATCTGTACTGGAATGTTGTTAATTTCCTGTCGAATTCGCTCCTTCAGGTCTTCTTTTGTTCTTGGTGGATTTTCCTGGAAGACTTTGCACTTGAGGTAGCCCCAAAGAAAAAAGTCTGGTGCCGTCAGATCTGGTGAACGGGCAGGCCAGGGGAAATCGCCATTCCTGCTGATTAGACGTCGTGGAAATGCAAGTCTGAGCAATTCCATTGAGACATTAGCAGTATGGCTTGTTGCACCATCTTGCTGGAAGAGTGTTTCAGCATCTGGATCATGTCGATCAATTCCAGGCAGACCAAAAATGGTCAACATGTCAGCATAACGTCCAGAGTTTACCGTCACTGTGTTGCCATCTTCATCTTCAAAAAAATAGGGCCCCACGATTCCACGAGATGACATTGCGCACCAGACTGTTACTTTTTCAGAATGGAGAGGTTTTTCATGAAGTTCATGCGGGTTATCTGAGGACCAATATCTGAAGTTTTGCTTATTTACGTACCCACTAAGATGAAAGTGGGCTTCATCACTCATCCATAAGTTATGCACTCTTTCTTCATTTCGTTCAATAACGTTAAGCATTGACTGGCAAAAGCGTATACGGTTATTGTAGTCATTAGGTTTAAGGGCTTGCACTACCTGAATTTTGTATGGATGATAGTGAAGGTCACTCTTCAAAATCCGTCTTACTGATTGATTGCTGAGACCAAGTTCTGCGCTGTGCCGTCTCGCGGATTTTCGCGGACTTCGTCCCAACGCTTCGCGCACACGATTAATGTTCTCGGGTGTCCGGATTGTTTTTGTGCTGCCGCCTCTTTTCTTTGTTGTGCTAGCAGTAGCTTCAAAGGTTTTAACCCAAAGGAGAATGGCTTTCCTTGATGGCACGGGAGCCCGTGGCGGCAGGTTGAATTCACGACGAAAGGCGCGTTGAGCACCAACCACACTATCCGCGTTTTTGTAATATGCCTTTACGGCATATGCACGTTGCGCAATCGACCAACGCTCCATGGCTACTGAAACTTCCACCACTCTAGACGCCCAAGGTCACTTCCCCCACTCTCGCAACCCCCCTCCGCGCCCAACAACCACTATCGAAATCGTGCCGTTTCACTGCCTCACCCTGTACATTATGACAAGAGTGGTAGTTGACTTAAAAGCTAGAGCAGTTTTATTGACGGTAAATTTTTCTTACATTTATGTGCAACCAGTCACTCAAACGCTGGTGAGTATTTGCCCATCTACGAGTACATCTGTATTTTAGATTCCAAACTGGAATTTCAATTAATTTATTAAGGTAACAAAATTTTAGGCGCCACCTTTTCTATTCTTCATATCAGAAGGGTAAACATTTTCGTGATACATTAAATGTATTCACAGTTGTGAATATGGACAACCATCAGCTGTAGAATGGAATGCTGACAATGAAACTTGTGCCAAACAGGACTCTAACCCAAATTTCCCACGGGGAACTTTGCATCATATTCAGAATATCACAGGCATATATTTTTGTGATAGTCTTTTGCAAGTTTCTTTACTGTGAACAGTGTGCACAAAAAAAGCTTTAGGGACAGATTCCTTACACCAAAACAAGAAAAATGTTTAGTAAATGTGAGCTGTAAAATGCGTGTCTTAAGAGTTATGAGCACTTGTTCATCTTCAGTAATGTGAAATACATCTCTTCTACTTAAAGCTCTTTGCTTTCCATAGTTTTGGAGGACACAGTATGGATAAAAACAAGAAAAAAAGTCTAGTAAACATAGGCTCTAAAATACATACCTTAAGATCTATGAGCACTTGTTCAGTAGAAGAGATGTGTTTCACACTAATGAAGATGAACAAGTGCTCATAGCTCTTAAGGTAGGTATTTTAGAGCCAATGTTTTTTTTTTTTTGGGGGGGGGGGGTGATGACACCTCATACATACCATTTCAGTTATTGTTTGGCAAATATTTTACAATATTTTGTTCTTGTGACCGTCAAATTCATACTGGGCAGTTGTAATTTGTTGTCTATTTATTGTGTGAGATCAGTTTTTTTTTCTATTTCAACTAGTATTTATTGCATGCTCACCACACTGCACAGCACATTGACATACAGCATATGGTGGTGATCCTGAGCATAGTCCAGGGCCGGAACTCATTTATAAGATAGATAGTTTGCCTGTAAGCAGTGTGCATAAGGAAAAGTGAAGCAGTCTCATGTCCAGCAATCACTTTTTAATTCAAAGGTTAATCTACAAGCAGAGTCCAGATCACAGCAATGTCAACTTGAGACAGTCTGTAGCTGATTCTGGTAGCCATATATACAGCCCTGGATGGGATGGATGAAACAGCCCAGGTCACATGTTGCCACTGGCATGGCTTGGATGTCACTCAAGATTAATAGCTACCTCTCAACAACATTCTAATTGTGCAGGAACAAATACAAGGTTAGAGATGCCTTCCACATTGTCTTTGGAAACTTCTGATATATCTGCTGGCCGAATATCTATATCGATGGTGCCCTCTGTGATGCTGTGATCTATCTCTGAAACTTTTCTCCACATTTAAATCTTCTATTTCCCATCAAGCTACAAGAAGATTGTTTCACTAGTTTGATTTGATTTTATTGTAATGAGTTATCTTACTATCTTTGTGTAATTGATTATGTAACTGGAGAAGCTAGGTGCACAATCAAATATACTTTATTATTTTTTCACAATTTGTATACCTCCCCAAAGGTTTTAGTGTTTCCTTAATTAGCATCTTTACCTTTGTTTGATGATTGATATATTGCAAGTTTGGCAAACACTGTTGTTCCTCTTTGTTGCAACTTGTTAACCTAAATGTGTAATACTACTGTCCCTAACGTGTTCCTGTGAGAATGTCTTTTTACTGAAGCAGGAAATCATTCTCTATATATTTACATTCACTAAGTCTGCTTCTGCTCTCATTGTGCTCTTATTCTGCAGTAGAGTGAAGCAATTTACCTTCTTTGTTATGTGTGCATTCAGTTGATGAGAAATAATGTTATGGTCACTGTTTGGGGAGATATAGTTGGGTTTTCTTTATTCAGTGCTCAGGGGATTAGACTATAACAATAATCTCATTTCTCTAACCAGTTTCTTTACAGAAGTTCAACATCTGTGCATTCTAAAAACAGCAGGATGTGATCAGGTGGTAGCAAGTCCCCATGAAAATATTATTGTTTGCCTTAATCTTCATTCATTATGTTTCTATGTTGCTATTTAAGGCTCCATGAGTGAGAATGTTTATCTCTGAAGTAGACATTTTGTTAAAGACTTAAGTTTCTTATGAAAGTACTACATTTGATATTTGTAATATTTCTTTGCAAGCAACACTTTCATCCATTCATGATATTCTATAAGTCTCTTCAAAAGTAGAACATTCAGGACTGTAGTACAAGACAAGGTATACATTAACAAAAGACCATCAGATTATAGAAAATCTATATAGGCCTACTGTATCAACAATAAACTATCATTTTAGTGCTTAATGCTACTCATGCTTATTCTAGTTAAATTCAATCAAGTGGAGTGGCAATAAAACTGTTATGTAGAAAAAGCTGATACCTCCTCGGTTATTCTAAGTAACTGCTCTTTATTGCTGATGACATTGGTATTTTACAAAGAAAATAAAGATGTACATCATTGAGTGCCTGGAAGCTGTATACATCATTATACGGATTCCTATCCTTATGGAAACTCTTTCCCTAGCTTTGCTTAGAGGTGGCTTTCTTGATGTACTGAGCAGCGGCACCTAAGGTAGCCTCAGAAGGGATTTATGCAAGTGCACATCACAGAGGTGCTCAGCTGTGGTTTGGCTTGTTTGATCAATCCTCACTTAGTATAGCAACTTGTACCTCAGAACCTTGCTGGTTGCTCAGAATGTCGGGTTATTGATGTTTACTTCTTGGGCTGAGCCTTTGCCTACTGGGGAGTTGCAACTTTACTTTGCATATGTGGCAATGGGCCATATTCTGGAATTGCACTTGGGTCATGTTTCTGCTGCCATGGCTGGTGGACATTGCCTCATCCACTACCCACACTTTGCTTTGTCCTGATACAGGAATGATGGTGAGCAACATTTTTGTAGACATTAGAAGTTGGTCGGTATTTGCAAGGCAACACCTCTTTCCTGGGCAGCCACCTCTGGTTGTCGATTGTTATTTTGACAATAAACTAATCTGGAGTGTTCTACTGGCTGTGTTTGGTTGGTGCCTTTTAGTGCATCAGCATTCTGGTGATAATAATATGTCTAAAAGGTACTAATTTAACTTTTTTTTTCCTCCGTCTGCCTAGGGCCTCATGTCAGGTAGACCGTTTGCCTGGTGTAAGTCTTTTGAGTTGTGACTTGCATGTCGATGGGGATGAAATGATGATAAGGACAACACAACACCCAGTCCCTGAGTGGAGAAAATCTCCGACCCAGCCGGGGAATCAAACCCGGGCCTTTAGGTGTGACATTCCATCATGCTGACCACTCAGCTACCAGGGGCGGACAATTTAACTGCGAGGGGGTACCAGTTTCAAGAAGTGTATGTGTCTCCTAAACTACAGTTTTAGTGTCTGCTGCCTCCTGTGTTTATGTGCCTCTTGCATTTATTTTCTTATCTGATAGTATCAGGCCTTATGGGCTGAGCTGTATGCCCTAATTTTTCTGTTGAGATAGTGGGTCCACACACAAGCTGTCATTCCACTTCTTATGTGAATTAAATTTTTACTCTGTATGTATGTTTTAGAGTTTGTCAAGCAACAGTCTGGAATGTCAGCTGTAAGTGAGCCATTACTATAGTTGTCTAACTTGTGTGCTTGAGGATCTTCACTTACCTGTGATTCTGTTGCTTATTAAAGTGCTTGGTAAACTCCTCAGTCCACTTCACAGACATATTCATTATTTTAAATTCAATGCCCACTATGATCTTGCATATTAATGAAATAGCCATTCCCTTTGGCTGCCTGACACCTATGTATGTAGCGTTATAAATTCTTTTGTGTGTGTGATCGAAATTTGTTGAGCCAAAAACCTGCTTCACAGACAAGAATTTTTTTTAAATTCTGTCTTTTATGTAACTGATCTTTAGTGATGCTCAAGAATTCTTTTCAGACATGTTTATTATGATTTCTATGAATATGTGTATTATTTAAAAAGCAATTCTATTTGGGTGCTCACAGTCGTGTTTGTAAAGCTTTAAAATTTTAATACTAATTTTCCGATCTGGTGAATTATATTATTTGGTGCAAAAGTCTGCTTCATAGACATGAACATTAATTCAAATTTCTGCTTCCCCTGATTGTGCAAACTAGTGAGACAACAATTCCTTTTACAACCTTGGGGAAGATCAGTTGGTATTCCAGGGAAATGTAGGGAGGCACAAGGCAATACTGACCCTATGACTTATCTTGGAAGGTAGGTTAAGTAAGGCAAACCTACATTTATAGCATTTGTAGACTTCGAGAAAACCTTTGACAGTGTTGACTGGAATACTCTCTTTGAAATTCTAAAGTTATCTGGGGTAAAATTCAGGGTGCGAAAGTTTATTTACAACTTTTACTGGAACTAAACAGCGGTTATAAGAGTAAGGGGGCGAGAAAGGGAAGCAGTGGTTGAGAAGGGAATAAGACAGGGTTGTAGCTAGCCTTGATGCTATTCAATCTGTCACATTGGACAAGCATAAAGGAAACCAAAGAGAAATTTGGATTAGGAATTAAAGTCCAGGGAGAAGAAATAAAAACTTTTTAGGTTTGCCAATGACACTGCAGTTCTATCAGAGACAGCAAAGGACTTGGAAGAGCAGTTGAACAAAGTGGACTGTATCTTGAAAGGAGAAAATAAGATGAACACCAACAAAATCAAAACAAGGATGATGGAATTCAGTCAAATTAAATCAGGTGATGCTAAGGGAATTAGATTAGGAAACTAGACGCATAAAGTAATAGATGAGTTTTGCTACTTGGGCAGCAAAATAACAATACGGCACTGTGGTTAGGCACTGAGGTTAGCAAAAACAAGTGTCTGGTGCAGTTGTTCCATCTGCTACTGCTGCTACATTGGCAGGTTATCAAGATTTAGGTGAGTTTTGAAAATGGTTTTATAGTTAGTGCATGGGCAATGGGATGCAGCATCGCCAAGATAGTGATAAAGTGGGGATTTTCTCATACGACCATTTCATGAGTGTCCTGTGAATATCAGGAATTCGATAAAACATCAAATCTCCAACATCAGTGCAGCTGGAAAAAGACCCTGCAAAAATGGGACCAACAACGACTGAAGAGAATCTTTCAACATGACAGAAGTGCAACCCTTCCACAAATTGCTGCAAATATCCATGCTGGGTCATCAACAAATTATACTGTGCAAACCATTCAACAGAACATCATAGATATGTACTTTTGGGGCCAAAGGCCACTTGTGTACCCTTGATGACTGCATGACACAAAGCTTTATGCCTTGCCTGGACCCGTCAACAGTGACATTGGACTGTTGATGACTGGAGTCTCATTTCAAATTGTATCAAATGGATGGACATATGCTGGTATGGAGACAACCTCGTGAATCCATGGATCCTGCATGCCAGCAGGGGACTGTTCAAGCTGGTGGAGGCTCTGTAATGTTGTGGGGCATGTGCAGTTGGAGTGATAGGGGCCCTTCATATGTCTAGATATGACTCTGATGGGTGACACGTACATAAGCATCTTGTCTGATGACCTACATCCATTCATGTCCATTGTGCATTCTGATGGACTTGGGAGATTCCAGCAGGACAATGCAACACCCCACATGTTCAGAATTGCTATAGATGGCTCCAGGACCACTCTTCTGAGTTTAAACACTTCTGCTAGCCTTCAAACTCCCCAGACATGAAAATTATTGAGCATATCTGGGGTGCCTGCAATGTGCTGTTCAGAAGAGATCTGCTCCCCCTCATACTCTTTCGCATTTATGGACAGCCGTGCAGGATTCATGTTGTCAATTCCCTCCAGCACTACTTCAAACATTAGTCGAGTCCGTACCATGTTGTGTTGCAGCACTTCAGCGTGTTCACAAGGGGCCAACACGATATTAGGTAGCTCCGCCAGTTTCTTTTGCTCTTCAGTGTAGATTTGTGTGTTAGGAAGTCTTTTCTGAAAGCATTTGTCTGGAGTGTAACCATATATGGAAGTGAAACATGGACAATAAATAGTGCAGACAAAAAGAGAAAAGATGCTTTCGAAACGTGGTGCTACAGAAGATGTTGAATATTAGGTGGGGAGATCACATAAGTTTCAGTCCCAGCTGTTCATTATTAAAGATACGCTATGTTATAGGATTCAACCAAAATTTCAACAGAATTGGCGATTTATTTTTGTCTGACTTGTTAACCATTTCTCATTTGGAGAAGCATCATCTGTTATAAGGAACGACTATATTTCTCTTGTTGACAGGTTTAATTTTACAGTTTTTCCAAAACACAATATAAATTACACAAACTCAGCTTCCAATATCTATTACATCAGAAATTGAAACAGAGTGCCTTATTAAAAAGGCAATAGGCGACCAGAGAGTTCAATACTTTACAGAAAACATTGTCTTGGTATTTTGTAACATATGAGAAGAAATTTCACGTTTATTTACATACTAACAATTCTCTGTTCACTATTAACAACTTTTTAAAAATCATGATACTAGAGGGGAAAAAATCAAATAAAAACTGTAGCTTCAGTATATTGAAATAGGTAAGAAAGTTCCGTATATTCTCCTCGTTCTATACTGTCAATTGCCAAAATCTCATTTCATTTCTAGAACCGTTCAGGAGAAATGAGATATGTTATGACTATTTCATTATCTCACGGTTGTGATCGGAAGAGAACGTGGTCATACATTTCATTTTCTCCAGATTGGAGGCAGATAGAGACCTCGTCCCAACTGTAAAGAAAAATTCAGTATCTTATCTAAGTTTTGTATGGTGTATATACAGCAAATGCACAATCATAGCAACCCATATTTTCATTGCTAACTTTTTTGAATTTCACACAGCCTCGTACTTGAATGTGAATACCATAATAAGTACGACCATTAGTGAGATGATGGGCATTTCACCATGAAGCTGATACATAAAGCTATATGTAAGGTAAGAATCAATTTTTTTATGAATAGTTCCAGTAAAATCATGTCAGACTACAGGGCCAATGGAGTGCATAAGATGTTCTACATGTAATTGTTCTGCTGCATCTTGACTAACAGGCTAACCAGAATTATCTCTGTGCACCCATAGGCATGTATAGCTATGGTGGATAACGAGCTGAGTTGGCACACAGACAACTGGCTTTCTTTCTGTTCTTACAGTAAGAGGTGTCCTTAACGCATTAAGTGTTTCGGGTTACATAAATAAATAATAAAAAAAATTATATATACATGCACTCTGATGCATGTAAAGATAATTATCATTAAGTTTTTCGGGTTACATAAATAAATAATAAAAAAATTATATATACACGCACTCTGATGCATGTAAAGATAATTATGTGAATACTCACTATTATTACAATAAAGAACAACATCCAGAAAATCTGGGATTGCCTGGTGTGTGGATCAGCTGGTAATTGGGATTGCGCAGCATTCACAAATGACTGGCAATCAGAATTGTCTGGTGTGCATGATCAGCTAGAGATTGGGGTCAGCTAGCGTGCAGGATTGGCTGGTAATTGGGATCATCTGGCATTCAGGAATGGCTGGCAATTGGAATCATCCACACATGGGATTGTCTGACGATCGGGATCACCTGGCACACAGGATCAACTGGCATTTGGGATCATCTGGTGCAGAAGATTGGCTGGTGGGTGGGATCATACTTTGTATGGAATCAGCTGCTGATCTTGATCGTCCAGCATGTGGGAGTGGCTGGTGATCAAGACTGCCTGGCACACAGGATGAGCTGGCGATCAGGATAGTCCAGAGTGTGGGATTGGCTCGTGATTGGGATCATCCGGCATGTGGGATTGGCTGACGATTGGGAGCGCACAGCGTGCATGAATGGTTGGCAGTTGGGATTGCCTGGCTCTTGGAATCTGGTGGCAGTCAAGGTTGTATGGTGTGCAGCATTGGCTGATGATCAGGATCTTTTGGCATGCAGTACTGGCTGGTGATCAGGATCTTCTGGTGTGCAGGATTGGTTGATGTATGGGATCGCCCAGCATGCAGGATCAGCACGCAATTGTAATTTCGTAATTTCCTAGTGCGCAGCATCAGCTGGTATTTGGGATCATCCAATGCGTGGGATCAGCTGATGATTGGGATTGCCGAGCGTGCAAGATCAGCTGACGATGGGGATTGTCCAGCATGTGGGTTCTGCTGGTGATCAGAATCACGTGGTGTGAGGGATCACCTGAGGATTGTAATCATATGTCACAAGAGATTGGCTGCCAATTGGGATTGCCAGTGTGCATGATCTGCTGGCGATTGGGCTCACCCAGCATGCAGGATCGGCTGGTTATCGTGATCACCTGGCTTGCAGGATTAACTGTTGATCGGGATCGCTTGGCAAGTGGAATCAACTGGTGAGTGGGATCAGCTGTTGTGTGGAATCGACTGGCGACTGCGATCGGCTGGTGTTTGGTATCACTCGCTGTGTGAAATCACCTGGCACACAGGATCAAATGGTGATTGGGATTGTCTGGCACGTGGGATCAGCTGGTATGAGGGATTGCCTGGGTATGGTGTCTGTCTGGCAATTGGGGATCGTGTTTGTCTGGCAAGTGTTATCGCCTGATGATTGGGGTCACCTAGCCTGCAGGATCAGCTGGCGATCCGGATTGTGTTGCACATGGGATGGGCTCGCGATCAGGATCATCTGGCATGCAGGACCATATGGTGCAGTTACTTTGCGATGCGCTCTATGCAGGTGGTGGCTGATGACTCCTGCTTGTGTGACTCACCATCAGTATATTCTTAGTGCTATGCTATGTCAAAGGATACAAAGTAGCAACTCATTCAGCAGTATGTAAATGTTTATTGAGCTTCAAAATTTTGAAATTTTCTTTTGAAATTAAAAGCTGAAATACAGTATATAAATGATAATTGTTTACTGTGTTGCACAGTAGTGTACAGGAAATCGAGATGAATAATTTTATGTGGGATGCTTGTCAAAGTAGCTAAGTTTAGGCGCATATGCTTCACATGAGATTTTCAGTATTCTCTCGCTCTCTTCTCACAAACTATTAGTCCTAGACAAGAAATGAACATTACCTTCCTTTTAGGAATTTTAATGTAGAATAATTTTTTACTATGAATTATCCAAGAAAAATGTGTAAAAGTGACTTTCAACCCACCCCATACTCACCTCTCAAGAGTCACGATCTCCAGTATGTTGTTCATGGCCTTCCAACCTACCAATATAAAAAAGTGTATGACTACACAAATTGTTTTCCATATTCAACCCTTGACTGAGCTATTATGTCATGATCTTAGTTGGCTATTTTGTTTACATTGTTAGTTTAAAGTATCCCCAGGAGAAAAAGAGAGTTTTTTAAATATCGTGCAGAAACTACTTAAGTTTATAATTCAGTCTAAACTTATCCTTACAAGCACAGTAGTTTTGTAGTAAGATGACCAGACAAATAAGATGATTTAATCGTTAATCTTGTGCGGCCAAAATTCACTGTGAGGTAAAATTTACACAGATTTCAGTTTTACAATTTGAAAGTGCACAACTAAGTTGGTGCCATAATAGCCCAGTCAATGAAGTCAAGGTCGAATATGAGAAATAATTTGTCTAGTTTCACAGTTTCGTACAGTGGTACAAAAGAGTGTCATCAACAACCTACCAAAAATACTGAGTGGTCAGGGATGAGTGTCGGGGTTGGGGGTGCATTTGAAACTAGCTTCTGTATGTTTTTCTTAAATAAAATGAAAAGAGCAGACTCTGATGAAAATGTATTCCAGTGCAAAATTAAACTACATTAAATTTACTATAAATAAAAGGTCCTATCATTTTTTCTCCAGGGCTCATTGTTTGTGCAGACAAGAGTGAGAGAATACTGAAAATCCTGTGTGAGATGTGCATGCTGAAGCTTAGGTAATTTTTGTATACCAATTTGAGGTTGTTTGCCAGCTTAATCGACCACAGATGTCCTATATCAAGTTGTTGCTTCTCAACTTCCTCACACCACAGTGGCCCCCAGGGGCTCAGCATTCATTTGCTGAGTACGGGCTTGGCGACTCCGGGGTCCTGAGCTGGGGACTGGTCAGCGCCGCCAGTCTCCTGTCACCGTAACCCCCGGACATGCTTCAGCGACCACCGCATGGCGCAGCGGTGGAATGTTGTGTGCTGCGGGGATTGGTAATCTTGGCTTGACCGCCTGGATTGCGAGGAAGGTAAACCTCTATAAAAACCCCTCAATCTTACGGTGTGCTGTGCGCCTATAACATGCATGGCTGTTGGGGTGGAACAGTCGCAAGCGGGCAACCTCTGGGGCACCTGCCGCACCCCAGTTGTATAAGGCTTACCTAGGCATGCGGAGCTCTGTCTAGGTGGACTTCTAGTTCCCTAGCTGCTCGTGGGACCAAGATGGAACCCTCGAACTTTTATTCTTCTCCTGCCAGCGGAACGGGTGGACCGCTGGTGGGTTCTAACACCCAATCCAACAAGAGGGCTCGTGTAGCCAGTCCTCCTGATTCAGTTACTCGTAACAGAATGCAAACTGCTTCGCAGAATGTGTTTCTCATAATTAAAAGAAAAGATGGGAGTTTTGAAAAAGTTTCGCCATTTTATATACAGAAGGGCTTAGAAGGTATTGCTGGCACATTAAAATCTGTAAAGTGCTTGCGAAATGGCACCTTGTTGGTTGAAACATCTAGCTTCCAGCAAGTCCAGAACCTTCAGAAGGCACAATTTCTTGGGGAGTTTGCGATAGAGACTGAATTTCACAACACCTTGAACTACAGCAAGAGTGTTGTGACTTGCAGAGATCTCGTTGACATTCCCCAAGACGAACTGAAGGCTGAATGGTCCCGGGAAGGAATTGTCGACGTGCAACACATTATGAAATGGGTGGATGGTGCTCTCATAAAGACTGACTCATTTATCCTTACATTTAACAGCACCAAATTGCCAGAGCATGTGAAGGCAGATTTCCTACGTCTCAGTGTACGGCCTTATTACCCCAACCCCATGTGGTGTTTTAAATGCCAACACTTTGGACACACTACTCTCGGCTGTAGAGGGGAAGCCACTTGCGGGAATTGTGGTAAAGCCGCCCATGAGGGAGTTGGTTGCTCCTCTCCTCCCAAGTGTGTCAACTGCTCTGGGGATCACCCTGTGTGGAGTAGGGAATGCAGAGTTTTCCTTGAGGAACGGAAGATCCAGGGACTAAAAATTACAAAACGCATCCCGTATGGTGAGGCGAAGAAAATCTACAAGTCCATGCAGCCGCCCACGTTCACTGCTTCCTTTTCTTCCGTTCTCAAACAACCAGTCTTGAAAACCGACGCCGCTACACAAATGGAGGTTGCTACTGTCAGCAATAGCACCTGTGCTTGTCAATGTACGTGTGCTGCTGCCGTTCCTGTGAAGCCTGCTGCTCCCCCCCGGCCTTCTGACCAGGCCGTGGTAGCTGACATCATGGAACTTCCTGCCCCTTCCCGGGTCCAGTCTTGTGCACTGCCCAGCGCTGCTACACCCCCTACTGCTTCAGAGGTTTTGGCTCCAATGCCACCTCAGGCCAGAACATCGAAGCCAAAGACAAAGGTGAAGACTCGCCCACTAAAGGAGACTGCAGTTATACAGTCTCCTGATGTGTATGTCATTCTGTCTGACGTCTCTCTCGACTCCTCTTCTGAGGTGATGGAGGTTGATGTCAGACTGGGGCAATCATCTCGCCCCAAAACTGAGCCTCCACCTGTTGTGGGCTCTCCTCCCCAACAGAAAGTGAGAATGAAGGTACTCCCACCCTGATAGATGGCTACCATTATACAGTGGAACATGAATGGATTCCGGGTACATGTGGAGGAACTGAACCTCCTAGCACGGCAACGCCCCCTGTGCTTGTGTTTACAGGAAACGCATTTAAAACCATCTGATGCTCCTGTACTAAGGGGCTATACGTCATATCGCAAAGATGACCTGACTGGAGAAAGGGCCAAAGGCGGAGTCGCTGTGTTTGTCAATAATGACCACCACTCCTCTGCTCTCCCCCTGGATACTGACCTGCAAGCAGTTGCAGTTGAAATTCATTCACCTCGGAGGCTTACCGTTTGCTCCCTTTATTTACCCCCTCTGGATGCAATGACCTTAGACGCTCTCACAGATCTTATCGACCAACTCCACCGCCCATTTCTCCTCCTGGGAGACTTCAATGCCCATCATGTCCTGTGGGGCTCCACTTCTCTTTGCGCTCGAGGGCGAATTTTGGAGAGCCTCCTAACATCTCAAGTGTTGTGTATCCTCAACACAGGTACTCCGACTCATTTCTCTACTGCTACAGGGTCATTCTCAGCCATTGACCTATCTTTCTGCTCTCCAACCCCCACCGACTCTGTTCACTGGGATGTCATTGACGACCTTCATTCCAGCGATCACTTCCCTATCCGCATTCATCTCCTGGATGGTGTATCACTGGAGCAACGGCCACCATCATGGATGATTGGCAGGGCTAACTGGCCACTGTTCACTCGGTTGGCTGTCTTTGACCGCCACAATAACGTACAGGAATGGGTGGATCACATCACGCTTGTGGTCCATCATGCTGCTGACCTGTCCATACCACAGTCTTCTGGCACTCTTAAGCGGCGCCTTGTGCCTTGGTGGACAGAAGAGTGCCGTTCAGCCATCCGGGACAGGCGTGCGGCTCTTTGCCGATTTAAATGCTGCCCAACAGCGGTCAATCTTACCGCCTTTCGAATCGTGAGAGCCAGGGCACGCCGTGTCATTAAAGAGAGCAAGAAAAGGTCATGGCAGGAGTTCCTGGACTCCATCAACCGTTCCACTTGTTCCACAAGAGTATGGGAAGCCATCCGGAGGATTTCCGGTAAACATAGCCGTTTACCAATAGCTGCTGTCCTGAACCAGGGATGCCTCCAAACGACACCCAGATCCATTGCTCAGACGCTGGCAGAGCATTTTGCACAAAGTACTGCCACTGCAAATCAGGATCCAGCATTTCGTCGCTACCGTGCGACTGTCGAAAGAGCGACCTTGGACTTTCGGTCGAACAGTTCTGAGGCCTACAATTCCCCTTTCTCCATGTGGGAACTTGAATCGGCACTTACTGAGACTTCTGACACTGCACCAGGTTACGACCGCATCCGGTACTCCATGCTTCGACATCTGCCAGCGGCGTCAAAGGAAATCCTCCTCGAATGTTTTAATCTCATATGGCAGACAGGAGTGTTCCACACCTCGTGGAGGGAGGCAATTCTCATCCCTCTCCTCAAACCAGGAAAGGACCGCACATGTCCCGGTAGTTATCGTAGTATCGCCTTGACAAGCTGTGTCGGAAAGACCCTGGAACAGATGGTTAACCGGCGTTTGGTCTGGCTGTTAGACACCAGACAGCTCCTTAGCCGCTTTCAGTGTGGATTCCGAAAATTTCGGTCCACGGTCGACAACCTGACCCTCCTAGAGGCGGCTATTCAGCAGGCTTTTCTCCGTCAGCATCGCTGTATCGGTATCTTCTTTGATATCAGTAAGGCATATGATACTACTTGGAGACACTGTATTCTTGCACAACTGCATCTAGGGGGCTTTCGTGGCCGCCTCCCCATTTTCATTCGGTCTTTCCTGTATCAGCGGTTTTTTCGGACCTGCGTTGGTAACACACTGTCTGATCGCTTTGAGCAAGAGAACGGTGTCCCCCAGGGCAGTGTTTTAAGTATTACCCTCTTTGCCATAGCCATCAACAGTATAACGTCTACAGTGAGGAGTCCAGTACAGTGCTCCTTATTTGTGGACGACTTTGCTGTTTTCTGTTCCTCCTCCAGTGTTGCAACCGTGAGCCGTCAGTTGCAGCTAACAGTGCAGCGGTTAGAGGAGTGGGCTGCGAAGATGGGTTTTCGGTTTTCTGCCGAAAAGTGTGTTTGTGTTCATTTTAATCAAAAGTGTGTTTGTGTTCATTTTAATCGTTCTCGTCATCTTTTTACTTTGCCTGCCTTGCATGTGGGGGATACTGTCCTACATTTTAGAGACACAGTGCGGTTTCTGGGCCTACTTTTTGACTCCAGGTTCTCATGGCTGCCACACTTACGTGACTTGAAAGCCAGAACGCTGAAGGCACTGAACATCCTCAAGTGCCTCAGCCACAGGTCTTGGGGCGCGGACAGGGCGCGTCTCCCACAGTTTTATGGAGCTTTTGTGCGTTCACGGCTGGACTATGGGTGCACAGTATATGGGTCAGCGAGGCCATCTTATTTGCGGATCCTTGACGCTGTTCACCATGCTGGGATCCGACTGGCCACGGGTTCTTATCGGACCAGTCCCGTATCCAGCCTCTGTGCTGAATCTGGCGAACCGCCACTTACCATCCGGCGGCAGCTCCTGCTGGTGCGCCAGGCTTGTAAGTTTCTTGCAGCTCCCAGATTGCCTCCTCACCATCTTGTTGCCCATCCACCTCTGGACCGCCTTTTTTCCCGCCGTCCCCGGGCTACGTTGCCGTTTGGGATCCGTGTGCAACGTGTACTAGAGTCCCTCGTTGTGGAGTCTGTACAACCCCAAATCCAGGGTTTTAACCACCTGCCACCCTGGTTGCTGAAGAGGCCCGGAGTGATTTTAGATTTATTGCAGTACAAGAAAGATTGCACTCCTGCCACCGTTTTTAATGCAGCATTTTCTGCCATTTTATCTGAGCACCACGACTATGTAGCTGTTTTTACGGATGGGTCTAAACAAGGGGATTCTGTTGGTTGCTCAGTTGTTTTTCCATATCGTGTCCTCAAGGTCCGACTGCCTCAGACTTTTACTGTCTTTGATGCGGAATTGTTTGCGATCTTGCGGGCACTGGAGCACATGAGACATTCTTCCTCTCCTAAATTTCTTGTCTGTTCCGATTCACTCAGTGCCCTTCACTCATTGCAACGTTTGTATTCGGCAGACAAAATTGTCCAGACCATCCAGGATGCCCTCCTCCGACTACAGCGACTGGGGAAGGTTGTAGCTTTCTGCTGGGTTCCGGGGCATGTTGGCATTGCTGGGAATGAAAGGGCAGATCTCGCAGCCAAGGAGGCGTGTCTCGCCCCACAAGTATCTCAGTGTGCTATCCCCTTGCATGCACTCACCTCGCTGTTGAGCTCACGGGTCATGCGTCGGTGGGAGGATGAGTGGCTGGAAGTGACTGACAATAAGCTCCGTATAGTCAAGCCCACAACGCGTGTGTGGTGTACTTCCTTTCAGCCCCGTCGACGGGATGACGTTCTCCTCACTCGGCTTCGAATAGGCCACAGCCCTATGACGCATGGCTTCCTGCTCCGGCGAGAGGATCCTCCAATGTGTAGTGCTTGCGGTGTCCAGGTCACTGTGCGCCACGTTTTATTGGATTGCGTTTTATTTTCTGACCAGCGGGTCGCGGCTGACTTGCCAGTGGACCTGCCATCTCTTTTAGGCAACACTCGGACGAATGTGGTTAAAGTGTTAAAGTTCTGTGCCATTTCAAATGTTTTTACAAAGATTTTAGGGAGAGGATCTTAATTTGCTCACTGTGTGACAAGCTCGCCCATATTTTATGTAAGTGGCCAGCCAATAACAATTTCCTGTGACATTCTTGTTGCTATGTTTCCCCTTTCCTTAGGTTTTACTTTTTTATGTAGCATTTTCCTTCTTTTACTGCTTTCTTTGAGTGTGTGCTTTAGTTTTCTTAGGTCTGTCCACATTCGTTCCTTTTAATGTGTGTCAGGGCGCTGATGACCTCGATGTTGAGCGCCCATAAGCCCCAACACACCACCACCACCACACACCACAGTGGCAGGTTGTAACCAGTTCTAATTTACACCCAGTAAAAGGTTTCTGAAGAACTTATCTTCCTTCATTATCTGTCCTTTTCATAACTGAGTAAAACTGCAGACATTCATACATGCACATGATCTATAGCACATTTTTTGCTGCTTTGAAAACTTCTCCTTCAGCATGTGATGTTGGGTACTGTTGCAGCAGCCTGTGACAGAATCTTTGTTCTGCTCACTGATGTCTCGAGAGAGACATTTTGGGTCAGAGGAGCTAATGCTCCTTTTTTTCAATCATCAAATTACCTTCCTTAGAAAAATGTAATGAGCTCAACGAGCATGACTGACTTTCAAAATGATAGAGAGCAGCGATCAATCGTCACTTCTTTCCTAGCTTCATTAAAGCAGATCCAGATTTTGGCTAGTGACTAGCCATTATCAATGCAGTGTTTCCGAGTTTTTGTACATGCCCTAGTACATCTACACCTGTTGTTCGAGCTCTTGTCATATCTCATTCAAGACAAGAGTAGTTCCTATCACAGTTCATTCAAGACTGTAAAGTTAGAAAGGAGGCAAAGACTGATTGCTGCTCTCTTTCATTTTGGAAGCATTTTTTCCGAGTCACCGATCATTCATTCCTTAGAAGGATCAGGCTCTTCAAAGCAGTTCAGGAGCAAATTACCCATCCCTAATCATGACAGTATTACCTTTCGATACCTGAAAGAATGACCTTTCTCCTTTCTCATCAACCTCACAAACCTATATGACACTGTCCTCCCCACGGGCTACTATTCCAAGCTGTGGCAAACCTCCAAGATCCAACTTTTTCCTTAAACTGGACAGACCCCGCACTGATACCTCATTGTACTGGCCTATCTGCCTCATCTCATTGTTTAGCAAGGTCTTTGAATCCATCCTCTCCTGACACATCCATCAACGTCTACAGAAACACCACAGCTTCCTATTTCAGACGGCAGACTTCTGCACTTCCAATTGACTATACAGTTGCCCATCCTACATCATTATTAGTGACACCAATCTGCATACCTTCCATCCCAATGTGGGAGTGCACTAAGGTTTCATTCTCATTTCTCTCCTTTACTCTTATTCGCTACTGATATGCTCAAACCACCTCCTCTCATCCACCTCCTTCAGTATGCTGATGAGACCACTTTCCTCACCTTCAATCCAACACTCCAGAAATTCCAAGAATCCTTCCAAATCCTCCTCAATCCATTTACCTCCTGGTGTAACCAGTTGTTCCATAAGATTAACCCCTCTGAAACCCAGGCAATAATTAAGGAACTGCCTGCATCTTCCATCTCCACAACTTCTACCTCACCATTTAAGACTGTGCTATCTGGCTAACTAATACATTAAAATACTGTGGAATAACCTTTGACTGACAGCTAATGTGAAAATCTCACCTACTAAGCATTGAACTGAAAACCCAAAATAGACTAAAACTACCAAATGGCTGAACATGGGGACTACACCCCTGCACTGGTCTTCACACATAGAAATCCCTGATCCACCAATCTGTTGCTATGCAAATGTTGCATGGATATCCATCCCACCCAAGTTCTACAAGTCCCTCCAGATCCTCAAATGCCATGTCTTCCACCTTGCTTTCTGCATCCACTTACCTTCTCCCACAAGGATACTTTACCAAATCACCAACTTCCCACCTCTCCTCACGCACACTGAATGCTTCTGATTAACCTACACCACCAACAAACTTGACTCCAACAGCTGTATGGTGCTGCACCTCTACCTACACACCCTACACACCCCACCAACCCTCCAACTGTACACCCTCCACATCCTCTCTCAAATAAATTTCTGCCATCACCCTCTCCATGAAATCCAACCCAACATATACTCATCCTACCAAATCTGAATTCACCCCATCCTATCCACCCTCCAAGGGCTCTATCCTCATCCTCTCCCCTTGCCACACCTCTTCCTTTTCCTATTCCCTGTCACATCCCACTCTCTTTTCCTTTTAAATTTGTAGATCCCAATACCAGCTACCCTCTCTCCTTGTCTCCCACAGCCAACCCTATTTCATTACTACCTCTTCCCAGTCCTCAGTCATCACCACTATTCTCCTATATCCCTCCACAAACTTATTTCCTTTCATCAACAATCTACCATCCCAGGGCAGGTCCTTTTCCACTTTACTGCAAGTGTACAGTGCTCTGTTTTTAACAATCAGAATCTCTTCTGTCATGCTCAGTGTTTTCCAACTATTTTTTCAAGTGTTTAGTGTTCTTCAAGTGTTTTAACTGTTCTATACATCCACATTTAAATCATTGTTTTTACACTATTCATAAAGACAGCATCAATTCTTACCTTCTCCCGTTAACATCACCATTTAAAAAATTTAATTCATGGTGTTTCACGTCTAAGTTATTATACAGGGTGTCCCAGCTATCTTGTCCACCCAAAATATCTCTGGAACAATAACAGCTATTGGAAAACAACTTTCACTGGTATAAATGTAGGGCTGGGGCCCATGAATGTGCATATTTGGAAACATTCTGAAACGAAAGCATATGTGTTTTTTAACACAAACTTATGATTTTTTAAATGGACCTCCTATATTTTTTCTTCAGCATTCCATAGCATGACAAAGCACATACACAATGGCTTTGATTGCATCTCAATATTCCCATTACATCCCGAGATACTGAGACGCGAAGTTGATGCTTGAAACACCCGACATGCACTGCTAGCACACGTCCTGAGGCTCAGGCGTGAACCCCATGCTGCCCGTAATCGCGATGTGATTGACATGTGTAATCACACCTCCATACTTATCAAGAGGTCTGAAACGAATAATACGGTCTGCTGCCATCAACTCTCATAAGCACATAATGGTTTCCCTCTTGCGCGTTTTCCGTATCTATGTACACAATATGAACCAGTACCGATCGGTGTGCACCCGTCAGGTTGACTTATTTATCCTGCACACCCAAAATAAGGTTTATCTAATGCGTTATATGACCCATTGTGCCTATCGCGCAGGGCCTGGCTCTAACTAGTCAAGTGTCCAACGTAGTTCCCACTACTGCCACAGTTACCACTTCACCTTGTTTATGATTTGCAACCAATGCAAACTCCTGTACTCCACCACCCTCCGAGCATCCCATTTGCTGTTGCTTTGGCGTGCAGTACACTGCTTGCCAGTGTAGTTGTGCATCAGAGTAATCTAGTGACGGCACGGAGGTAGTACACATTGTGAATAAACGTTGTGTTGTGGAACTTATACTGTACAGTATAATGTACACACGTGAAGATACGGTAGAAATGCTGCTGATCTATGGAGAATGTACGTTGATGGGAAATACGTTATGAGATTGCTTGTTTGTTGATAGTACTGTTAGCGAACATTATGATTATTAAGTTAATATGTCTGTTTTCTACCCTACTCTACATACCTGTACTGTACCCTGTTGTAAGTGGACGAAATGCTGCCCAGGCAGAACGACTGTACAGAAGACGATTCCCTGACAAGCCATCGCCTTCACGCCGGATGTTTGGTCATCTCACATCTCGTCTACTTGAAATGGGAAGCTTAAATCCAAGACCTCGACATCGTCTAGAACACGCACAGATGAACGTGCTGAAGTTGCTGTACTCGCTACCATAGCTGTGAATCCTCAAATCAGCACATGTCAAATTGAACGTGAAATTGGTGTGTCGAAATCAAGTGCACAGCGTATTCTTAAACATCATAAATTTCATCCTTACCATGTTCATTTACACCAGGATCTTCATGGAAATGACTTCCGCAATAGGGTAACATTTTGTTGGTGGGCTCAGCAAAAACTTCTGACTAATCCAAATTTTTTTGCAGATGTTCTCTTTACCGACGAGGCATCATTCTCCAACAAAGGAATTGTCAATATGAGGAATATGCATTATTGGTCCGCAGACAATCCAAAATGGCTCCGTCAGGTAGACCATTAATGTCCGTGGAAAGTTAATGTTTGGTGTGGGATTATTGGAGATACCATTATCGGACCTTTCTTTATAAATGGCATCCAAAATGGCAGACAATACTCCAGATTTATATGACACAATCTTCCTGTTCTCTTGGACACCGTACCTCTGAACCGGAGAATGGTCATGTGGTATCAGCATGACAGATGCCCTGCACATAACGCCTTACAAGCACGACGACTTCTGAACCGTACGTTCCCTGGTAGGTGGATTGGACGAGGTGGCCCAGTTAGGTGGCCTGCCCGATCTCCGGACCTTACACCGCTGGATTATTTTCTTTGGGGAGCAGTGAAGGATGCTGTTTACCAACATGAACCCACAACACCAGAGGACATGAAGCAACGCATTATTGATGCTTGTACAGCCATCAAAGAGGAAACAGTAGCACGAAGTAGGGCATCCTTCATCCGCAGAGTGACCCTATGTATGCAAGCCAATGGGCATCACTTTGAGCATGAGATGTGAATGCTATGTTTAGTATGTAGTGCTGGTATCACAGTGGAAGTTTCTACAAAGGGCCATTTTACCCAGTGATGTTAAGAAACATTTGTTTGCAACTATTTGTCATTTAACGCATTAGATAAACATAACATTGATAATTATGTGATAATAAAGCTAATTGGTTAAACATGTTTACATTAATCTTCTATGTCCTACCTGAATTTCCCAAATCAAAACATTTTTACCTAAACAACGGTGAAACTTTTAGTCCACTTGCTCGTTTCACTAAAACCATCAACATGAATTTTACTATTACGAGTGAATGATTAACTGTCACTTGCGCTAGATCTACAGTAAAGTAAAGTTTTAATGTTGAACGGCATTACCTTTTTAGTAACGGATTAATGATAAGCGAAGTTAACTTTGTGACTAACGTTGCGATACACAGATATGTTACAGAACCGCATCACCGCTAGCCTATGGGATAAATACCTGCTGGAATGTACGATGTTAATGCAGGATGGCAACAGACTGTATTATTCGTTTCGGACCTCTTGATAAGTTTGGAAGTGTGATTACGCATGTCAATCACATCGCGATTACGGGCAGCATGGGGTTCACGCCTGAGCCTCAGGACGTGTGCTAGCAGCGCATGTCGGGTGTTTCAAGCGTCACCTTCGCATCTTAATATCTCGGGATGTAATGGGAATATTGCGATGCAATCAACGCCATTGTGTATATGCTTTGTCATGCTATGGATTGCTGAAGAAAAAATATAGGAGGTCCATTTAAAAAAACATAAGTTTGTGTTAAAAAACAAGTATGTTTTCGTTTTAGAATGTTTCCAAATATGTACATTCATGGGCCCCAGCCCTTCATTGATACTGGTGAAAGTCGTTTTCCAATAGCTGTTATTGTTCCAGAGATATTTGGGGTGGACAAGATAGCTGGGACACCCTGTATAATGTGTACTGCCTGAAAGGTGGGTTGGTTGTACTCTTACCTTGCCCTGCTCCCCCCCCCCCCCCCTCCCCTTACCCCACCCCCCTCCACCCACATGGGGCAAGGGGAAATGAAATAACCATAAGAAAAAAAATGGTGAGATTACAGATCTCTTGTGATTAGACACACATTTGCAAAATTAGATTGGCATCCTACAAATGGCTCAATCAGTCATCCTTCAGTTTATTACCTGTTAACTATAGACTGAGTGGAATTACTGTTGCAAGTTGTTGATTGATTTCTGTAGGAACTTGCTAGAGGATAATTTATCAGGTAGAATTAGGAATGAGTTGGCTATCCAACATTTCTGTTATGTTCAGAATCATAGTGTCCACCCTCGGTAGCTGAGTGGTCAGCATGACAGAATGTCAATCCTAAGGGCCCGGGTTCGATTCCCGGCTGGGTTGGAGATTTTCTCCACTCAGGGACCGGGTATTGTCTTGTCCTAACCATCATCATTTCATCCCCATTGACGTGCAAGTCACCGAAGTGGCGTCAAATCGAAAGACTTACACTTGAAGAATGGTCTACCCGATGGGAGGCCCTAGTCACATGACATTTATTATTAGAATCATAGTGAGCCACTCGGCCACTATCATGAGGATGTCAGGATAGCCATGTCAGTCCTTTGTCTTAGTGTTACCAAGTGGTAAGCTGTAAACAACATTGTAGAAGGTAGGTATCCAGATGATTGGTTGCAGCTCACAATAGAAAGTCCTGGGAGCCACTTAAGGAGTGCCATTAGATAAGGTAAGATACACTATGTGATCAAAAGTATTCATACACCTGGCTGACAATGACTTACAAGTTCATGGTGTCCTTCATCGGTAATGCTGGAATTCAATATGGTGTTGGCCCACCCTTACCTTGATGACCACTTCTATTCTTGCAGGCATACGTTAAAACATATGCTGGAAGGTTTCTTGGGCAATGGCAGCCCATTCTTCATGGAGTGCTGCACTGAGAAGAGGTATCGATGTCGCTCAGTGAAGCCTGGCATGAAGTTGGCATTCCAAAACATCCCAAAGGTGTTCTATAGGATTCAGGTCAGGACTCTGTGCAGGTTAGTCCATTACAGGGATGTTATTGTCGTGTAACCACTCCACCACAGGCTGTGCGTTATGAACAGGTGTTTGATCATGTTGAAAGGTGCAATCGCCATCCCCGAATTGCCCTTCAACAGTGGGAAGCAAGAAGGTGCTTAAAACATCAATGTAGGCCTGTGCTGTGATAGCGCCACCCAAAACAAAAAGAGGTGCATGTCCCCTGGATGAAAAACATGACCAAACCATAACGCCACCGCCTCTGAATTCTACTGTTGGCACTACACATGCTGGCAGATGATGTTCACCAGGCATTCGCCATACCCTCATCCTGCTGTTGGGTCGTCACATTGTGCACCATGATTCTTCACTCCACACAATGTTTTTCCGCTGTTCAGTTGCCCAATGTTTACGCTCCTTACACCAAGTGAGGCATCATTTGGCATTTACCGGCACGATGTGTGGCTTATGAGAAGCTGCTCGAGAATGAAATCCACATTTTCTCACCTCCTGCCTAACTGTCATAGCACTTTCAGTGGATCCTGCTGCAGTTTGGAATTCCTGTGTGATGGTCTGGATATATGTCTGCCTATTACATATTGCGACCCTCTTCAACTTTTGGTGGTCTCTGTCAGTCAACAGATGAGGTCGGCCTCTACACTTTTGTGCTGTATGTGTCCCTTCACATTTCCACTTTACTGTCACATCAGAAACAATGAATTTGGGGATGTTTAGGAGTGTGGAAATCTTTCACACAGACGTATGACACGAGTGACACCCAATCACCTGACCAAGTTCAAAGTCCGTGAGTACCGCAGAGCACCCAGTTCTGCTCTCTCACGATGTCTATGACTACTGAGGTTGCTGATATGGAGTACCTGGCAATAAGTGGCAGCACAATTCACCTAATATGAAAAAATGTATGTTTTTGGGGGTGTTTCGATACTTTTGATCACATAGCGTAAGGGCTATTTGCAGTGCAACTATGTCATTTGCTTGTACCACTTTAAATCATCAGCCAGTATACTTGCCACAGTTAGCAACATCTCTTTGCTCAGTTATCAGTCGTATAGCTACCATCTTCAGATTTGTAGGCATTCCTTGTTGGAAAACATACTCGAGCAATGTCGAATGGTTAGTGGCGACACATTGCCGTTTCTCGGCAAAATCTGTCTTAATCTTGGCATTCACTAGCTAACGTGGCCAATAAATTTAAGTGCTGTTAAAGGTCTGTCCACTGTTTTATTGCTTGGTTGTGATTTTTTAAAGAAAATTGATATGTTCTAGGTTATGCAAGTAGAGTTCTTTTTCAGGTTTTAGCCTAACAAAACGTATTTATTGTGCAACTGTAATTGTATTCAGTAGTTGTGTTGTGTTTAAGAGAAAGTTGTGTCTTTGAACATTGATCACTTGAGCAAGGTTTAGGCTCTGCAAGTGCTGGAGGTACTTGGAGAATTTTCCAATGTACTGACTAACAAATTAGGGGTCACGACTGAGTGCAAAGCCCAGTTCATGGATCAAATCTCTATCCACCCATCGTCTTCCAGTTGTTTCCTCCTAAAATGAATGTACTGTGTAAAATTATAGTTCAGTTGTTGGCAGGTGGTGTGATGAGGCCATCAGTGCCCCACACATCAATCCTATTTTTCTGGTTCCTAATCTGAGCGGTTAGGGTTAATGCCCGGTAGTTGATAACTGATCATTTAATCAAAAGTTAGTGGCATTACCTGACCTCCACAACTGTCTTATCTGATTTTCAGAAGCTCAATAATTCACCAACTAGATCTTAATCAGGCTGGTCCTCAGGTACTATTGGCTGAAGCAGTCTACTGTATTAAAAGTAAACTATCAATATAGTGTTTAATGCTGCTCATGGTTATTCTAGTTAAATTCAGTCAAGAAAATTAGAACTGAAGGTGTGATATAGAAAAATCTGCTACCTCCTCAGTTATTCTAAGTAGGTGCTGTTCAATGCTAACTCAACACTTACATGATCACTTTTGTCCTTTACAAAAAAAATTCTTTGTGTTGTGGGTTGGCAAGAGAGCCAACCCGGTACTACTCGAGGAAGCCGAAAGGCACGCGTTTTAGCTCACGCAGACTGGCATGAGGTCTGGAACAGGTCAAGGAAATTAGACTTTAGCAAAAAACGTACATAGCTGCTGGAATACTTAACTTTAATCCATAAATGGTGAACATCGCTCTTGACGGTACATGTTTTACGGTATCAATAGTAACTGATAATGGCGCCTTGCTAGGTTGTAGCAAATGACGTAGCTGAAGGCTATGCTAACTATCGTCTCGGCAAATGAGAGTGTATTTTGTCAGTGAACCATCGCTAGCAAAGTTGGTTGAACAACTGGGGCAAGTGCTAGGAAGTCTCTCTAGACCTGCCGTGTGGCGGCGCTCGGCTGGCGGTGACACCACATTCCTCCCCCGCAAATCAGCGGACGGTTGTGGCATAAGGCTTCCGTCCGCCGTGGGGAGGACCCCATGTTGACGTATGTGACGAGGTGGGGAGCCTAACTACAGGCGAAGCTTTGCCACCCGCACCCTGCCATTCGGGCCGAGGGGAGCTAGGAAACACCTGAAAACCTGCTCCAGGGTGCATGCCAACATGCGGTGTATGCTTCCGTAGAGAGACAGGAGGGGCCGAAGGGTTGACCTCCATCTGGCCAGGGCAACCGACGGGCGAAGACGACATATGGACCGGAGCGGGCAAGAGTTCCATGGCGGAGGACAGCTGGTCACGGGAAGCGATCGGCGGTGCGTGACCCAGGGAGGTGCCCGGCGGTCGCAGCGACGCGTCCTCTGCGGGCGTCGCCGGTGGGAGAACAGGCGGCAGCAGTGGTGGCGCATCGCCATGGGGCAAAATGGAAGGAAGCGTCGGTAACACCTGGGGCTGAGGCGAGCCAGTAGATGGGTCCCCAGGGTGCTGATCGGACGGCACCGTCGCTGAAAGCAGATGGGGAGCGGCAGATCCCGTGCGACGACAGAACCACAGCTGATTGAGATGCCGACGCACCTCACCAGAGGCCCCCAAAACCAGATACATAGCGCGGCTGAGGCAGCGAAGAATGCGCCCTTCGAGCCAACGCCGTGAACCTCGATAGTGACGATAGTAGACAACGTCGCCTGGGGCAAAAGCAGGTGTCTGCCGCTGCACAGGAACCTGAGGCGGCGGATGTAGCAAAGACATCAAGGTGCGATGAGGGCGACCGTCGCCGGCGGGCGACCATCTCGGGGCTGAGAGCGATAAAAGGACAAAAAGAGCAATAACGTGCCCTCCCGAGAATGCGACTCTTTCAACTTCAACATCTGTGACTTGAAAGTCCTGACCAATCATTCAGCGCCACCGTTTGACTGTGGCGAAAATGGCGCGGACGTCAGATGTTGAATACCATTGGCCTTGCAGAATGACTGAAATTCTGCGGACATGAATTGTGGGCCATTGTCGGAAACAATAGTCTGTGGAAGACCTTCAATGCAAAAGATAGTGGATAACGCTTGGATGGTGGCAGATGACGTCGTGGAAGACATCCGGACAACAAAAGGAAAATTACTGAATGAATCTACCACAACCAACCATCGAGCATTCCAGAATGGACCAGCAAAATCGATGTGTAAGCGTTGCCAAGAGGAAGTGGCTTTTGGCCATACAAAGAATTTCCGCAGTGGTGCTGATTGTTGTTCAGCACACACCATGCAAGAAGAGCACATATTCGTAATCGTGGCATCGATTCTGAACCAAGTACAGTGCTGACGAGCAAGTTGTTTTGTTCTCACTATACCCCAATGTCCTTGGTGGAGAAGCTGTAAGACAGAGGACTGTAATGAACATGGGACCACGACCCTGGACTGATCATTATCTGAACGCAACAGCAAAACACCACGTCGTACAAAAAGTCTCTCCTTGTGAGCAAAAAATCGGCGAACCAATGGATCCCCGATCTGTGACTTTGACAACCGAATCAATAAACATGCAAGCAAGTTCGGAGGAATCGAATGCTCTATCCTCAGCAACAGGCAAATGGGACAACGCATCGGCGTTTCCGTGCTTAGCAGTGGACCGATACAAGATATTGTAGTGGTACTGCGAGAGGAAAATACCAGCGAATGAATTTATGCGCTGTACGTGGAGGTACAGGCTTGGTCGGATGAAAAAGCGATGTCAAAAGTTTGTGGTCTGTGATGATGGTAAAGTGACGACCATACAACAAATCATTAAACTTTGTAACACCAAATACGAGAGCCAATGCTTCTTTCTCGATCTGTGAATAATTTCTTTGTGCAGACGAGAGCAATTTGGACGCAAAGGCAATAGGGCGATCGTGCAAACCATCTTTGTGTGCCAGCACAGCACCGATCCTGAAATCCGATGCATCCACCATCAACAAAAGGGACTTCCGGGGATCGAATGGCATAAGGCAAGTATTGGAAATCAACGCCGATTTCAACTGGCGAAAGGCGCGTTCGCATTCCAATGTCCAGACGAACAGAACACCTTTACGGTGTAAGCGATGAAGCGGAATGGAGATGGACAAGGCATGCGGAACATATCGGTGATAATAGTAGATTTTTCCCAGCATACTCTGTAGCTGCTTCAAATTCTGCGGCGAAGGCAAGTCTTGTATGGCACGGAGGTGCTCTGGACTGGGATGTATGCCTTGGGCATTGAGTACATGTCCCAGATAGGGTAAGTCACAAGCAAAAAACACACATTTGTCCTTCCGCAAGTGAAGACCATTTTGTCGCAAGACCTGAAATAATGTTCTGAGATTGGCTAAATGTTCTTCTTCCATCTTTCCGGAGATCGCAATATCGTCCAGATTGTTTGCTGCAGTAGGGACCGATGCACAAACAGTTTGTAGATATTGCTGAAACAATGCAGGGGCGGATGCACACCCGAATGGCAGTCGTTTGAATCAATACAAACCAAGATGCGCGTTAACCACCAAAACGCGCTGGGATTCTTTGTCCACCGGTATTTGCAAGTACGCATCTGTGAGATCCAACTTTGAAAAATATTTACCCGGGCACAGTTTGTCAAAAAGATCTTCTGGGTGGGGTAAAGGAAAAGTTGCAGTCACTAGTTGTGGATTCACTGTTGCCTTGAAGTCCACACAAAGTCTCAATTTTCCGGAAGGTTTTTGCAAAATGACTAAGGGTGATGCCCAGAGAGAATCCTGCACACGTTCAATTACACCTTGTGATTCCAAATCGTGTAATGTTTCTGTGACTTCATCACGCAATGCGTGGGGAACATTGCGCACTCTGAAAAATTTCGGATGTGCGTTTACTTTCAGTTCCAAATGTGCTTTATAGATCTTAGCGCAACCGAGGCCCGGTGCAAAAATGTCTGCAAATTCTTCACGTAGACGAGAAACACTGGCTGAAGGCACAGTCTGGTTCACTGATAGGACCTGATTTACTATAGACAAGTTAAACAACTAAAATAAATCGAAACCAAACAAGTTCACTGCAGAAGAAGAACGAAGGACGTACAATGACACGAGTTTTGTTTGTCCCTTGTATGTTGCAAGAAGGCTGCACTGTCCTAACACAGGGATATACTGGCCGGAATAGCTAGTTAGCTTAACATTTGCGGCACGCAACGGAGGTGTGCCCAGCTGTTTGTACGTGTCTTGATTGAGCAGTGAAACTGCAGGCCCGGTATTGAGCTGGAATGGTATCACTTTGCCGTTAATGTCCACAAAAAGTTTATTGTCCTGCTGACGACAAGAGCGACTGTCTCGTGCAGCGTGAACTGACACTGGTATAAAATCACTTGCAACTTGACTAGAGTTCCGGCGATGTCGACGCACACTATTTGTGGGATGAACACAGTCACTGTTAGAGAGAGTGGCACTGGGCGGAGTGGCATGAACTATATGAATTTCCATGGGCGAAGTGTCCCAAGTCTGAATATCCTTGGTTCGATTCCGATTCCGGCACGAAGCAAAGGGCCTGGAATGGTTTTGAGCTTCTGAGTGGAGCTTTTTCTGGCAAACACTTTGAACATGTCCTTTTGTATTACAGCAAAAGCAAATAGCTTGGCAGGACGGGCAATTCTCACGCGAATGTCTAGTAGCACACCGCGGGCATGATTGTAGCACTGCATTTGCTTGCTGGCGCGGTACACGTGGCTGAGAGTTTGGCGGCAGCGGCGCGGTCGGGCGTGAGGACTGTTTACTGGTCCGTGCAGATCGCCCGGCAGGCCGGTTAACCTGACACATGGGTGGCGAAGTTTCAAATGATTCCTGAGCAAAGTCAAGTGTGTCCTGCCGATCCAATATGTCCATCACTTGTTGAAGGGAGGGATTGACTAGTTTCAAAATCTGTTCCCATATATGAACATCAGAAATGTTCTGTGCAATTGCATCACGTACCATAGTATCTGAATAAGGGAGTCCACATTGACACTCAAAACCACAATCCCTAGTAAGGCCTTGCAAGGTTGCAACCCACTCCCTATTAATCTGACCTGCCGTATGTTTTGTACAAAAGAAGGTATACCTTTTCGCAACTAGATTGACTGATTCTTTGAAATAGGCATCTAATGCAGACAAAATTTTGTCGTAGGATAGAGTTGCTACGTCGCGTCGGGGAAATAATTTGACTATCACACGGTACGTGGTCACCCCGAAGGAAGATAATAAAAAAGGCTGCCGCTCGTTACCTTGAATTCTGTAGGCGGCGAGATGGAATCCAAATTGGCGTGACCACTCCATCCAGCTTTCCAGTGCCACATCAAAAGGACGAAAAGTTGGTGCAAGTGCGTGTTGTGGCTGCGTTAGTGGTGGAGCGGCGGCTGCCGCATCGTTTTGCCTTGCACGTTGACCCTGGACGAGCTGTCCAAGGGCATCCAGTAAGGCCTGCGTCTGCTGATTCTGTAAGCGATAAAATTCGGACAGTACGTCTGGAGATTGTGGCGAAGCCATTACACAAGTAAATCAGGGCAATATAGTTACGAATGCGGTGTGGCCTCGTCGCCAAATGTTGTGGGTTGGCAAGAGAGCCAACCCGGTACTACTCGAGGAAGCCGAAAGGCACGCGTTTTAGCTCACGCAGACTGGCGTGAGGTCTGGAACAGGTCAAGGAAATTAGACTTTAGCAAAAAACATACGTAGCTGCTGGAATACTTAACTTTAATCCGTAAATGGTGAACATCGCTCTTGATGGTACATGTTTTACAGTATCAATAGTAACTGGTAATGGCGCCTTGCTAGGTCGTAGCAAATGACGTAGCTGAAGGCTATGCTAAGTATCGTCTCGGCAAATGAGAGCGTATTTTGTCAGTGAACCATCGCTAGCAAAGTTGGTTGAACAACTGGGGCGCGTGCTAGGAAGTCTCTCTAGACCTGCTGTGTGGCGGCGCTCAGTCTGCAATCACTGATAGTGGTGACACGCGGGTCCAACATATACGAGGGTTATTCCAAAAGTAAGGTCCGATTGATTGCCAAATTGAAACCACAGTGAACATCAGAAATGTTTTACTTGTAACAATTAGCTACACCTTTCAGCTACTTCTCTACGTAGTCGCCGTTCTGACTTAGACTTTTGTCATAGCGTTGTACCAACTTTTCAATAGCCTCATCATAGAAGGCAGCCGCCAGTGCTTTCCGCCAATTCTCCACGCTGGCCTACACCTCGTTGTCTGTGTCAAAATGTTGTCTTCAAAGACAGCGGTTCATGTGACCAGAGATGAAACTCAGGGGGAGACAATTGCGGACTGTATTGTGGGTAATCTAACATTTCCATTTGAAAACGATGCAGGAGCATCTTCATTGCCCTTGCAGAATGCGGCTGAGAATTGTCGTGAAGACGAAACAGCACGACAGTTATGTAATGTTGGCTGCATAGCTTCAGGCGAAATTTCTCACCAGGCCCTCGTACTTGGCGGCAGACACTATTTTCTAGACATCTTTACGCACTCACTGCGAGTTCAGAAATGAGAAGAGCGACGTGATGCTAACTGGGGTTATACTAGAGACACTACCCAACACATCTGTGCAAAGCTTTATCGGATTTTCATAGTCGTTTCCATTTTGCGACCGATCGGACCTTACTTTTGGAATAACCCTCGTACTAACGGACCGCGGCCGATTTAAAGGCTACCACCTAGCAAGTGTGGTGTCTGGTGGTGACACCACACTTTGTAGTTCGTTTACTATCTGAAAGCCGTATGTAGCATTATATTGATTTCTGTGGTTGTGGAAACTCTTTGCCTAGTGTTGCTCAGCTATGGCTTTCTTGCTGCTCTGAGTGCTGGTGAGTGGGATGACACCAGAAGGGATTTAAGCACGTTTGCAGCTCACACATGTTTGGCTATGGTTTGGCTTGATGGAACTTCGAATAGTACATGCACTTGTGCCTTGAAGCTGTGGTGGTTACTCATTGTGTCTGCACAGTTGATGTTTACTTCACAAACTAGCCTTTGCCTTCTGGGGATTTGCAATTTTATTCTGCTTGTGCGGTCATGGCCCATATTCTGGATTTGGACTCTAGTCATGTTTCTGCTGTCGTGGCTGGTGGACATTGCCTCATACACTACCCACACTTTGCTTTGGCCTGATACAGGAATGATGATGAGCAACATTTTTGTGGGCATTAAGTGTTGGTCAGCATTTGCAATACAACACCCCTTCCCTGGGCAGTCACTTCTGAGTGTCATTTCTTATTTTGACATTAAACTAATTTGGTTTGTTCCAGTGATTGTATACAGCTGATGCTTTTCTGTGGATCAGCACTCTGGAGATAATAATATGTCTAAAACATGTACTAATTTAACTGTAAGAGGTAATCAGATTCAGGAAGTGTATGCGTCTCCTAAATTACAGTTTTAGTCTCTGCTGCCTCCTGTATTCAACCCTTAACTGCTGTGGATGTTGACAGGAACATAGTTGCTATGGAGGGGTTTCTCAGACTGCCTTTTTATTTTTTGTGTGTAAAACCAGTGTTTTGTTGAATATATACTTTCATGACTTCTTGTCATTCACTACACTTCTTGGAACTAGACTTTGGGGAAATCTTAATGTTTTTAAAACATGCAGGATTTTAAACTCCTGGACAAATAAAATACAGCAAAATTTGTGGTATATTTTTAATTTATTTGTTATCAAAATAACAGTAGATAGTTAGCTCTCCACTCACTCGAAGATTACCATCAGAGATATAAAATTACAGATTCACAAAATAACTAGTTGGTAAAACACTCTTCATTTATGAGAAATTTGATGCAAAGTCTTATTTGAGTTTACTGCTCATCATTTCTAAGTAGAGTTGCTGTTGCAATCCATAATTCAATAAAGGGAGAAATTTTTGCCACATTTTACTTTCAAAAGAACAAGTACAAAGTAATTATGTAGTCTTATGAGGTCCTGAATCATATTTCAATCACTTTCATCTTGTACACATTTCACACAGACCTTCCTAGAACCCTCCAAAGAAACCAGAACACTACACCGCTGACAGGGAAATCTTATTTTGCTCTCCGGATAAGGAGGGCACAAGACATGTTTTTCATTTTTCGAGCTGCTCTTTCGGTGTCTGTGGCCCATCGTGTTGGTTGCTTGGGTGATTTGGGGAAGGGGACTAAACTGTGATGTCATTGGTCCCATCAGATTAGGGAAGGATGGGGAAGGAAGTTTGCCATGCCCTTTCAAAGGAACTATCCCTGTATTTGCCTGAAACAATTTTTGGATATCCTGGAAGACCTAAATCAGGATGGCTTGATGTGGGTTTGAACCATCATCCTCCCAAATGTAAGTCCAGTGTGCTAACCACTGTGCCACTGTGCTCGATGGCTCATCTTTTATATGAAGTATTCTTCTGATGGTGTCACTCAACTCTTGGGGCAAGCATCCTATAAAAAGTCTGCGCTTCATATGAGGCTCAGCACGATCAGTTTCACCATTACTTCTGCCTTTGGATAAGCTTAACATACACATAAGAATTCACACTACAAGCAACATATGCTAATGTGAAGAAAATGGCCAAAGGCCATCTTCTTGTCCGGCAGCTTGACGACTAAACTGCACACCTTTGATTGAGGCAGTCCGCACCATTTTTTGTTGTGTTATAAAACATGATGATCTCATATTTTCATGAGTCAGTGTTTACTGCATGGTGCATAGAAGAGATCAGTATTGCAGCTTTTGACATCTTGGGCATAAAGGAAACCAGTGTCATGTCTTCTGTAAAATCATAAACAGTTGTCTTCACACCTCATTTCATATTAGGTAGAAACTTCTGTGGTATCTCTGTTTTATTTCTTTTCAGCATGCTGGCATATGTGAGGCCTTTTCTAGAAAATTCATTGACTAGGCCTTCTGATGAGTACCAGTTGTCACATGTTATATTTCTTCCTGTATTTTCTATATGCTTCATCAATCGAGGAACAGCCTGTGTGTGTACACTGTGATCTTTCTCATGGTTTGAAGCCTTCTCTGGAATAAATGTATGCGTTATACTAGTAATTTGTGTGAGCATCAGTCAAGCACTGAATTTTCAAGCCATATTTTGCCAGATTGTTTGGCATATACATTATAAACCCCCACCTTCCATGGATAGGTACAAGCATTTCATGGACACACATTTTTGCACCTACAGAGTAGCAAAGTTGAGTGTTTTTGATAAAACACGGAAAGATTTGTGAAATTTCAGCTTTCTTTCCCTCCTCCTGATCATCTGGGATGTCAAATGGTAATGCACATAATGAAAACAGATATCTTTCTTTACCAACAATGCATCTGAAAACATCTCTGTCCATCCTATCGATTACAAACAAGCTGTAAACTGATCTGTTTCCCAATTTGAAAATGACTGAGTACGCCAATAGACCAATTAGTGCCTTCAGTTCAGTGAAATCAACAACTTGTTGGTAGGATAAGCAATCATTTGTTTATTGTGCTCTAAACTTAAATATTTTCAGATTTGTCCATTGAATAATTTCATCTACAATATCCTAGGTAAAGAACAGTTTCCGTACATCCGTACATCAACGTTTTCTCTGAGACTTTTTGCCATCTGTTGCAGTCCAGGAAGCTGCAAGGCAATGGTGTGTTGCCTTGTTCTTATGTTAGCTGATGGCTGTTGTTTTCTCCAGTGGAAACATCTGTTCTTACTAAAGAAGTAAGCTTCTACATCGTCATCAGCTGTCACATAATCATCACTTTCTGTTTCCTGCTCTGAATTGGTGTTGTGATCACTACAGACCTCGAAATCAGGGTCATTATCACTGTATCAAACTCTTCATGTGAGAATTCACTGAGATGTTCTTGAACATCCACATCTGTCTTATGCAGAACAATGTTCTATAGAAGGTCCAGCTTTCCCTGCCATGGAGAAACAGTAGCAGTCAAAGGAATGATGACACAAACACTAGGGAACATCTGTGAGACCTTTCATTGCCCATAAACGAGAAAGAGCAGCAACAATGCAAGAGCTCTGGTGTATGTAGCTTCTAAACCAATAGGAACATACATGGAAGAGTCCATTTTGATTCACAGGGGTATGTGAAATATCAAGAGACAAAAAACCATAGCAGCCTGCGAGACAGTCCATAGTATTTAAGGGTTAAGTGCCACTTAACCCTTAATGCCGTATGGACTAAGCTGTAAGCCCTCATTTTTCTGTTAGATTTGGAAGTCTGCTAACTGTCATTCAGATGTTGTGTACATAAAATTTGTGCTTTGTGTGTATGTTTTAGAAGTTATCAAGCAACTGCCTGGAAGGTCAGCCATAAGTGATTCAATACTGTATTTGCCTAATTTGTATGCTTGAAGATCTTCACATGCCGGTGATTTTGTTGCTTATAAAAGTGCTTGGTAAACCTCTCAGTCCACTTCACAGGCATATTCACTATTTTAAATACACTGCCCACTATGAATTGTGAATTGAATTGTGAATTGTGGTTTATTAGTCTCATAACGTACATAATCTAAATCATTTGATTCAGGTGCAGGAGACACGTCAAAATTTTGGTAAAGTTTTACCATATACATACAACACCTGATTTTAACAAATGGTACCAAACAATAATACAATATAAAAATACACATACAATAAAAAACTAACAATTAATTACAACAACCGATTTTAACAAATGGTATCATAATAATAATACAATTTTGTTACACATACAATAAAAGAATAACAATTAATTACCCCTTGCTCAAATTATCATGTCATCCTCTACGAATTCTTCTACTGAATAGTAGCATTTATCCCACAGAATCTGCTGTAGCCTTATTTTTAGACTCTCTGGCTTCATATTAAATATATTTTTGCCCATTAGCTTGTTATATATTGTCATCCCCAAATACTGTGGAGTTCATGCATATAATTTCAAATGGTGTGTGGGTAACATAAAATTATTTTTATTTCTTGTGTTGTATGTGTGGTTAAAATGATTTTCCTCAAAAAATTTTTGTCTGCTGTGTACAAAGATTATAATTTCATAAATGTATATGGAGGGAACTGTTAGGATTTTCAGGTTCTGAAATAATGGGCAATAAGATTCTGTTTGTTGTGCACTACACATGTATCTTATAATTTTCTTTTGCAGTTTCAGTATTCGAGATACACTACTTGAATTTCCCCAGAAAATGATACCATACCTAATGACAGCTTCAAAATAACTATCATATGCTATTTTTCATGTACTCATGTCAGTAGAGTTTGCTAGTATTTGTATTGCAAATGCATATTAATGAAGTAGCAGTTCCCTTGGCTGCCTCACTGCTGTGTATGTGGAGTTATAAATTTTTGTGCGTGTGATTGAAATTTGTTGAACCAAAAGGCTGCTTCACAGACATGAACCTTTTTTTAAATTCTGCCTTTTATGCAATTGATGTTTATTGATGCTCAAGTTGCCTTCAAAGACATGTATATTATTTCCTGCTTTTTATGAATATGTATATTACTGAAAATACAGTTCTTTTTATTTGTTTCACATTCGTATATGTAAAGCTTTAAAATTTTAATATTAATTTTCCCATCTGAGAAGTTATATTATTTGGTGAAAAAGTCTGCTTACAGATGTCTACATTAATTCAAATTTCTGCTTTCTCAGATTGTGCAAACTGAGATAACAATTCTTTTGCTTGCTTTTTCAGCCTTGAACATAAATCTTTTTTGGTGCGTGTTATTTAATGATGCTACTATCTGTCCTGCATTCAGTCTGTGTTTGAGAAATCCCAGTGTTCTATAGAACACCTAGTTAATGTAATAGAATGGCTGATAGTTTTAGGCAAATTATGAAATACAAGTTTTTTTGTGAAAATATTACATACTTTTCTTAGGCATTCTATACAATTCCTAGGCATTGTACAGAATGACCAGTGCCATTTACACAAAGTGTTAGAAGGGCACACAATGAGAAGCCTTTAGAAATTAATACGCATTTGAAACTGAAAGAACAAAACTACAAAATAAAGCACAGGATTTTCTTACTGGAAAACAATGAAAGAACTGAGACTGACATACATGTTTCAGTAAGTACTCACTTTTCTTCTTCACAAAAGAACACTTCAGGTTTTGAGAATTTGATCATGTACATACATTTCATGACTTAAAGATGAATGTGAACAGAACATTGTAAATGGTAAAACACAAAGAAGAACAGGCATGACCTACTTGTTGCAGCAGGGAAGGCTAGAGTGACATTTTGACTTGCACTTCACTTTCTTTTTCACATGAAGGCACCTCATATTTTGACATTTGGTGTTACACATACACCTGGTGAATTTTTGGCCATTTCCTGTGGACTGAGAGGTAGCTGTGGGTTGGAGACATATTTTGGGATCAGAAAGTCTTCCATTCTCATTAAGTTCTTTAGACTGATACTGTGAATTCTGATCTTGTGCAGAGCTGCTTTAAGATTCCTTCTGCAGTTCCAAGTCAGCAAAAACCATTTTCCATCATGTTTATAACACATGTCAACAGATTGCTCAAGTCACACTGCCCTTTGTTGACATCTGGAACTGGAACTTGCACAGTGGCACCCAAAGGCACAGGAGGATTTTTTTGTCAGAATCCTTTTTCACTTTTTTGGCCAGAATCACAAGATTCAGTTTTGATTTCATTTTACTTTGGATAGCTTTCTCAATATTGAAGCAAACATTGCAAAAAATGCAAACCTATAACCTACTACGTCATCGTCGTGATCATCTTTAATAGAATGTCCACAGATGGCATGAATTTTTTGGCCACACTTTTGACATATATGAGCACTGCTGTTTTTTATTTATTTATTTATTTTTAATCAGACGCAATGTGTATCAGAAAAAGGAGAATTTACAGTAACTTCAGAAATGGCTTTTGGCTTTGTCACTGTTTTGGTTTCCTTCATCATGGATTACATTCTCATTTATGTCTTCTGCAGGGAGCTGTGGCTCCTGCATTGATTCATCTCATATTTCTTCCTGTTGTTGTGTTGTTTGCGTGCTCTTTGTTATTTTTTCCAGCTCTTCCTTAGTCTCTACGTCTTGTAAAATGTCGTCATGCAGGGACATCGAGAGACCTATTCTAGCTCTGCAGCTGAATAGAGCTTCATATGGAGACCTATTCATCTCAGAATGAAAAGCTCTGTTTTTTTTAAGTTGGGTGAACTGCAGTCCATCATTCCAGCAGCTAGTTTTTTCATCTTGCATCCAAGTACACAACGTATTTTCAGTGTGTGATTTGCTCTTTTGACACTCCCCTGATTTTTAAGTGGCATGGTTTGCCATGGATGATCTTCAAGGTGGTCCAATACTAATTTAGGCTGCTTGCCTAATTATTTGCAAATTCCTTGTCATTATTAGACAGTAGAATCATTGGAGCACCAAGCAATGTAAATATGTCAATGAGGTTGTAGGCTTATTCTTGTGTTCTCTTTGATTTCAGAGTCCTGAGAACTATAAATTTAGTGAAATGATCTTAGTAGACTATTACAAACTTGTACTCTCTATCAGGATGGGCCTTAAAATCGATGATATTGACCTGAAAACAGGAATAGAATTCCAAAAAAAGCATTGGTTTGACAACTACACTTTTTTAACACATTTTTGCTGCTTCTGGCAAGGCTCACGAAAATGAATGTACAGTTCAGTATCATGATGGATAGTGTTCTTATACTTGCGTGAATGCTCTTTCAACATCCTGTCCTCCCGTCCATGACCAATAGGTAATGGGTCTTATGCAATATGTCAAATAACTCACAGTCCAGGACGTAAAATTGAATAGCACTCGTACCTTCTTTAACAGATCAACTTAGTCTTATTCTCAACCATCATTATGTCATAGTGTTTCAGCAGCTTATAGTCCCATGGTTCATTCTTCATGGTCATCTTAGCTTTTTTCACATCGTTGACTAACTTTTGGTAACTACTAGTGGCATTGGCTCTTATTTGAGATAATTAATCACAGAGCTATCACTACACATCAGCATGACGTGATTCTTGTCTTGGTACTACACTTCCTTCCAACATGCTGATACAAGAACAATGGATGGTGGGAGAGCATCTGTGGAACTTTAGCCCAATTCTATACACTGGAGAACTATTGTGGTGATATCTGTGGTGTGATAGTTGAATGTTGTACAACAATACACTGTCTTCACAACCATTAAACAAAGACCCAGATGCCACCACAAACAGTGATGGCGGGAAAAAATGGCAGGCTAGACAAATTATATACTGTGCTATGAGACAATTTGGCAAAGTATACAGTGCCTAGGCAATGTAAAAATTATCAGTCTTTTCATATGTTAACAAAGTATGTTAGGTAGTCTATACATTACCAGGGCATTCTATAGAACGCTGGATTTCACACAATGCTGGTAATACATATGTTATATGCTGTGCCAGCAATTTGTGTTGTAACCTGGTCTGTGTGGTGAACAAATATCAATTGCTTTTGTAATAAAAAAAAATATGCCCTCTGTGATTAAGTGATAAATAATTTAAATCAAATATTATTTTATATTTGCTCAGCACCTTACTACTCTTATTGCCTACCTCCCTACCAGTTCAATCTGTTTACAGTAAATCTCTGTTTGTCATGCAGCTTTACAATGAATGCTGGTGCTTGCTGTGTAGTTAAGGGATTTTCAGTCTTTGAATAAGCTATTCAGATTATTTGCAGAAATACTGGTTCATGAGGCACATTATTAATTTACTTTTAAACTGTTTGGGATTCCTGATTTGTTGCTGTATGGTACATAGATGAAGCACTGCCAGTGTTTATTTTGAACTAATTAAATCCTTCCACTTACCACTGATCCTTTTGCCATTAAATTTATATGAAGTTCTCATCAAGTGTCTTATGGTGCTGCTGTGTGGACTGTCCGTAATATATTGCCAGCCTTTACTTAGTGCACTTTATTTATTACAGACTAAACGGATTTCATGATGGGCTGTTACCACCAATTACTACTCATCCAAGAGATTTCCTGTTTAATTCACTTTCAAGTTAAAAAATTAGCAGGACACAAGCTCATCTAACTAGCCAATACATGGCACACTGTTTCTTGTGATTTGATGAAGAGAAGATGTGCTGCCCCTAGAAAATCAAGGCACAATCTTTGCATTGCATGTGAAATAGTAAATATTTCAGATGATTACACCAGCATTACCACTCAGTTTTTGATGAGGACAGCAGCAATGTATTTTGTGAAAGGTCTGTTCTTGTAAAGGTATGCTGCAGAGATATACACGTATGTACATATATTCTCTGTAGATAATTCTAAACAGTCTGGCAAGGGGTGTTTTCTGCTGTGCCACAAATTTTATGTCTGTTGCATTTATGGATGGAAAGTGTAAAAATTCTTATTTATGAAGTTCTATGAGAATCATTATTGGCCTAATTTCATGGCCATGTTTTATGAGGGAAATACATGAATGAAGTTGAGCAATATCTCCACTGAAAACTAGTTCACAGAATTTTCTGAGTTCTCTTTTTGTTATATATCAGATGTTTGTCCTTCAGATATTGAAACATTTGTGTTACATTTTTTCACCAGTAAAATATCATGTAACACTCATGAGACTAAACAGAAATTGAGAAATTGTCACCGAATTCACACATATTCACATATGAGAGGTGAGTGTTTTGTAAATGAGCTGACACTGAGATGAGACATATTACTTCAATTATTATTATTATCATTATCATTGTTATTAATGAAGGAGTAATGACTAAATAGTCTCTTGCTGCTGCCCTAACAATGTTTTTTCAGACAAGTTTGTTTTTACAATGTTCTTGTCACTTAGAAATTTTCATAAATTGTAGAATTTTTTTGACATCATGTAAAAATCTCATTCTCAGTCTCTGAGTGGTTTTTGTCCTTTTGGTGATTCCTCAACTGTAAGCTTTATGAATCTGTGTTCTTCTGATATTATTACATGACCAACCCACAAAATCCTTTTAGTTTGTATTTTTCTTACATTGTCAGTTTCTTTAAATTCATCATGCAGCTCTAATTTTTTTTATTTGCCATTCTCCATTAAAACAATTTTTTACTGTTTGGAAATTTTTACATACATAGTATGATATTGTTCAATTTTATGTAACATATTCTTCTTGAATGTCCTGGAGGCTTCTTCACCTTTCTGATCAGAGTTCCTTAGATATATTTTTGCTCTTTATTAACATCTGACATGACTTAGTGCATTTTATATGCATTTTGGAAGATAAATTTAATTTCATCTTTTACATTATTCACTATATAGGAGTTACTCACTTTTTCGAATGTTTCAATTTGCTCTTTGTGGTTTTCATTACATTTCAGAGTATGAGTGAGGCCAAAATATTTTGTTTTGTTGACATATAATTGCAAAATGAGATTTTCACTCTGCAGCGGAGTGTGCACTGATATGAAACTTCCTGGCAGATTAAAACTGTGTGCCGGACCGAGACTCAAACTCGGGACCTTTGCCTTTCGCGGGCAAGTGCTCTACCAACTGAGCTACCCAAGCACGACTCATGACCCATCCTCACAGCTTTACTTCTGCCAGTACCTCGTCTCCTACCTTCCAAACTTTACAGAAGCTCTCCTGCGAACCTTGCAGAACTAGCACTTAGTTTCATATCAGCACACACTCCACTGCAGAGTGAAAATCTCATTCTGGAAACATCCCCTAGGCTGTGGCTAAGCCATGTCTCCGCAATATCCTTTCTTTCAGGAGTGCTAGTTCTGCAAGGTTCGCAGGAGAGCTTCTGTAAAGTTTGGAAGGTAGGAGACGAGGTGCTGGCAGAAGGAAAGCTGCGAGGACGGGTTGTGAGTCGTGCTTGGGAAGCTCAGTTGGTAGAGCACTTGCCCGTGAAAGGCAAAGGTCCCGAGTTCGAGTCTCGGTCCGGCACACAGTTTTAATCTGCCACGTAGTTTTATATAATCGCAAACATTTTCCTTTAAGTACATTGATGAATTACTGTGTGATAGTTACAGTTTCTGTTTTATTGTCTAAAAAAGTATGTAATCAGTGTATCTAATATTGAAATTTAATTTTTTTTATTTTGTGTCCTCACCTAATGGAAATGGAAATGAGCGTTTGGCATCATTGGCCAGGAGGCCCCTTTCAGAGCAGGTCCGGCCACCTTGGTGCAGGTCTTATTACATTCGACGCCACATTGGGTGACCTGCATGCCGGATGGGGATGAAATGATGATGAAGGCAACACAACACCCAGTCCCTGAGCGGAGGAAATCCACAACCCAGCCGGGAATCGAACCCTGGCCCCTTAGGACAGCAGTCCATCAAGCTGACCATGAAGCTATCAGGGCGGACTGTCCTCACCTAGAATAAATGTGAACAAAACTTGTGATAAGAGAGTCTGTTTGCCTGGCACTGGAGTGGGTATGAAAGTCATCAAGATGTTGAAAAGGCTATTCCAGCAACCACTGAGGGAACAGGCCACAATCAACTGCAGATTGTGGTGCGTGTTGGGACAACTGATGCCTGTCATCTGGGATCCAAGGTCATTCTTGGGTCATTCCAGTGACTGGCAGAGAAGGTTGAGAAGTGTAGCATTGCACATGTAGTTTCAACAAAGCTCACAATTTGCAGCATTGTCCCCAGAACTGATCATGGCCCCTTGGTCCTGAGTCGAGTGGAAGGACTGAACCAGGGACTTCGAAAGTTTTGTGACAAGTTAGGCTGTGGCTTCCTGGAATTGTGCCATAGTGTTGAGAACTATAGTGTCCTCCTAAATGGGTCAAGTGTGCACTACACATCTGAGGCTGCTATTCAGATAGCTGACTGTGTGTGGTGTGCACACAGGGTTTCTTAGATTAGGCAACTCTCCATCCAATCCAGATAATGACAGCTGTAGGAAATCCAGAAGTATCAGTGTAAGATCTAAAGAAGCGCCTCTCACAAGTGAGAGCATTAAAATCCTGGTAAACTGCCGAAGCATTTGTAACAAAGTGACAGAGTTTGAAGCACTATTGAAAAGCAGTGAAGTTCACTAGGTACAGAAAGCTGGTTGAAACCTGAAATTTACATCAGTGAAATTTTGGGAGAAAATTTAAGCATATATAAAAAGGATAAGGAAATGGGAAATGGTGTTGGTGTATTTGTCGCAGCAGACAAAAAACTCAAATCCACTGAGGTAGAAATGAAGCAGCATGTGAGATTGTTTGGACAAAACTCAGTATCAGGAGTCGGCATCCTTCTATCATCCACCAGACTCATCTCCTGATGTAACCTAGTGCATCGTATGACTAGGGCCTCCCGTCAGGCAGACCATTCGCTGGGTGCAAGCCTTTCGATTTGACGCCACTTTGGCGACTTGCGCATTGATGGGAATGAAATGATGATGATTGGGACAACACAACACCCAGTCCCTGGGTGGAGAAAATCTCCCACCCAGCCAGGAATCGAATCCGAGCCCTTAGGATTGACATTCTGTCACGCTGACCACTCAGCTACTGGGGGCAGTCCTGATGTAATCAAAAACCTTAGAGAAAACCTCAGTTCACTTGTATGTAAGTTCCCCCGTCATACTGTAACCACCAGTGTAGACTTTAATCATCCGACAATCAACTGGGAAAATTACAGTTTTTTTAGCAGTGGTTGTGATAAGACATCCTATGAAACTTTACTAAATGCCTTCTCTGAAAACTACCTGGAACAGATAGTTAGGAATCCACTCATGATGGAAGTATATCAGATCTAACGGAAACAAACAGATCTGGCCTATGTGAGTATGTCTACACTGAAACTGGTATCAGTGGCCATGACTCAGTTGTGGCAACAGTAATTATCAAAGTACAAAGTATGACTAAAACAAGCAGAAAGATATACATATTCAATAAACTAGACAAAAAAAATCAATAGTGTCATATTTCAATGAGGAACTTGAAAGTTTCAGTACAGGTCAGGAGCATGTAGAGGAAATCTGGCTGAAGTTTAAAAGAATAAGTGACCATAGATTGGATAGATATGACCCAGCAGAGCTGTTCATAATGGCTGGGAACCTCTATGGCATACAGTCACTGTGAGAAAACTTCTAAAGAAACAGAGATTACTGCACAATAGATGTAAAACAAAGTGTAGGGCCTTAAACAGAGAGATGCTGAACGATATGTGTTTGTTTCTCAAGAGAGCAATGCATGTTGCCTTCAGTGTCTACTGTAGCAGTATATTGTCAAGTGATCTTTCACAGATTCCAAAGAAATTCTGGTCATGTGTACAGGTTGTTAGTGGCACCAAAGTTAGTGTCCAGTCCCTAGTGAATGAGACAGAAGCTGAAATTGAGGGTAGCAAAGCAAAAGATGAAATGCTTAACTCCATTTTCAAATGTTTGTTTACAAAGGAAAACCCAAGAGAATTGATCCAATTTAATCCTCATATGAGGCATGTTTTTTAAGTGAGTACTGTTTTGAAATTTAAAAAAAGATGTGCTAAGATAACTCAATAATTTTATTTTTACATGAAAGCCTGTACCTTAATCTATGCACTAATGCCATTGCAGTCTGATTCTTCCTTGTTTACATTGTGTACTGAGTGTTTAAGATGCCTCTGATAATCATGAGTCCAGCCGACTGTGAAGTACGGGTTGTTATAAGATTTCTTAGTGCTAAAGGCCTTAAAGCGATCGATATTCATCATGATACCTGTGCAGTTTATGGAGAAAACATTATGAGTGATGGAATGGTAAGAAAGTGGGTGAGAGCATTTAAAGATGGCCACACAAATGTGCACAATGAACAACAGAGTGGGCGTCCTTCAGTCGTTAATGAAAGTTTGGTGCAGGAAGTGGACAATAAGGTAAGAGAAAACAGACTCTTTACGATTTCCTCCTTGCGTTATGACTTCCTTAATGTTTCTCATAGTGTTTTGTATGGCATTTTGACCGAGCACTTGAATTATCAAAAATTGTGCGCAAGTTGGGTACCAAAAATGTTGACAGATGTGCACAAAACCAAACATTTGGACAGTGCATTGACTTTCCTTGAGCGGTACCACAATGACGGTGATGATTTCTTAAGCCAAATTGTTACGGGTGATGAAACATGGGTGGTCTACATCACACCAGAATAAAAGCAACAGTCCATGGAAGTTTAGCAAGGGCATCGTTTTGCTGCAAGACAATGCCCGTCCGCATGTGGCAAAACAGGCCAAAAATCTCATCACTTCTTTTCGTTGGGAAAGACTAGATCATCCTCCATACAGACCTGTTCTTGCACCCAGTGACTACCATCTGTTCCTGCACTTGAAGAAATACCTGGGCGGTTAGCGTCTTCAAGACGACGACGAAGTCAAAACAGTGGTGATGCAGTGCTTAACAAGTCAGGTGGCAGACTTCTATAAGGAGAGTATTCAAAAAGTGGTACAACATTATGACAAGTGCCTCAATATTGACAGAAATTAAGTAGAAAAGTAGATTAAGGTAAAGGCTTTCATGTAAAAATAAAATTATTGGGATATCTTAGCACATCTTTTTTTAATTTCAAAATGGTACTTACTTAAAAAACACGTCTCGTACCACAAAAAATATGAATGAAATTAGTATTAGTGTCAGTGGTGTTGAAAAACAGCTAAAACATATTAAAACTGAACAAT